>NC_136263.1:145915649-146010649 GCF_964187855.1 Myxine glutinosa
AAATTACACCGTGAAGGCCCAATGGTCATGTCTATGCCACAAATCACGGGCACACTGAATTGAAAATATATAGAACGCTCATACTCCGTGAAAAGTGAAGCCGCCGTGTCGCCATCTTGGTCAGCACGACTCGACCAACTCGCTTCGCGGATCTCGTTTTGTGCGGCAATAAACTGCTCCAATCGGTTACGGAAGGGTTGTGGAAAGGCGTTTCACAGCTGTTTCAAAGACATCTAATTCATATCGCACAAAATCGATACAAAACACGATCGCATAAAAGGTGAAAAAACGTGTGACGTGTGACGGGATGGAACATCACGTGATCGCTCTGAGCGAATCAGTCTGGCGGCGGGAATGCAACATCACGTGATCGCTCTGAGCGAATCAGCGAGCTGCTCTGGAACCGGCTGAGATTAGCGGGTACTTCGCTGAAATGCGCTGAGGTTAATATGAATAAAAAATATGGATTGTCAAATATTTTGAGTTTGGCCATGTTCGTCCCAGGCTCAATGGGCATGTCTATGCCAAATATCAAGCACGTAAACCTCTCCGTTTAGGAGTCTATCGGTAACATTACACACACACAAACTGTGTTTTATATATATAGATATATATGTACGGTATATGTACATATTATACATGCATATTATATATATGTGTGTGTGTGGGGGTTAAAATAAGCATATGTTGTGGTGCTGGACACACACGTTAAACAAAGGTAGGCCACAACGCTTTAGGTTAAGTCGAGCTCTTTATTCTCTGCTCACTCATCAGCACTGCCGTGCTCGGGGCTGCGAACCCGTGTGTATATCTGGAGGCCACGCCTCACCTGGGGCGTGGCCGACACCCACTGGTGGCGGAATTATGTCACTGTGCCAGCGAGCCATCATGTCCGCCACACGCGCCCCCCCAGAATTCCCGCGCACCTGAAGGGTCAGTTTGCGGTGCAACCGGATGACCCGGCCGAAGCGCCCTCTGGCGGCTGGCGGCATCTGGGATGCCGGGATGCCATCTGGGATGCCTCTGGCGGCATCTGGGATGGGTGCAGGGCAGGGGGGTGGCTTGACGGTGGGGTTGGGCGGTGCCGAGGGTCCGCCCGCCGGGGGGCGGCGCCGACGTGGGGGCAGAGCCGCTTGTGGGGGGTGGTCCAAGTCGAGGTGGGCCGGCTTGAGGCGGTCCACGGAGACGTGGTCAGGAGTACCGCCGATGTCCAGGGTCAAATGCTTCGCCCGGTCTCCAGCACGCGGAAGGGGCCCGTCGTACGGGGGCCGCAGCGGTGGTCCGGTAGGCATCGTGGCGGATGAACATGTACTCCGCTGTGCGAAGCTCTGGGGCGACGTGCGTTGGCGGGCAACCGTGGTGCGCCGTCGGCACCGGGGCTAACCTCCGGGCGGTCTCCTGCAGGGCGGAGCGCTGCTGCGCCATGGACCATGGTGCCGTGGAGTCGGGAAGGAACTCGCCCGGCACCGGCAGCGGTTGTCCGAAGACCAACTCCACTGCGGATGTGCGCAGGTCGTCCTTGGGTGCCGTCCTGAGGCCCAGCAGGACCCAGGGGAGCTTGTCGACCCAGCCGCCGTCGCGGAGGCTGGCCCGGAGCGTGGCCTTCATGGCGCGATGGAAGCGCTCGCACAGGCCGTTGGCCTGGGGGTGGTAGGCTGTGGTGCGGTGCAGCTGGACGCCGAGCCCCCGCGCTGCCGCCCCCCAGAGCTCCGAGGTGAATTGTGGGCTGCGGTCGGACGAGATGTCCGAGGGGGCGCCGAACCGGGCAACCCAAGTGGCGATGAACGCCTGCGCAACGTCCGCCGCCATCGTCGCTGCCAAAGGCACGGCCTCCGGCCACTGGGTGGTGCGGTCCACCATGGTGAGGACGTGGGTAAAACCTGGCGAGGGGGGCAGAGGTCCCACCAAGTCCACGTGAACGTGGTCGAACTGACGTTCGGGCACAGTAAACGGGGCCAACGGGGCCTGGGTGTGGCTGTTAACCTTCGCGCGCTGGCACGCGAGGCACGTCCTGGCCCAATCGCGGACGGCCTTCCGAAGGCCATGCCAGACGAACTTGTCGGCGACCAGCTTCTGGGAGGCCTTCGTGCACGGGTCGGACAGGCCGTGGATGGCATAAAAAACCCGGCACTGCCAGCCAGCGGGCACGATGGGGCGAGGCTGGCCGAGGGAGATGTCGCACAAGAGGGCCGTGCCCACACCGATGAACGGCACCTCGGTGACGTGGAGGCCAGTGACGGCGGTCCGAAAAGCCTGGATGGCGGGGTCGGCGGACTGGTCCGCCGCCATCCGGGCATAATCGATCCCGAGGTGGACCGCGTGGGCGACGGACCGGGAAAGGCAATCCGCCACTGGGTTGTCCTTCCCCACGACGTGCCGGATGTCCGTCGTGTACTCGGACACGGCCGAGAGGTGACGCTGCTGCCAGGCCGACCACGGCTCGGCGACCTTGGCCATCGTGAAGACCAGGGGCTTGTGGTCGACGAAGGCCGTGAACAGGCGGCCCTCGAGCAGATGGCGGAAGTGCCGGACCGCCAGGTGGAGCCCGAGCAGCTCGCGGTCGAAGGTACTGTACCGCCGTTCGTGCGAGCGGAGCTGCCGGCTAAAAAACGCCAGCAGCTGCCAAGCTCCCTTCACCCATTGCTCGTGCACCGCGCCCACCGCGTAGTCCGACGCGTCGGTGGTGAGGGCGATCGGTGCATCGGGCGCCAGGTGCGCGAGCATAGTGGCGCTAGCCAAGGCGAGCTTCGCGCCCACGAACGCCGCGTCCATCGGCTCGGTCCAGGCAACGTCGCCTTTGCCCGGCTTCCCCCGGAGGGCCTCGTGCAGGGGGCGCAGGAGCTGGGCGATGCGGGGCAGGAAATGGTGATAAAAGTTCACCATGCCCAGGAACTCCTGGAGCCCCTTGATCGTGCGGGGGCACGGAAAACCCCTGACCGCCTCCACCTTGGCCGGTAAGGGGATGGCCCCATGCCTGGTGACGCGGTGCCCCAAAAAGTCGATTTCGGTGATGCCGAACCGGCACTTGGCGGGGTTGATGATCAGGCCATGCTGGCCCAGGGGTTCGAAGAGCTTGCGGAGATGGCGGAGGTGCTCCTCACGGGATGCGCTTGCGACGAGGATGTCATCCAGGTAGACATACACGAAGTCCAAGTCGCGCAAGATGCTGTCCATAAGCCGCTGGAACACCTGGGCCGCATTCTTCAACCTGAAGGGCATCCGCAGAAACTCGAAGAGGCCGAATGGTGTGATGACGGCTGTCGTCGGTATGTCCTCTGGCCTGACGGGGACCTGGTGGTATCCGCGGATGAGGTCCACCTTGGAGAAGAGGGACATTTTCGCCAACCAGGCAGAACAGTCCTGGATGTGAGGGACCGGGTAGCGGTCGGGGGTGGTAGCATCGTTGAGGCGGCGGTAGTCTCCGCACGGCTGCCACCCACCGCCGGGCTTGGGCACAATGTGCAGCGGCGATGCCCATGCGCTGTTGGAGCGCCGGACGATGCCCAGTTGCTCCAGCGTGGCGAACTCCGCCTGCGCCATGGCGAGCTTCGCCGGGTCGAGGCGGCGCACCCGGGCGTAGACCGGTGGCCCGACGGTGGGGGTGTGATGCTCCATCCCGTGCTTGACGGCCACCGCCGAGAAGATGGGCCGCGTGAGGGCTGGGAAACTGGCAAGGAGGCGGGTAAACTCGTCCGCTGCCGGAAGTGTGCAGACCAACCTCGCCGGGACCGAACCGCTCAGCAAGCCGCTTGGCGAGCCGCTCGGTGAGCCGCCCAGGGAGCTGCTCAACGAACTGCTCAGCGCGCAAGCAAGCGAGCTGAAGGTTTCGGCTTGGACAAGGCATCTGTGCCTCACATCCACCAACAGCCCATGCGCACAGAGGAAGTCCGCTCCGAGTAGGCCCATGGGGACACTAGCGGTAACGAATGACCACTGAAAGTGCTGCCCCCTGAACCGCAGTGAGAGACAACGCTTCCCGAATGTGCGGATGGGCGTGCCGTTGGCGGCAAGCAAAGCGGGGCCCCGGCCCTCAGCTTGCTTGTCGGACGCGGAAGCAGGGAGGACGCTCACCTGCGCTCCTGTGTCGCACAGGAAGCGACGACCCGAGGAGGTGTCTGTTATAAACAGAAGGCTGCCAGTATGGCCGACGCTCATGGCAGGAAGCGCGCGCCGGCCTGGCCGTTTCCCGACCTGCCAAAAGTACAAGGCGGGCGGCAGGACCTGCCTTGTGGCCGAACCTGGTATGGAAGTGGCACCAGGTCTGGCCCGGTGGTGGTTGTCGTGCCGGTTGTGATGACGGTGGTGGGCGGGGCGTGGCGGCGGCCACGCGCGGATCCGAACAACCTGCGCCATGTTCGGGAGGATCCGAACGCCATGCCACGTGGTGATCCGAACCACTCGCGCCGTGCACGGCGCCGGGATCCACGACGGCCATGCTATATGCCGGCCGTGTGTCGTGGGCTGCGAAAAACTTGTCCGCCTCCCTGGCCAGGGCGCGCGGTTCCGTAATTGTCGAACCAGCCAGCGCGAGCCGTACCTGTACAGGTAGCTGGCGGAGGAAGAGAGCACGGAAAAGGAAAATCCGCGCGACTGTCGCCGAGCAGGGACAGCATGTAATCCATGCGGGCGGACGGTCGTGTGTCACCGAGGACGGGAAGGTCCAAAAGACGGTCAGCGCGGTCGGCCTCTGTGAGGCCAAACGTGTCGAGGAGAAGTCGCTTGAGCGCCGCGTACTTGCTCTCGTCCGGCGGGAGCCGGAGGAAGGACACGACTCGGACGGCCGTGCCGGATCCAAGGGCAGCAACCACGTAAAAGTACCTCGTGTCATCCGCCGTGACGCCCCGGAGCTGGAATTGGGCCTCGGCCTGTAGAAACCAGGTGTCGGCCTGCACTTCCCAGAACTCCGGGAGCTTGATTGTGACAGCGTTGATGGCCATGGCACGTTCGGAGGACAGCAACGGCTGAACCAGTGGGGGTCACCAGTGTGGTGCTGGGCACACACGTTAAACAAAGGTAGGCCACAACGCTTTAGGTTAAGTCGAGCTCTTTATTCTCTGCTCACTCGTCAGCACTGCCGTGCTCGGGGCTGCGAACCCGCGTGTATATCTGGAGGACACGCCTCACCTGGGGTGTGGCCGACACCCACTGGTGCGCGGAATTATGTCACTGCGCCAGCGAGCCATCGTGTCCGCCACAATGTAATTGATGTATATATTACATATGTCGAGTATGTTTAGGGATTTTTTGTCTGCGCTCCCATATTCCACCCTCTAACATCACACTTTGCCATGTCCTGTGTAAATTTGTCTATTTGTGTTTAACACGCACACAAATTATTACCTGTTTTGGGAAGAAGAAAAGAAGGATTTAAATGACCGGGTGGTGGTAGTCATAAAAAAATTAACATTTGTGTAAGAAATGGCAATTTTTTAAAAAACAACATAGCAAGTATCTACATATGTAAATAAAGTAATAGACTGCACCGACAATGGCAGCTAATTGTTGAGTAGTGTTTCGTGTCAAAAACTTCACGATACACAACATTACGCATTATGTTGGGAGGCATTCCCCATAATGGCTTGATGGCGAAGCAAATTATTTGGGGGTGCCCAACCAAAGAAGCAGCAATGTAAGCCTGCCTGTGTGCAAGGCCAAAGATATGGTAACCTATGGTGGGAAGCCGACGCTGACTAACACACCACGCACCAGCACAAACACATGTAAAGCCACACACAGACATGTTAAAAAAAGAAACATACACCAACTCCAACCAACACACACCACACATCAACACGTTTTAAGACCTAACTCAGGCTCTTATTTATAGATATTGCAAAAGCAACCCAGACAGGAAACTGACGTCTCAGCCAATCAAAATGATAGTCTCCCTCACGTACATATTGTGTACCATCATAAACATCAGTCTTGTACCATCGCACAGCTCATGGTTTTGGTTCAGATTGCAAAGACCAACCAGTATCATGCCGACACACTTGCTGGTGCTCCTAGCTCTCCGCAGCTGTGACTTCACCTGTTCACTTTGTAATACTTGTTTTCCTGCAAGTATTTTGTTTCTTTGGAGGCATTGCTTTTTGGTTTTCATCTGTTGAGAAAACATTTGTAATACATACGGGACAATTCCTGCCGACACTAAATCCTGAATGCGCCCAAGTTTGGATGTAGAAGTTGAGCCTGAAGAAAATGAGTTTTCATACAGAATTGTTAATGGTTAAATATAAGCCAAAACCAACAAACATTATCATATGATAATTTGCTTTAAAAAAAAAAAACTTTATTAAAAAAAAAATATTTAAAAAGCTCAAGGTTAAAGATTTCAAATGGTACCTGTATAAGATAAACTTGGATTTAGCCAATGCAATTTCATAAATCTTTACATATCGAGTTTATCACTTGTAGATAGTTTGTACGCTCAACAATTCTGGAGGAGTTGTGTAAAAGAAACGATATTACGCCAGGAGTTTGCACCATATGTTACAAGTGAATGGATCTCATTTTAATTTTATCCAGTGTTGGTTTGGCCTGTCAGCATTCCAATCTGAACCGCTCGCTCACAATACCGGGAACAGACGCTCAAATCCCATGTACCTTATGTATTTGTCCATTTTTGCGAGTCATTTATGTAAATTGGTGTGCACCAACATCTTTAACATCAACATTAATGTGCACGTTCCATTTTTAAGCTGAGATTTTCTTTTAAGTCCTCTAAGTTGTTCATTTGAAAAAAGACGAGCTCATCTTCAACAAACCAATTTTGTTCTTCCTTCATCTGACCAGGAAGAGTTCATTGAGAAGTTGAACCTTTCTTAAAGTAAGTGTGCGTGTGGGTTTGAGTGTGTGTGTGTGTGTGTGTGTGTGTGTGTGTGTGTGTGTATGTATAGTCGTGGCCAAAAATATTGGCACCCTTGCACAACATTCAGAAAATTGTTGAAATTAAAAAATCTTTTGCTATCCACATATGTATTTCCTTGGTTTGCAGTGGAACAAAACAAAAAAAGCTGAAAAAGTTACTATCTCTTAGTTTATTCCACACAGAAATCCTAAAATGGCCCTGACAATATTTTTGCACCTTTTCGAAGTTGTAAGAAATAATTAGATTTAAAGCAGGTGATTCTCCTTTACTTTGGAATTGGACTCACTTATGGTGAATTGCAAGTGCCTATAATATTAAAATCACTCAATCAACCAGTTTGAATTGAGAAACGGAGTCATTCTACTGGTTTGTGTCACTGTGTGTACTGCAATGAGCAGGAAGAAAAGAAAGAAAACTAGAGAATCTGAGGAGGTCAGACACAATATTGTAGCCAAGCATGGACAATCTCAAGGCTACAAGTCCATCTCCAGATATCTTGATGTGCCTGTGTCCACCGTACGCAATGTTATCAGCAAGTTTAAGGCCCATGGCACTGTAGCCAATCTCCCTGGACGTGGTCGCAAGAGAAAACTTGATCGTAGGTTGCAACGAAGGATTGCTCGAATGGTGGAGAAAGCACCTTGATCAACTGCCAAACAGATTCAAGCTGACCTTCAAATACAAGGTATGACAGTTTCAACTCGCACCATCCGTCACCAACTCAATGAAATGGGGTTCCCATGGTAGAAGACACAAGAGGACCCCACTGCTGAGAAGGCCCGACTGGAGTTTTCCAAAACACACCTGAACAAGTCAAAATCCTTCTGGGAGAATGTCCTGTGGACAGATGAGACCAAATTAGAGCCTTTTGGTAAAGCACATCATCTCTATGTTTACAGAAAACAAAATGAAGCCTTCAAAGAAAAAAACACCTTCCCTACAGTCAAACATGGAGGAGGTTCAGTGATGTTTTGCAGTTTCTGTGCTGCCTCTGACTCTGGGTGCCTTGAATGTGTGCATGGCATCATGAAATCAGGAGATTACCAAGGCATTTTAGAACGCAATGTTCAACCAGTGTCAGAAATGTCGGTCTCCGTCGAAGGTCATGGGTCTTGTAGCTGGACAATAACCCCAGACACACTTCAAAAAGCACCCAGGAATGGTTCAAGACAAAACGTTGGACTGTTCTGAAGTGGCCAGCAATGAGTCCAGATCTAAATCCGATTGAGCACCTGTGGTGAGATCTGAAAACAGCAGTTGGGAGAAGGCACCCCTCAAATCTGGGAGAACTGGAGCAGTTTGCACAAGAGGAGTGGGCCAAACTGCCAGTAGAAAGGTGTAGTTAGCTCATTTGTGGTTATAGGAAGTGCTTGACTGCAGTTATTTTGTCCAAAGTCTGTGCCACCAAATATTAAGTCGAGGGTGTCAATAATTTTGTCAATGCCATTTCTTATTATTTCCTGATTTACAAGGATATATTAAGTTCTGAATCAAAAACAAAGGTTCTGTAATATTAACAGTGAAATAAGGAATTGTGGAGACCAAATACTTTCGTCAATTTCAACTTATTTTTAGAGAAAATTGTGAGTTATTTGAAAAAATTGAATTTTTTCGCCACGACTGTATGTGTGTGTATGTATAGGAGTGTGTGTGTCTGTATGTGTGTGTGTGTCTGTATGTGTGTGTGTGTGTATGTGTGTGTTTGTGTGTGTATGTGTGTGTATGTGGGTGTATATGGGTGCATGTATGTGTGTGTGTCCTTTTCAACACACCCTCACCTGGCGTTGTGGCATCCAATTGCCCGGGAAGCGCACCAGCTTTTTGCCGATGTTTACGTGCTGCGTCTGCCGAATACTGCATGGAGACGACTCTATTGCTAGACTGTTGGCATAGTTAGGGCAGGAATGTGAAATGTGGCCTAGTATCGGCGATAACTCGCCTACTCTTCGCAAAGGACACTGTGGGATATGTAACGTCCACTCACTAATGCTTACAGACGAGATGCCCGGTTTAACGTCCATCCGAGAGACATGGATGAGGTGTGCAACACCAGGATGACAATTTACACACTCAGGTAGTAAATCAAATCCAGGCGAGAAAGTTCAAAACAAATGGCTCACATGTGTGCAGGTGTGTTGGATATGTGCAGCCTTCATTATCCTCATGCAATCGTTTTAAACCAAGTTCCTCCATAAGTTTTTTTATTGAAGAAGTAGAAAATAGGAGCTAAGACTGATTGAAATAGCATTTCCCTTCACTTGTTCCAGTTGCTCTAAAATCACATCAGAGTATCTGAGCATGCATCATCCATGGACATGCCCTTCCTTCCCAAGTGTTAATAAAGGCTTACAGGTAGGATCTCATATCTCACCTATTGACACATTCATGTGACATCAACACCATAACGAGACTTTTTCAATCTTACCTGAGTCTAAGAATAGAGACTCCTGCCAGTATCTAATATATTGTTGCGGATATGAGGATTGTGTTTTTTTATTGTGTTGTATTGTATAGTAAATTGTTGTAAATATCACCCTCTGTAAAATGTAATGATTCCTTGTAAATACCTCCGTAGTGTAAAGATAAAAAGGGCGTCTCGGTAGTTATTCCATAAACACCACATTGCAGGACCCGATAAAACCCTTGTTCAGTACCTTATATCTTATTATGTGTCTTAGGGTAAGGCTGTGTCTCCCATTAATTTAAATACTCCATTGCACCAAGTGAAATAAGAGTAGATCCCCTTTCATTTCATTTCAATGGCCAACTGCATTTTGGGCGGTTTTCTTCAACCACCATTGGCCACGAGGCAGGGTTTTTTTTTTTTTTTTTTTTTTTTTTTTGTATACAAGATCGAGGCTCGTGAAAGAGCGAACATTAATCACACAGAAAGACAAACAGACACATAAAACAAATAACATCGGGAGCGGTAGACAAGATGGGGAGAGAGGGGGAAGGACACAAACACAACATTTGAGAGCAGGGACCGAGAGACATGGAGACATCGAGAGATCTGTGGGAGGGAGAGGGCTTTGGGGGGGAGGCATGTGAAGGGGGGGAGGCATGTGAAGGGGGGGAGGCATGTGAAGGGGGGGGGGGGGTGGGAGAGGTATAAACATATGGACACTGCCAGGATTTCCAGGAAATAAGTTGGAATTTCAAACAAGGTGGATCTGGGGTGAATTAGTGGGGGTAGAAAAGATCAAGGTTATGGATGGGGGAAGATAAGAGATGGTGGTGAACAGCTGTTTTAAAGACCTGGAGGGAGGAGAGGGATTGAAGGGAGTGTGGGAGTTTGTTCCACAGGCGGGAGAAAAGAGGAATGAAAGAGTGAAGGTGAGCAGAGAGCCGAGATTTCGGCAGTTTAACCATCAGAGGGTTGCTGGCAGATCTTGTGCGACCTGTAGGAATATTTGGGGGACAGAGCACAGAGAGAGCTGGGGGAGCAAGGCCGGAGAGGAGTCGGTAGAAGACAGAAAGACCACCTACCTGCCTGCGGTGAGTGAGTGAAAGGCCCTCAGAGATAGCTTCATCGCGGGAGATTCCAATGATTTTGAAAGCTTTGGATTCAACAGCATGAAGCCGAGCCAGGTGTGAGGCAGGAGCACCAGCCCATAGGGGAGAACAGTATTCCATTGAGCTGCGGATGAAAGCCTTGTAAGTGGTGAGGAGCTCAGGTGTGCCGAGGAAGGACTTCGCACGACGGAGGATGCCCAGTCGGCGACTGGCTTTGGAGGCCAGCTTGGAAATGTGGTTTTCCCAAGAAAGATCATGGCAGATAGTGAGACCCAAAAGCTTGAGTGACAGAACTTCTTGGAGAGGATTGTTGAGAAAGTAGATGGGAGGGTTGTCCAGTCGATCTTTTCGGAGAGACATAGTAAGAGAGTGAGATTTGGCAGGATTGAAAGACATGTTCCACTTGTTTGACCAGTCTGTGATTTTGTCCAGGTCTTCAGAGAGTGAGGAGGCTGCAGACTGCCGATCTGAGGGAAGAGGAATGGAGCGGCAGAGAGTGGAGTCATCAGCAAAGAAGGTTGGGAAAGAAGGGCGTGTCTCCACCTCGTCATAGAGGGGAGGAGTGAGCCAGCCCCGAACAACCAACCGAGCACGAGGGGTTTGGTTTGTGAGGGCGGAGGAAGAGCGTTTGGGGGAGGTTCGCAAAGGTTGAGGGGCGGGGCCTATATAACCCGCCACGGGGTGTCCCCCAAGGAGATGGGCTGGAGAGAAGTGAGAGAAAGGCTGAGCTGAGCTGCGTGGAGAGGTACACGAAAAGGAAGGGTCCAAGAGAAAGCCGAGGAGCTTTTACGAAGCAAGCTACACGAGAGATACAGCAGAGGAGTGCAGCCCCATTTCAACCAGCCGCGTGAAGCCCTGACGGTGTGCGCTGTAAAGCGGATTACAAGGAGCCGCCGGCCCCCCGCTTCCCGCCCGGAGTGGACCCGCTCGCTGTGCCCTGTGATCCCACCTGCTCATCCTTTCCAGCCATTCCTGCCTGCAAGTTCCCCATTTTGCCTACGTGAGTTTGTTTTGTGTTTGTTCTGTCCTGGGTAGTAAACTAAGTCAGTATAAGCTAGTAATTTGCACTGTGTCACCTGCGTCTCATGTCCCTGTACATAATCGTGACTGCTCCTTTTTGCTTGTGTGTGTAAATAATAAATCCCGTTACTCTTCTGTACGTCTTCTTCCTCTTTGCATTCAGTCGCTTTAGAGTTTTCCAGATTGAGTAGCTGTGGCGCGATACGGCCAACGTTGGGTGAATCGGGTTTAGTGGGGAACAACTGTTCGGCCGCGGTTATACCTCCACTCGGTAAAATAACATCTAATCCGCGGACCGTAACAATATAAAGCTGTTTGTAACGACTGTCTGACTGATATTAGTGTTCGCTACCTTGCTGGTGTTGTAAAAAGCTGAAATTTGGCATGTCGACGAACATCGAAGCCGTTACACTGAGAAAAATCACTGAACCGTCGGAAAGCGTCCATAAATGAGAAAGTTATGTTAAAAACCATAACGCATATGTAAAAAAAAAACAATCTCAATCAATAACTAGCATTTGAAAATTGTAATTTCGATAACTGTAAACTATGAAATAAACATGACAATAATGTCTGTAAATGAAAAAAAGAAAAAGCATCAAAAAATGAAAATTTAGGTTAAAAACCATAAACGCGTCTGTAAAAAAAAAAACAAAAAAAACCTTAATCGATAACCAGCATTTGAAAATTATTATTTCTTTAACTGTAAACTGTGAAATAAAAATCTCATTGAAAATTTATGTTAAAAACTTTAAATACATCAGTAAAAAAAACCTTAATCGATATCTTGCATTTGAAAATTATTGTTTCTTTAACTGTAAACTGTGAAATAAAAATCTCAATGAAAATTTATGTAAAAAACCTTGAATGCATCCGAAAAAAAAAAACCTCAATCAATATTCAGCATTTGAAAATTATTATTTCTTTAACTGTAAACTGTGAAATAAAAATCTCAATGAAAATTTATGTAAAAAACCTTAAATGCCTCCGTAAAAAAAAACTTAATCGATATCTTGCATTTGAAAATTATTATTTCTTTAACTGTAAACTGTGAAATAAAAATCTCAATGAAAATTTATGTAAAAAACCTTAAATGCAACCCTAAAAAAAACCACAATCAATATTCAGCATTTGAAAATTATTATTTCTTTAACTGTAAACTGTGGAATAAAAATCTCAATGAAAATTTATGTATAAAACCTTAAATGCATCCATTAAAAAAACCTCAATCAATACTCAGCATTTGAAAATTATTATTTCTTTAACTGTGAACTGTGAAATAAAAATCTCATTGAAAATGTATGTAAAAAACCTTAAATGCCTCTGTAAAAAAAACCTCAATCAATATTCAGCATTTGAAAATTATTATTTCTTTAACTGTAAACTGTGAAATAAAAATCTCAATGAAAATTTATGTTAAAAACCTTAAATGCATCCATAAAAACCTCAATGAAAATTTATGTAAAAAACCTTAAATGCATCCGTAAAAAAAAAACCTCAAACAATATTCAGCATTTGAAAATTATTATTTCTTTAACTGAGAACTGTGAAATAAAAATCTCATTGAAAATTTGTGTGTAAAAGACCTTAAATGCCTCCGTAAAAAAAACCTCAATCAATATTCAGCATTTGAAAATTATTATTTCTTTAACTGTAAACTGTGAAATAAAAATCTCATTGAAAATTTATGTAAAAACCCTTAAATGCATCCGTAAAAAAAAACCTCAATCAATATTCAGCATTTGAAAATTATTTATTTAACTGTAAACTGTGAAATAAAAATCTCAATGAAAATTTATGTAAAAAACCTTAAATGCATCCGTAAAAAAAAAAACCTCAATCAATATTCAGCATTTGAAAATTATTATTTCTTTAACTGTAAACTGTGAAATAAAAATCTCATTGAAAATTTATGTTAAAAACCTAAATCCCTCCGTAAAAAAAACCTCAATCAATATTCAGCATTTGAAAATTATTATTTCTTTAACTGTAAACTGTGGAATAAAAATCTCAATGAAAATTTACATTAAAAAACCATAAACGCATATGTAAAAAAAACAAAAAACAAAAAAACCTCAATCAATATCCAGCATTTGAAAATTTCAATTTCTATAACTGTAAACTATGAAATAAAAATCTCAATGAACATTTACGTAAAAACCATAAACGCAACCGTAACATAAATAAATAAACCGAAATTGATATCTCGCAGCAGGTCGGTGATGCTTACGTGCAATCATAAAGCTTCTATTCAATATGTACCTACGTACGAAGCACGGTTTGTTATTGCTTACGCAATGTGTAAGCATTCCCCACAAGCAACTTATATAACCCAGCCTCAGCAAATGATCGTTTATGCGTGACAGTTAGCTCTATACAATAATTACACGTTTAACTAAATGAAAACCCTTCAACACTGTCAATGTGGCTGGGGTGGAGCTCATTCATAATTATAATTACAGGCCCACTTTTCACGTTTTTCAAATGAAGGTCAACCACGTGGCAGGTCGGTCTCGATTGCCACGACTGTGGTGCCTGTGCACACCCACACTTATCAGCTGTACTGAAGAGGGGTCCGTAGTGAAGAAATTGTCGAGGTTCATGATAGGTGATCCTATTCTTCCTCAATAAAAGCAAACGTGTAGAAAAGCCACCTGCAGGACACATGGTTGGCTGGGAGCCACCTAGGGTGACCATACCTCACCATCTATGGAAGGTGTAGTCACCTCCATACAAGAACAAGAATAAAAACACATAAAATTTCATAGACCCCACCATGGTTTTAGTAATTATGCTGTATGGAGTTAAAGGCCGTCTGTCGGACATCTTTGGTCGGATTACAAAACAAAACCTTCTGCATATGTACACTCATGTATTGTCTTTGTGCCAAGTTTGAACAAAATCGGTCCATGCATGTCAAGAAATTGGTTTGGGACACATTTAACCCTCTGGAGTCTACTATTCCCATGATGCACATCGAATCCAGGAGGCGGTAATTGCGCTGTAAATTTGAATGCGGTTAGCGCCGATAAATTCGGCTTGTAGACATTTCGGCGCATGCGTGAAGCCGATAGAATCGGCTTGTAGACTCCAGAGGGTTAAGTAACAAAATGGCCGCCAGTCAGCCATATTGGATCTAATCTGGAAAGAAAATGAAGTGCATATGTAGGCCCTCATTCATTATCTGTGTGCCAATTTTTAACGACATCGGTAAATGCATTTCCAAGAAATGGTTGAGGACATGTTCAACATCGGGTTTTTTACAACTAAAATGGCCGCCAGTCGGCCATATTTGATGACACCGCGAAACAAAATTATGTGCATATGTATACCATCATGTGTTGTCTTTCTGCCAAGTATGAACAAAATCGATCCATACATCTCTGAGATATGGTTGCGGACGCATGCACACACGAACTGATGGACGAGACCCAATCCATAAGCCCCCGTTTCGGACTAAGTGCAACAGGGGCTAATAAAACAAACCACCGACGCTCTGGGTGGCTGATGGTCATCATCGATGCCCCCATCAGCCCCAAGACCTGAGAAGAGACAGGAAGGAAATGGCCACAATGAACATAGTTTAGCATTTCCCCTCTGTCACTCTCAATACTGGTTTAAAGTTGTTATGCCAAGCATGTTAAACTGGACCTTCCTCGTTGTCTCATTCACATTTCGCATCTCCTTGCCAACGTGTGTCAGTTCCACAAGCTTAGCGCAATGCCCAGTGCTACACATAATATGTGTTTGATGCAAAAAAACATTAAAAAGCAAAAACCCTCTACAAGCCAGGATAAATTCCACAAACGGAGCCAATGTAAGTAAAATGTCCAAGCTGTAACATTTTCAGAAAGCTCACATTTTTATTGGAAAGTCTGTGGATACTAGCAAACAAATCCACCTATCATACCGTGTGTACAATAAATCCGTGTTTTTGCAGCAAGAATTGTGTATACAAGGTACCACCTTCTGCTTCGAGGCTGAAATCCCTCGCATGAATCAGCATTTTATGAACTGTCTTGTGTGGTCACCATCACTTAGAGAGGAAAGCAAAATACGTGGAGCATTCAAAAAGTTCTTGGAACGAGATACATTACAGTACGTAGTCCAAGAAATGTGAACTTTTCCTTCAAGAAATAATTACTGTATAAAAAAATTTTGGAAGTAAAAATATTTCTTAAGTAATTATACATACGAGTATACTTTCATATTAAAAATAAAAAGTTGGCGTTTCTTGAACAGTTTCTCATTTTTAAAACTTTTGAACTTCTTACATCGTTATCCTGCACAAACAGGTTGTCAGTATTTTAGCAATATCTTAACTCAAACTTGCAGACACTTGACTTTAACTAATGAAAAGTAAAAAAAATTCCTGTGTGTGTATATATGGATTACGACAACTCAATTGCTGTAAACATACATGGGCAGAATCCAATTTGTAAACAAACCAGAGAAGGTATCCCTGACCTACCTAGCAAAAAAAAAAATCCAACGACAGATGCAAGTAGAAAATGTCACGCATCAAACCAAACCAGCAACAAATAGTCCCAATGATTGCAATATATATATATATATATATATATATATATATATATATATATATATATATATATATATACATATATATATATATATATATATATATATATATATATATATATATATATATATATATATATATATATATATATATAATGAAATATCAATAGATATATACCGACAACTCTGAAAAAGACAAAGGAGCAGGGAAATACAAAAAAAAAAAAGAAGAGTTGGACAGATTGAGTAAACACAAATAAGGCTCATTAGAATGCCGAGGAAGAAGCAAATGGTGGGACCGAGTCAATTGGACAAGTGTAGAATCTGCAAGGTAGAAACAGAAAGTACGAGTCACCTCCTATCAGGATGTAAAATAAAAAAAAACTCATATCAGACACCGTCTGTGACAGATGGTGAAGACAAACCCAACAATCTTGTGACAAACCCAATGGCACATCTGCAAAAGTCTCAATATCCCAGTTTCAAAAAAACATGGAAACACGAGCCAAAAGCAGTCATTGAAAACAAGGATCTCACGCTCATGTACGACCTGATAACCCCATCGAACACAAAATTGGAAAACGAAGCATTGCGACCAGACATAGTACTTTGTTATAAACAGGAAAAGTTACTTTCTTAAGGAAATTCAGTTATCAAAACTCCTGAGTCTCAATCCATGATCGTTCTTGGGTAAACCACATTTTAAAGTTGGCTTCCAAAGCCTGCCTGGCTTCTTCCTGCATACAAAGTCTTTCATTGGCACACCTGAACTCCTATCCACCGGCAAGGCCTTCATCTGCAGCTTGATGGAGCACTGTTCTCCCCTCTGGGCTGGCTGCCCTACCTCACATCCTGCTCAGCTTGATGCCATGGAAACCAAGGCCTTCAAGATTATTGGAATCTCCCGTGATGAAGCTGAGTCTATAGGCCTATCACTTCACCATTGCAGACAGTTTGGTTGTCTCTGTCTTCTCCCGCCTCATTTTCGGTTTTGCACCCTATGCTCTTTTCATGCTTTGCCCCCTACTCTTCCCCATCTTTCCCACCTTCCACCTTAGGTTTCTGAAGGGCACACACGGTCAACCATCCACGCCCTTCTGGTGAAACTACCTAAATTCAGTCACTGCTCACCTCCACTCATTTGTTCCTCTTTTCACTACCTGTGGAAGCAATTTCCACATTCTCTTCAATCTCATATTTCCCTTCAGATCTTCAAGACAGCTGTTCACACCATCTCAGATAGTCCCAAATCCAAAACCATAATATTTTCTACCCTCGCTAACAACTCCCCCTCCCCCCCCCCCCCCGGCATCCCCCCCCCCCCGCCTCAGTCCACCCCAATCACTCTACCTTCAAATTTTCCAGTTTCCACTCCAGAGTTTCCTTCTGTATCCATCTTGTTCACCCTGTGCATCCTCTTGTACCCTTCATTCCTCCCCACACCCATTGTTTGTCCAAGTGTCCCTTTATCTTGGCCTTTGGCTCTGCTGTTGGTGTTTCCCCTTCTCTCTCTCTCTGCTGTTGCTTTTGTCCTGTTTTGTCCTGATCCGCTCAGTGTACTAGGACAAGCTCTTCTATGAGCCGAGACAATGTACACAAAAAGGCCATTTTGGTGATTTTATTAATGCCAAAGCACAGGAATCTTTCAAGATATCAGATTGAAACACCGTTTGAATCTGATATCTTGATATACCGTACATCCATATCCATATCAGATATACCGTACACAGCTTATTTGTACGCATGTGCATAGAAGAAGAAGAACCACCTTTAGAGGCCATTTTTCCCCGCAGAGCAGCGGTTGGACTTTTTCGGGCACCGTGGTCCCCTTTTTGAAGCAATGTTTTATGGCCGGATGCCCTTCCTGCCACCAACCCTGTTATTCGCCTCTTGCGACACAGGGAATTATCAGTGAACTGGTGCTCAATTTGCCGACCTTGGAAGAATGACAGGCTGAGTCAACCCCCCTGGTGTTAATTCAGCGATCCCCGGGATTCAAACTCAGTATCCTAGGATCCCAAGCCAGCACCCTAACCGCAAAGCCAACACCAGGATTTGTGTAGTATATATGTATATAAAATCTGGTCAAAATTAGTCAAAGGTCAAGGTTAATGCCATCCAAACATATAAAACACCGATTAGGCCGCAATTAGAAAATGTGTCAACCAAATTTATTATGCACAACATTCAATCATGTAAAACACTTGATAAATCAAATTTTCCAAATTACCAAATTGCTGTTTTCATGGCAACTAATGTTCATTTGGATTTTGCAAGTATCCAAATAAGTATCTTTGTTTCAAGTAAAAGCCATTGCAAGTATTTTTCTTGTTTGTCTGTGAGCATGATATCTCAAAAACTTGTGGACAGATTTGGACGAAACGTGGTAGACTGGTTGGGTGTGTAAGAATTGATTCGACTTTCGTGAAGATCTGAATATGGATTCGGATAAGATAATTATTTAATTTTTTAAGTGATTCTTTACCATTGAGACATCGGGCCAAAAACGATACATAGTGGGATACCTCAACAACTTATGGACGGATTCGGACGAAACTTGGTGGACTGGTTGGGTGTCTGACAAGGACAAATAGATTCGATTTTGGTGAATATCTGAATATGGATTCGGATATGAGGATTATTTAATTATTTAAGTGATTCTTTACCATTGGGCGAAAGGGCCAAAAACTATACATAGCAGGATATCTCAACAACTTTTGGACGGATTCGGACGAAACTTGGTGGACCGGTTGGGTGTCTGACAAGGACAAATAGATTCGATTTTGGTGAATATCTGAATATGGATTCGGATATGAGGATTATTTAATTGTTTTAAGTGTTTCTTCACCATTGGGAGATAGGGCCAAAAACGATACATAGCAGGATATGTCAAAAAGTTATAGATGGATTTGGACGAAATTTGTTGGACAGGTTGTGTGTGTGACAAGGAAGAATTTATTCGATTTTGGTGAAGATCTGAATATGGATTCGGATATGTGAATTATCGAATATTTTAAAAGTGATTCTTCACCAATGAGCGATATGGCCAACCAGACGGAGGTATGCTCTCTACTGAGTGCCGTTCTCGTTTTCTTTGGAATTATCGTTGTCAGTAATTCGCAATATAGAGTATATGAAACATTATCGTGGGTTTTCCAGTAAAACAGAAGAATAAAAGTGAATTTCCATGAAACGAGATTTTCCATTAAAAGAGGACACACGCACGCACGCACGTAATACTTTGGCTTCGATCTCAGGTTCACTAACCACTGTTGCCCCAGTGGTGATGTGCTGGTCTCCTGGGTCTCGGCCTGTTACCGTTTCTGGCGTTTTTCCTTTCCTCACGCCTCGAGGCCTCTGAGGAACCCCCGCGGTGCCGTCATGAATTTTTGAGTCCAGGCCTAGAGTCGAACGAGACCTCGGCGTGCGGCACATTCCACGGGGGGCGCCGCATGATTGGCAGTTCAGGTGCCGCCTGGCTGCTCTCCTGCCAAATATCAGCTTGTCCAGAAATCAGAACTGCTTTTTGAGCTGACCCTTATGCAAATGGCACAAATGTTTTTGCACGCGTGGACTCGCAGACTGACAGACTCCGTACATCGTCCAAAAAAACAAACCTCTGCTCAACCACCTGCCCCTTCCAACGATATAGTTATACGATTGTCAGTACAACAATGCAAACACAGCATGGGATTTTTCAAGCATCTTCAGTCTGTGATCCGACTTCGCAAAGAGAAGCGATTTAAGTATATGGAAGATATATATACGTTAAAGTAGCAGATTCAGTGCAATCTTAAAATTTATTGTGATTTGCAGAGCACATCACTTTGTGAGACGATAAATCATCAACGATTCAAAACATTCAAATATTCGAGCGAAGGTGTGACTTTTAATACTCTTTATTGCAATCATAGAGTATTAAGCCGAACATACTTGATTGGAGTGAGATTTAATTTTTCAGGCAATTAAATATAATAAAATAGAAAGCATATTGAAATGTTCTCGGAATGAGATTTGCACAACATACCAACAGACGCCAACACTGTTTCAGAAATATGTATATATGTATATATGTACGAGTATATAATGTATATATGTACGAGTATATAATGTATATATGTACGAGTATATAATGTATATATGTACGAGTATATAATGTATATATGTACGAGTATATATTGTATATATGTACGAGTATATATTGTATATATGTACGAGTATATAATGTATATATGTACGAGTATATAATGTATATATGTACGAGTATATATTGTATATATGTACGAGTATAGATTGTATATATGTACGAGTATATATTGTATATATGTACGAGTATATATTGTATATATGTATGAGTATATAATGTATATATGTACGAGTATATAATGTATATATGTACGAGGATATATTGCATATATGTACGAGTATATATTGTATATATGTACGAGTATATATTGTATATATGTACGAGCATATAATGCATATATGTACGAGTATGTTGTTACGGACGCGGCTAGGATGTTAATTGGCCGAGCGGATGGCCGCCGCACCCGAACAGTTACCCCGACTAACCCGATTCCTGAATGTTGGCCAAAATCGCGCCACAGATATTCAATGGGGAAAAGACAAAGGCGACACGGATGTGAAGAAGAGGAAGGAGACAAAAGTAGGGAATACGAATAAAATTTATTTGTATTTACAACCAAAGGTAACCAAGGAGAAGGAAGGAAAATAAAATAAAGACAGACAGAGGGACGGACCAGAAGGACACAGTGAAACTTAGCTTACCTATGCAGTCTTACTTAACCCAGGACAGAACAAACGAAGACGGACTCACACGAATGGGGAATGGAGGCAGGAACGATTGGCTGGACCGGGAGGAAGGTTCAGCTCGGACCACAAGCTGGAAGGCTTGGCAGGGCGCACAGCAAGCCGGGCCTTGTCAGGCTGGGAGCGAGCAGGGCGACGTCGGCACACATATCTCGCTGCACGCGGCCGGGGCTGGTTGTCGCTCCACGCCTCGGGCTCTTTTGGTCCTCCCCTTCTTTCACCAAATCGTCTGACGCGTCCTTCTCTCCTTGCGCACTTGTCTCAGAGGCTTCCTTCTCGCTTCTCTTCCCTCCTCGCGCACTTCTCTCAACGGCTTCCGTGCGCGCTCTTTATAACACTGCGGGCAAATCGAGCCACCGGCCTCTCGAACACGCCCATCGGTGAGCTCGCCTCAGCCCTGATTGGTCGGCACGGCCCTCTGGCTCCACCCTTGATGACGATGGGCGGGCACGCCCAGGATTCGGCAGCTCCTCCCCCTTCTTCTCCGAGCCTACCTCGTGGCTTATGGAGTCTTGGAGCGAACAGTTGGCAATTGCGGCTTGCAGGAAAGGCTTTGGGAATGGGAATAAAAGGGGATCTATTTATTTGAATTCGGTGCAATGGAGTGTCAATTAATGGAAGACAAATCCTTAGCCTAATACACAGAATAAGGAAATAACTGTCAACAAGGGGGAAATCTATGATTGGCTAACGTGAGTGCTTATGAAATATCTACGGAACGACCTTTGACCTTTATACACAGACTGGAGGCAGGAGGGTCCAGAATAAAGCAATAAAAAAAACACAATCCTCATATCCACAACAATATATTGTATATATGTACGAGTATATAATGTATATATGTACGAGTATATATTGTATATATGTACGAGTATATAATGTATATATGTACGAGTATATATTGTATATATGTACGAGTATATAATGTATATATGTATGAGTATATATTGTATATATGTACGAGTATATAATGTATATATGTACGAGTATATCATGTATATATGTACAAGTATATAATGTATATATGTATGAGTATATATTGTATATATATGTACGAGTGTATAATGTATATATATGTACGAGTATATAATGTATATATGTACGAGTATATAATGTATATGTGTACGAGTATATTGTTACGGACGCGGAATAGATGTTACTTTGGGCCGAGCGGATGGTCCACCGTGACCGTTACAGGATCCCCGATTGGCCCGACTCCCCCAACGTTGACCAGATCGCACCACAGATATTCAATTTGGAAACCTCTAAAGCGACCGAAAGAGAAGGAAGAGAGAAGAAGACAGAGTATGGAGGAATAACAGGATTTATTATACACACAAGCAAAAAGAAGGAGCGATCAAAGTTATTTACAAGCAATGGATGGAAGAAGCAGTCACACAGTGAATCGTTAGCTTATACTAGTCAATTTACTTAACCCCAGGACAACGATTAGGACAGACGACGTTCACACTTACACGGGGGATATTGCAGGCAGGTATGGCTTGAGGATGGATGGTTGTTTTGGGAGGCAATGGAGGGTCCAGCGTGGATTGCTGCCTGGCGCGTCCTTTTTGTGGCCTGCGGCCCCTTAGCTGCCCGCTTAGCTGCAGCGCAGCTGGTCGCACGATGGCTCGCACACACCTGCTCGTTCAGGCGTCTTCCTTCTCCCCAGCAACAACGAGCGACAGCAAGCAAGAGGACGGGGTCAGAGCAAGAGGACGGGGGCAGAGCAAGAGCAAGAGGAGCAAGAGGAGCAAGAGGAGCAAGAGGAGCAAGAGGGTGGAGTGCGTCCCGCGGCGGCTTATATTGGTTTCCTCACCGAACCTTCGCGCACTTTCTCGGGGGTTCCCGCTCCGCCCTCTCTTAGCCAAACCCCTTGTTCTGGGTTGGATGAGCGGGGCCGACTTACTCCTCCCCCCTATGACGAGGGGGGCGACCCGTCTTCTCTAGCCACTCCCCTTGTTCGTAATGGCCGCAAATGGCGAAAACCGGTCAGCAGCTGCAGGTAAGGCGCCGTCACTTTGCACAGCAGTTCAGTACTGCAATAAACGTTTGCTGTGAAAGCTCAAGTGGGGGAATCCCTGGCACTTGAGCTGCCATGGATCATCGGAGGGGCCTACGCTTTATTTCGTTTGATGCAATGCAGAGTCAATCTAGTGGGAAACACATATTTAGCCTACATAGAATAAGGAAATAAACTATTTAAAAAGATATATCGTGGCCTGTGTGTAAGTTTCATGGAATTAACTAGGAGGACGGCTGCGACCATTATTTACATTACGAGGGTGTTACACACAACAAAACCATACTTTTCACATTCGTTACACTTTCTCCAAAATTGTTACACTTCTCAAAACCGTTACACTTCTCAAATTCGTTACAATATATTGTATATATATATGTACGAGTATATAATGTATATATATGTACGAGTATATATGTACGAGTATGTATGAGTATATATGTACGAGTATATATTGTATATATGTACGAGTATATATTGTATATATGTACGAGTATATATTGTATATATGTACGAGTATATAATGTATATATGTACGAGTATATAATGTATATATGTACGAGTATATATTGTATATATGTACGAGTATATAATGTATATATGTACGAGTATATAATGTATATATGTACGAGTATATAATGTATATATGTACGAGTATATAATGTATATATGTACGAGTATATATTGTATATATGTACGAGTATATATTGTATATATGTTCGAGTATATATTGTATATATGTTCGAGTATATATTGTATATATGTTCGAGTATATATTGTATATATGTTCGAGTATATATTGTATATATGTTCGAGTATATATTGTATATATGTTCGAGTATATATTGTATATATGTTCGAGTATATATTGTATATATGTTCGAGTATATATTGTATATATGTACGAGTATATCTATATATATAAAACACAGTTTGTTTGTGTGTGTGTAATGTTACCGATAGACTCCTAAACGGAGAGGCTCACGTGCTTGATATTTGGCATAGACATGGCCATTGAGCCTGGGACGAACATGACCGACCTCAAAATATTTGACGATCCATATTTTTTATTCATATTTACCTCAGCGCATTTCAGCGAGGAATATTATCTCAGCCGGTGCCAGAGCATCTCGCTGATTCGCTCAGAGCGATCACGTAATGTTCCATCCCCGCCGCCAGACTGATTCGCTCAGAGCGATCACGTAATGTTCCATCCCCGCCGCCAGACTGATTCGCTCAGAGCGATCACGTGATGTTCCATCCCCGCCACCAGACCACTGAACTGAAAATATATCGAATGACCATTGCCATTCACACCACATAGGTGGAGATGCAGTTACCGGGCGCCATCTTGGTTGGCACTCGATGCTGGGCGATGGTGATTTCCGTCACACGTTTGCACGTAATTCAGAGCGAAAAGCGATTTCGTTTTTTCACCTTTTGTACGATCGTGTTTTGTGTCGATTTTGTGCGATATGAATTAAACGTCTTTGAAACAGCTGTGAAACGTCTTTCCACAACCCTTCCGTAACCGAATGGAGCAGTTTATTGCCGCACAAAATGGCATTTTAACAGTTGTCTGGCTTTTAAAATCTGGGACACGTTCAAAACAAACGAGATCCGCGAAGCGAGTTGGTCGAGTCGTGCGAGTCGGGCTAACCAAGATGGCGACACGGCGGCTTCACTTTTCAGGGAGTATGAGAATTCTATATATTTTCAATTCAGTGCGCGCGACTCACTCACGTACTTGATTTGTGGCATAGACATGACCATTGGGCCTTCACGGTGTAATTTGTGCGAGGCTTTTGTCCGAGTGAGCTTGAGTCGAGAGGGCGAATGTTCGGGTTGGGAATGTACGGGTCTCCCTTCCCCCCACCCGGCAACGCCGGTACTGGAGGGCGTCACAGGATCGGTGAGTCTCCAAAATCCGCTTCGTGCTGTTGCGAAGATGCTGGACGATGTCGCGATTGTTGTGCTGCTCTCCGACCATGAGAACTGCAACGTCATTGTTGACTGGCCCTCCCCTTCCCTCCACCCTACCCCCTCCCCACTCCCCTCTACCCCCTACACCCTCCACCCTACCCCCTCCCCCCCCCACCCTACCCCCTCCCCTTCTCCCCCTCCCCCCTCCCCCTCCCTTTTCCCCCTCCCCCCTCCCCCTCCCCATTCCCCCTCCCCCTCCCCCTCCCCCATACCCTTCCCCTCCCGACCCTCGGTCTGCAGAGAGTGAAGAGGCTACTGCCTGCCAAGCTGAGGGATGAGAGATGGAGCGGCAGAGGGTGGAGTCATCAGCAAAATGATAAAGATGATTTTCCAAGAGTCGCCTCTAACCTCCTCCCTCCCCCTCCCCCTTCTAACCCCCTCCACCTTCCCCTCCCCCCTCCACCTTCCCCTCCCCCCTCCACCTTCCCCTCCCCCCTCCCCCCCTCCACCTTCCCCACCCTCCTCCCCCTCCCCCTCCCACACTCCTCCCCCTCCCCCTCCCACACTCCTCCCCCTCCCCCCTCCCACCCTCCTACACCTCCCCCCTCCCATCCCTCACCCTCCCCTCCCCCCTCTTCTCCCACCTCCCCCCTCCCAACCCTCCCCCTCCCATCCCTCCCCCCTCCCCATCCCCCCCTCTTCTCCCCCTCCCCACCCCCCCCTCTTCTCCCCTCTCCCTCTCCCCCTCCCCTCCCCCTCTTCTCCCCTCTCCCCCTCCCCCTCTTCTCCCCTCCCCCCTCCCCCCCCTCTTCTCCCCTCCCCCCCCTCTTCTCCCCTCTCCCCCTCCCCCTCCCCTCCCCCCCTCTCCTCCCCTCCCCCCTCTTCTCCCCTCCCCCCCGTTCCCCTCCCCTCCCGTCCCCTCCCCCGCCCGTCAATGCCGGGTACTTCTGCTAGTATTGTATATACTAGGGCATGCCCGTACTATATATATATCTAAAATTATATCCCCCCCCCTCTATTTACATGAAATGGTTTGGTCCAAAGCGAACGGCTTGCGAGTACGGTGACAATCCCCCCCCTCTATTTACATGAAATGGTTTGGTCCAAAGCGAACGGCTTGCGAGTACGGTGACAATCCCCCCCCCTCTATTTACATGAAATGGTTTGGTCCAAAGCGAACGGCTTGCGAGTACGGTGACAACCCCCCCCCCCCCCCTTCTATTTACATGAAATTGGTCCAAAGCGAACGGCTTGCGGAGTTTGGTAAAGAAATCGCCATAGCTCGGTAACTACTTGTCCGATTAATATGAAACCTTGAAAAGGCACATCCTCAGGTCCCCAGCAATATACCTGGCAAGTTTCAAGTATATCGGACCCGTGGTTGTCGAGAAACAGCGGTCACAGACAAACATACAAACATACAAACATACAAACATACAAACATACAAACATACAAACATACACACAGAGATTACTGGAATTATAGTTTGAGTTTGAGTTTGAGGAATTATAGGAATCGAGTGCCAACAACAAATCGAGTTGGCACTCGATGCAATGCAGAGTCAATCAAGTGGGAAACACATATTTAGCCTACATAGAATAAGGAAATAAACTATTTAAAAAGATATATCGTGGCCTGTGTGTAAGTTTCATGGAATTAACTAGGAGGACGGCTGCGACCATTATTTACATTACGAGGGTGTTACACACAACAAAACCATACTTTTCACATTCGTTACACTTTCTCCAAAATTGTTACACTTCTCAAAACCGTTACACTTCTCAAATTCGTTACAATATATTGTATATATATATGTACAAGTATATAATGTATATATATGTACGAGTATATAATGTATATATGTACGAGTATATATGTACGAGTATATATGTACGAGTATATATTGTATATATGTACGAGTATATATTGTATATATGTACGAGTATATATTGTATATATGTACGAGTATATAATGTATATATGTACGAGTATATAATGTATATATGTACGAGTATATATTGTATATATGTACGAGTATATAATGTATATATGTACGAGTATATAATGTATATATGTACGAGTATATAATGTATATATGTACGAGTATATAATGTATATATGTACGAGTATATATTGTATATATGTACGAGTATATATTGTATATATTGTTACAGACACGACTTTGATGTTAAGGTGGGCCGAGCGGAATGGCCGTCGTGTCCGCACAAATTACCCGATTGTACTCGAACGTTGACGAAGCCGCGCCACGCTGGCTCAATAAGGAAAAAGAAGACACACGGCTGAATTATAATGACAGACACCAGGGATACGGTTCTCAAGACCTCCGGAGGAGATTATATTCGTGCGGAAGGTCAGATTACAGGGACGAGAGGTACAACATAGAAAGACAAGCACTTAGACACAATCTTATATTATTCCCGGACAGACGACAGACAAACGGGACAACGGCTGACTCACACGGGGGTTGATGGCAGGAAAGCGGGTATCGATGGCTCAAGGTGCACTCTTGGCTCAAAGCAGGGTACACGGTTCGGTCCAGAGATGCAGGGAGGTCTCGTCGCAGCGCTCAGAGGTGACGTTCTTTCTCAGGCCTCTCCAAACTCAGGCGCATCTGTTTCAGCGCTCGCAGGTCCGTCTTTCTCCAGCTGGGGCCTTGGGGGCGAATCTGACGTCACATCCGGCGCGGGGCCGCGTATATCCGGCGGGGAGTGACACGCCCTCGGCTCGTTAGCTCCGCCTCGTGGAATCGGCACGTTGCTTCTCATTGGGTGCGGGGGGTTACCAGGCTCCGCCCTTGAGGAGGAGCTGACAGCCAGCCCCTCCGTGGTAACCCCGTGGAGCGCGTGGTCAATGGCGCTAATCGAGCCGGTGTGAGGACGCATCCTCCCCCGCGCCGCCGCCATCTCCTCCGTTGCTGCAGCCATAGTTGGTTGGGGAAGAAGATGGAAGGAGGTATGGGAAAGGTCCTAAACTCACTACTGATGCCATATAATCACATTCTGGTGCAACGAAGAGTCATAATTAATGGAGACGAGGCCTTAACTGACATAGAATAAGAATAACTAGGAAGATGTCCGAAAGTTGTCTACGTGTGGTGCGGTGGACCTGGGCACGACATTTAATGGGGGAATAAGGGGAAGGTCGGCTCTACTGATTGTTATTTACATGCAATGGGGACTAGGGAATGGGGGATTGGGGAAAGTTGGGGAGTATTGGAGAAAATAGGGGAATATTTACAAGCGGATATGGAGGCCAAATTCCATATTCGCAACAATATGTTCGAGTATATATTGTAT
The DNA here is from genome assembly GCF_964187855.1 of Myxine glutinosa. Lineage (NCBI taxonomy): Eukaryota > Metazoa > Chordata > Myxini > Myxiniformes > Myxinidae > Myxine > Myxine glutinosa. The sequence continues at coordinate 145,943,690 of NC_136263.1, forward strand.
ATATGTTCGAGTATATATTGTATATATGTTCGAGTATATATTGTATATATGTTCGAGTATATATTGTATATATGTTCGAGTATATATTGTATATATGTTCGAGTATATATTGTATATATGTACGAGTATATCTATATATATAAAACACAGTTTGTTTGTGTGTGTGTAATGTTACCGATAGACTCCTAAACGGAGAGGCTCACGTGCTTGATATTTGGCATAGACATGGCCATTGAGCCTGGGACGAACATGACCGACCTCAAAATATTTGACGATCCATATTTTTTATTCATATTTACCTCAGCGCATTTCAGCGAGGAATATTATCTCAGCCGGTGCCAGAGCAGCTCGCTGATTCGCTCAGAGCGATCACGTAATGTTCCATCCCCGCCGCCAGACTGATTCGCTCAGAGCGATCACGTAATGTTCCATCCCCGCCGCCAGACTGATTCGCTCAGAGCGATCACGTGATGTTCCATCCCCGCCGCCAGACCACTGAACTGAAAATATATCGAATGACCATTGCCATTCACACCACATAGGTGGAGATGCAGTTACCGGGCGCCATCTTGGTTGGCACTCGATGCTGGGCGATGGTGATTTCCGTCACACGTTTGCACGTAATTCAGAGCGAAAAGCGATTTCGTTTTTTCACCTTTTGTACGATCGTGTTTTGTGTCGATTTTGTGCGATATGAATTAAACGTCTTTGAAACAGCTGTGAAACGTCTTTCCACAACCCTTCCGTAACCGATTGGAGCAGTTTATTGCCGCACAAAATGGCATTTTAACAGTTGTCTGGCTTTTAAAATCTGGGACACGTTCAAAACAAACGAGATCCGCGAAGCGAGTTGGTCGAGTCGTGCGAGTCGGGCTAACCAAGATGGCGACACGGCGGCTTCACTTTTCACGGAGTATGAGAATTCTATATATTTTCAATTCAGTGCGCGCGACTCACTCACGTACTTGATTTGTGGCATAGACATGACCATTGGGCCTTCACGGTGTAATTTGTGCGAGGCTTTTGTCCGAGTGAGCTTGAGTCGAGAGGGCGAATGTTCGGGTTGGGAATGTACGGGTCTCCCTTCCCCCCACCCGGCAACGCCGGTACTGGAGGGCGTCACAGGATCGGTGAGTCTCCAAAATCCGCTTCGTGCTGTTGCGAAGATGCTGGACGATGTCGCGATTGTTGTGCTGCTCTCCGACCATGAGAACTGCAACGTCATTGTTGACTGGCCCTCCCCTTCCCTCCACCCTACCCCCCTCCCCACTCCCCTCTACCCCCTACACCCTCCACCCTACCCCCTCCCCCCTCCACCCTACCCCCTCCCCTTCTCCCCTCCCCCTCCCCCTCCCTTTTCCCCCTCCCCCTCCCCATTCTCCCTCCCCCTCCCCCTCCCCCTCCCCATTCTCCCTCCCCCTCCCCCTCCCCATTCCCCCTCCCCCTCCCCCTCCCCATTCCCCCTCCCCCTCCCCCTCCCCATTCCCCCTCCCCCTCCCCCTCCCCCCTCCCCCTCCCCCTCCCCATTCCCCCTCCCCCTCCCCCTCCCCATTCCCCCTCCCCCTCCCCCTCCCCCATACCCTTCCCCTCCCGACCCTCGGTCTGCAGAGAGTGAAGAGGCTACTGCCTGCCAAGCTGAGGGATGAGAGATGGAGCGGCAGAGGGTGGAGTCATCAGCAAAATGATAAAGATGATTTTCCAAGTCGCCTCTAACCTCCTCCCTCCCCCTCCCCCTTCTAACCCCCTTCCCCTCCCCCCTCCCCTCCCCCTCCCCTCGCCCCACCCCTCCCCTCCCCCTCCCCACGCCCCACCCCTCCCCTCCCCCTCCCCACTCCCACCCTCCTCCCCCTCCCCCTCCCACACTCCTCCCCCTCCCCCCTCCCACCCTCCTACACCTCCCCCCTCCCATCCCTCACCCTCCCCTCCCCCCTCTTCTCCCCTCCCCCCTCTTCTCCCCTCCCCCCTCTTCTCCCCCCTCCCCCCTCCCAACCCTCCTCCTCCCATCCCTCCCCCTCCCCCTCCCCATCCCCCCCTCTTCTCCCCCTCCCCACCCCCCCCCTCTTCTCCCCCTCCCCACCCCCCCCCTCTTCTCCCCTCTCCCTCTCCCCCTCCCCTCCCCCTCTTCTCCCCTCTCCCCCTCCCCCTCTTCTCCCCTCCCCCCCTCCCCCCCTCTTCTCCCCTCCCCCCTCCCCCCTCTTCTCCCCTCCCCCCTCCCCCCTCTTCTCCCCTCCCCCCTCCCCCCCCCTCTTCTCCCCTCCCCCCCCTCCCCACCTCTTCTCCCCTCCCCCTCCCCCCCCCTCTTCTCCCCTCCCCCCCCCTCTTCTCCCCTCCCCCCCTCTTCTCCCCTCCCCCCCTCTTCTCCCCTCCCCCCCTCTTCTCCCCTCCCCCCCTCTTCTCCCCTCCCCCCTCCCCCCCTCTTCTCCCCTCCCCCCCCTCTTCTCCCCTCCCCCCCTCTTCTCCCCTCCCCCCCCTCTTCTCCCCTCCCCCCCTCTTCTCCCCTCCCCCCTCTTCTCCCCTCTCCCCCTCCTCCTCCCCTCCCCCTCCCCCCCTCCCCCTCCCCTCCCCCTCCCCTCCCCCCCTCCCCCTCCCCCCTCCCCCTCCCCCCCTCCCCCTCCCCTCCCCCTCCCCTCCCCCCCCTCCCCCTCCACCCCTCCCCCTCCCCTCCCCCTCCCCTCCCCCTCCCCTCCCCCTCCCCTCCCCCCTCCCCTCCCCCTCCCCTCCCCCCCTCTCCTCCCCCTCCCCTCCCCCCCTCTCCTCCCCTCCCCCCCTCTCCTCCCCCCCTCTCCTCCCCTACCCCCTCTTCTCCCCTCCCCCCCGTTCCCCTCCCCTCCCGTCCCCTCCCCCGCCCGTCAATGCCGGGTACTTCTGCTAGTATTGTATATACTAGGGCATGCCCGTACTATATATATATCTAAAATTATATCCCCCCCCTCTATTTACATGAAATGGTTTGGTCCAAAGCGAACGGCTTGCGAGTACGGTGACAATCCCCCCCCTCTATTTACATGAAATGGTTTGGTCCAAAGCGAAGGGCTTGCGAGTACGGTGACAATCCCCCCCCTCTATTTACATGAAATGGTTTGGTCCAAAGCGAACGGCTTGCGGAGTTTGGTAAAGAAATCGCCATAGCTCGGTAACTACTTGTCCGATTAATATGAAACCTTGAAAAGGCACATCCTCAGGTCCCCAGCAATATACCTGGCAAGTTTCAAGTATATCGGACCCGTGGTTGTCGAGAAACAGCGGTCACAGACAAACATACAAACATACAAACATACAAACATACAAACATACAAACATACACACAGAGATTACTGGAATTATAGATAGATGTTCGAGTATATATTGTATATACTAGGACGTGCCCGTACGTGGCGTACCCGTAACCGTACCCGTACCGTACCCGGAACCGTACCCGGAACCGTACCAATTGTTACAGACGTGGCTTAGATGTTATTTACCGAGCGGTTTTGGTATGACCACGTCTGCACAAGTGACCCGATTATACCCGAACGTCGACTAATCGCGCTGCGCTAGGTCAATAAAGGCAATAAAGGAAAAGGACACACGGCTGGGTTTCAAATGACACGACACCCAGGGTTCAGTTCTCAAGACCTCCGGAGGAGATTATATTCGTTCGGAAGGTCAGATTACAGGGACGAGAGGTACAACATAGAAAGACAAGCACTTAGACACAATCTTATATTATTCCCAACAGACGACAGATAAACGGGACAAAGCTGACTCACACGGGGTTTGATGGCTAGGAAAGCGGGTATCGATGGCTCAAGGTGCACTCTTGGCTCAAGGACAGGGTCGACCCGGTCCGGTCTAGAGATGCGGGGAGGTCGCAGCGCTCGGATGGCGTCTTGTCTGCTCAAGCTGGGGGCGCATCTTAACAAAACGTGGTCGCCATGACGACCCTTCCTATCCAGCTGCCCGCTCCACCTAGGGGAGCACGGACGCGGCCGTTCAAAGCGAGGCCCGGCACGCACCGAGGGCCCGCTTCGGCTAAAAGTCGACCTAACCTCTAACCTGGTTACCGTCGATGCTTCACCTGGATTCTTACACCCCGCAGCCCGTTCCTTGCTCACACATCCAGCCGTCTCCATGCTCCTCGTCGTACCTTTCCTTACACACCCAGGTACTCTCATTCCACTCACAGACTTGGTCACACACCTGACCACCGAACACTTTGGCACACATTCGTTGCTCGCACACCTCACCAATACACCGCTTCGCGCCCCCTCCTCGGTCACCTCCTCTGTGACAATCACAGGTGTGCCCTCATTCGCACACCCAACCACGTGCCTCACCACCAACTCCAGCGTGCATTCCCACTCACGCTCTACCATTCCAGGTGTGCATCCTTCCATCCCAGGTGTACATCCTCGCTCACCTGTCACAACTAACTCACGCTCCATGTCACTCTCACTACTCTCACCACCATTCTTGACAGCGCACTCACCCTTACTCTTGACAGCGCACTCTTTCCTCAGGCACCTGTCCGTTACACACCTTTCTCGCGCACACTCTTGCACACACTCTCCCGTCACACCCTCTGTAACACTCACCACAGGCATGCATTCTTCCTTGCCTTTGACAGCGCACTCTCTCCCCATGCACCTGTCCGTTACACACCTTTCTCGCGCACACTCTCCCGTCACACCCTCTGTAACACTTACCACACCGCGCTTCCATGTGCTCCCTCGCACACACGCTACGACCGACTCACTCTCGCCAGCACATTTTTCCTCACACACCCCAGAGTCGGACTTTCTCGCACACCTCCTTTTTCGCACACCAGACCTGTCGCACACTTCACCAACGGCCTCTCACGAACACCCGGGTCTATCTCGACCCCCAAGCTTCTTAAATCCCCTGGTGCATCATACGCACGACCATATTGGTCACCACTTACACCGGGTCCTCTTCCTCTTCGCTTCTCCTCCATCACCTGCGAATCCCTCATCCGGTTAATGAGCACATCATCACGATCCAAACACAGACTTTGGACCAATTCTTTTATCTCCTCTTTTATTTCTTTCTTATCCCCTCTCCGTCGCTTCTTAATTTCGCTCATCCCTTCTTCCACTTCTTCTAGTTTCTGCTTCACCTCTTTCATTCCCCGGTACGTCTCCTCAAGCTCGTCCTCCAAGGCTACCTTGACCGTTTCCATGTGCGTCCTCACCTGCCGGTCCTTCGTCTCCATTACCTCTATCACCTCGTCCAACCTCGTTGTCAGTCCCTCACGTACCGTCTGACACTGCCTCTTTGTCGCTATCAAGTCGTTTTTTATGTCGTTTTGTGTCGCTTTTAACCCTCCTAATACCGCAGTGTTCCTTTGAACCTGCTCCACTAACTCCGTTTGTCCCACCGTCAGCTGCTCCACCTCCTGCGTCAGGTCCTCTATGCCCCCTTGTAACTTTACAGTCCCCTTTCTCACCTCCTTCTCCATGTGCTCCTTACAGTGCCTCACCTCCTCGCGCACTCCTCCGACCTCCTCACTCACTCCTCTTCTGATCTCCTCTCCCATCACTTGCATCTCCTGCCCAGATGCCACCCTCATCTGCTCCATTTCCTCCCTGTGAGCATCCAGTTTGGTTTCTACCCCCATTCTGACCCCCTCTATCTGCTGCCCCATTTGGTTAACTTCCCTTTCCGCTTGGTCCCTCATGTCCCTCAATTTGCCTTCCATGGTGTTTTCTAACCCCTCTAACCCTTTTTGCATCCCTTCCATTTGATTCTCTTGAGCGGCCATTCTGTTTTCTACCCCCGTTAACCCATGTTTCACTCCCTCTATCTGATTCTCTTGAGCGGCCATTCTGTTTTCTACCCCCATTAACCCATTTCTCACCTCTTTTATCCCATTGTCTAACCCCTCAAAATTTTTGTCTACCTTCTCACCAGTACCCCTCGCTTCGTCCCTCATTACCCCCATTTCGTTTCCCATTTGTCCCATACTGCTTTTCAAACCTCTAATTTGGTCTCCCAATTGCTCACCCATTTGTTCCATAAGGGCCCTCATTTGCAACATAAAAAGGTTCGGATCCAGCAGGGGCGCTGCCACGGTCGCGGGCGCGGTGATCAGCGAGGCGCCATTTTGCGCTCCCGCAATGTCGGGCACAACGACGCTATTTTGTGCGTCTGCTACCCTCGCTGCTTCGCTCTCCTCCTGTCCCTCATGTCCCTCAATTTGGTCCTGGACCGACCCTGCCTCACTCTCCCCTAGCGGACCCCAGCTGTCTTGGTCTGCCATAGCGCGACTTTCAAAATTCGGGTTTTTATACAACAAAACAAATTTCGGCCGTTATAATTTCGCGCGGGAAACGCGCTCCGAATCGATTCTACTTGTTACAAATTTGGGCCTAATAACGCGCGGGAAACGCGCTCCGAATCGATTCTACTTGTTACAAATTTGGGCCTAATAAATTTAGTCCCGGGTTCGAATTCCACTCCTCGACACCTCACTGTACCCGTACCCGTGACGTGCCCGTAATGAATATGTACAAAATATAAATATGTATGTACTACAATCGATCGTACCTTACAACAATCAACACAGATTGCAACGTCAAATAAATGAATACGCTCTCAAATGTGCCGTCCGAGGCAGCGTCTGCTCGCCACGTTCAGCGTCACTATGACTATCCGTAAGTCCGGAAGTGACGTCCTCATTTGACTGTCCGGAAGGTCGCATATCGCAGTTACGATGAATCGCAAATTAGTTTTAATTAGTTTTAAAACATAGTTTAACGCCAACATAGTTTGCCAACGTGAAATAAATGAATACGCTCTCAAATGTGCCGTCCGAGGCAGAGTCTGTTCGCCACGTTCGGCACACGTGATAGCTCGCTGCTCTCTGATTGGCTGAATAGTTTTTTGGACATAGCTCGGTAACTACTTCTCCGATTAATATGAAACCTTGAAAAGGCACATCCTCGGGTCACCAGCAATATACCTGGCAAGTTTCAAGTATATCGGACCCGTGGTTGTCGAGAAACAGCGGTCACAGACAAACACACAGACATACACACATACACACACACACACACACACACACACACACACACACACACACACACACACACACACACACACACACATACACACACACACACACACACAGAGATTACTGGAATTATAGATAGATGTACGAGCATATATATTTCTATCTATCTATCTCTTCTTCTTCTTCTCCTTCCTTTTGCTTTGATTATTTACCTGTTGATTTTTGTCTTTTTGCACTTGTTTTTTTGTACTCTGTCAAAGCTTCTTTTGGCTTCTTGAAAAGCGCGATATAAAATAAATGTATTATTGAAGTGCGCGGTGCTACGCGCGCGACTTGCTAACAAGGAGGAAGCGGACAATGCGGTAAGTTTAATGTTCTTTATTAAAAGAGGTCACTGTAGCACTGGCGCGCTCCGGGCTGCGCGCCCGGTGTATATCCTGAGGCCACGCCTACCCCTCGGCGTGGCCGCCGCCCACTTGGTGCGCGGAATGATGTCACCACGCCAGTGAGCTTCCGTGTCCGCCACACACGCCCCCCCAGAATTCCCGCGCACCTGGAGGGCCAGTTTGCAGGGCAAACGGATGACCCGGCCGAAGCGCCCTCTGGCGACCGGCGGCGTCCGGGGTGCAGGGATGCCAGGTGGGATGCCCCCGGCTGTACCCGGGATGGGTGCCGGACCGGGGGGCGGCGTGCCTGCGGTGCTGGGCGGTGCCGGGGGTCCGCCCGCATCGGGGCGGCCCCGACGTGGGGGCCGAGCCACCGGCGGTGGGTGGTCCACGTCGAGATGGGCCAGCTTGAGGCGGTCTATGGAGACCCGGTCAGGAGTGCCGCCGATGTCCAGGGTGAAATGTTTCACCCCGGTCTCCAGCACGCGGAAAGGCCCGTCATACCGGGGCCGCAGTGGTGTCCGGTGGGCGTCGTGCCGGACCAAGACGTACTCCGCGGTGCGAAGCTCCGGGGCGACGTGTGTAGGAGGGTGCCCGTGGTGCGCCGTCGGCACCGGGGCGAACCTCCGGGCGGTCTCCTGCAGCGCAGAACGCTCCTGCGCCGCGGACCATGGTGCCGTGGGGTCGGGGAGGAACTCGCCCGGCACCCGCAGCGGTTGTCCAAAAACCAACTCCGCCGCGGAGGCGCGCAGGTCGTCCTTGGGTGCCGTCTGGAGGCCCAGCAGGACCCAGGGGAGCCTGTCGACCCAGCCACCATCACGGAGGGTGGCCCGGAGCATGGCCTTCAAGGAGCGGTGGAAGCGCTCGCACAGGCCGTTGGCCTGGGGGTGGTAGGCCGTGGTTCGGTGCAGCTGGACCCTGAGCCCCCGCGCGACCGCCCCCCAGAGCTCCGAAGTGAACTGGGGGCCGCGGTCGGACGAGATGTCCGAGGGGGCGCCGAACCGGGCGACCCAGGTGGCGATGAACACCTGTGCGACGTCCGCCGCCGTCGTCGTCGTCGTCGCCAAATGCACGGCCTCCGGCCACCGGGTGGTGCTGTCCACCATGGTGAGGACATGGGTGAAACCCCGCGAGGGGGGCAGAGGTCACACCAGGTCCACGTGAACGTGGTCGAACCGACGTTCCGGCACCGTAAACGGGGCCAAGGGGGCCTGGGTGTGTCGGTGCACCTTTGCGCGCTGGCACGCGAGGCACGTCCTGGTCCAGCCGCGGACGGCCTTCCGGAGGCCATGCCAGACAAACTTGTCGGACCAACCTCTGGGAGGCCTTCGTGCCCGGGTGGGACAGGCCGTAGATGGCGTCAAAAACCTGGCGCTGCCAGCCTGCGGGCACGATGGGGCGAGGCCGCCCGAGGGAGACGTCGCAAACGAGGGCCGTGCCCGCGCCGTCGAAGGGCACCTCGGTGACGCGGAGGCCCGTGACGGCGGTCCGCAGGGCCTGGACCCCGGGGTCGGTGGCCTGGTCCGCCCCCATCCGGGCATAGTCGATGCCAAGGTGGACTGCATGGGCGACGGCCCGGGAAAGGCAATCGGCCACCGGGTTGTCCTTTCCCGCGACGTGCCAGATGTGCGTCGTGTACTCGGACATGGCCGCGAGGTGACGCTGTTGACGGGCCGACCACGGCTCGGCGACCTTGCCCATCGCGAAAACCAGCGGCTTGTGGTCGACGAAGGCCGTGAACGCACGGCCCTCGAGCAGATGGCGGAAGTGCCTGACCGCCAGGTGAAGCCCAAGCAACTCGTGGTCGAAAGTACTGTACCGGCGTTCGGGCGGGCAAAGCTGCCGGCTGAAGAACGCCAGCGGTTGCCAGGCACCACGCACCCATTGCTCGTACACCGTGCCCACCGCGTAGTCCGAGGCGTCGGAGGTGAGGGCGATCGGTGCATCGGGCGCCGGGTGCGCGAGCATGGTGGCGTTGGCCAAGGCGAGCTTCGCGCCCGAGAACGCCGTGTCCATCTGCCCGGTCCAGGTAACGTCACCTTTGCCCGGCTTCCCTCGAAGGGCCTCATGTAAGGGGCGCAGGAGCTGGGCGATGCGGGGCAGGCACCGATGGTAAAAGTTTACCATGCCCAGGAACTCCTGGAGCCCCTTGATCGTGCGGGGGTGCGGAAACCCCTTCACCGCCTCCACCTTGGCCGGTAGGGGGACGGCCCCGTGCCTGGTGACGCGGTGCCCCAAAAAGTCGATGCTGGTGACGCCGAACCGGCACTTGGCGGGGTTCACGATGAGGCCATGCTGGCCCAAGCGTTCGAAGAGCGTGCGGAGGTGATGAAGGTGCTCTTCGCGGGACGCGCTGGCGACGAGGATGTCGTCCAGGTAGACGTACAAAAAATCCAAGCCGCGCAAGATGCTGTCCATTAGGCGCTAGGATGCCTGAGCCGCATTTTTCAAACCGAAGGGCATCCGAAGAAATTCGAAAAGCCTGAACGGCATGATGACAGCCGTCTTCGGGATGTCCTGCGGCCTGACAGGAACCTGATGGTAGCCGCGCACGAGGTCCACCTTTGAAAAGAAGGACATGCCCGCCAACCGGGCGGAGAAGTCCTGTATGTGGGGGACGGGGTAGCGGTCAGGGGTGGTGGCGTCGTTGAGGCGACGGTAGTCCCCGCACGGTCGCCATCCCCCGCCGGGCTTGGGCACGATGTGGAGCGGCGACGCCCACGCGCTCTCGGAGCGCCGCATGATGCCGAGCCGCTCCAGCGTGGCGAAAGCCGCTTTCGCTACCGCGAGCTTCGTCGGCTCGAGGCGGTTTGCCCGGGCGTAGACCGGTTGCCCGGCGGTGGGGATGTGGTGTTCCACCCCGTGCTTGACGGTCCCCGCCGGGAAGTTCGGCCGCGTGTGGGCCGGGAAACTCGCGAGGAGGCGGGCGAATTCGTCCGCTGCCGGAAGCGTGCAGATGAACCTGGCGGGAATGGAACCGCTCAGCAAGCCGCTCAGCGAGCCGCTCTGTGAGCTGCTCAACGAGCCATGCAGCGCGCAGGCGAGCGAGCTGAACGTCTCAGCCTGGACAAGCCTCCTGCGCTTTACATCGACCAGTAATCCATTAGCACATAAGAAGTCCGCGCCGAGCAGTGCCATGGGCACGGCGGCCGTAACGAACGACCAACGGACAACCTGCCCTCCGAACCACAGGGAGAGACAGCGTTTTCCGTATGTGCGTATAGACGTACCATTGGCCGCAAGCAGCGCGGGACCTCGGCCCGCGGTGTGCTTGTCGGACGTACCGGCAGGAACGACACTCACCTGCGTTCCCATGTCACACAGGTAACGGTGCCCGGACAAGGTGTCCGTTATGTACAGAAGGCTGTTTGAATTGCCGACGCTCACCGTTGCCACCGAGCGCCGGCTCGCCCGTTTCCCCACCTGCCGAATTAGCACGGCGGGCGACACTGCCGAGCCTCGTGGCCGAACTTGGCGTAGAAGAAACACCAGCTGGACAGCTGCGGCGTCGGAGGCCGCGGTTTTCTTCGCGACGGCGGTGGTGGTGGTGGGCGGGGCGTGGCGGTGAACACGAGGTGCGGTGCATCGGGGAAAGCCTCGGGAGCCTTGGGAGCGGCAATCGTGCCAAGACTCGCCTGCGTGTCCAAAGCCACGTAGTATTTGTCGGCCTCGGCAGCGAGCGCACGGGGTTCCATTAACGCGGAACCAGCCAAAGCGAGGCGGACTCGTGCTGGCAGCTGGCGTCTAAATAATGCCCGGAATAGAGCGTTCGGGGTTTCGTCGCCCATGAGCGCCAGGACCATACGGACCGTCCGATCCGATCCTACGGACCGAGCGATCGGCCCGTGCGGGGTCCAGCGGCGTAAGGCCGAAAGTGGCGAGGAGGAGATGCTTGACCGCCTTGTACTTGCCGTCGGCAGGTGGATCCCTTAGGACCGATACGACGCGGGTGGCCGTGCCGGGCCCGAGGGCGGTGACCACGTGGCAGTTCATGGTCTCGTCCACCGTGATGCCTCAAAGTCGGAACTGGGCTTCTGCCTGCATGAACCAAACTTCGGCTTGTGACTCCCAGAATTCAGGGAGCCTGATGGAGACCGCGTTGGTAGCCATTGTAGCGGTGGTTTCGGGTGGTCAGCGACGGCTGACTCGAATGTCGGAGGTCACCAATGAAGTGCGCGGTGCTACGCACGCGACTTGCTACCAAGGAGGAAGCGGACAACGCGGTAAGTTTAATGTTCTTTATTAAAAGAGGTCACTGTAGCACTGGCGCGCTCCGGGCTGCGCGCCCGGTGTATATCCTGAGGCCACGCCTACCCCTCGGCGTGGCCGCCACCCACTTGGTGCGTGGAATGATGTCACCACGCCAGTGAGCTTCCGTGTCCGCCACATTATTATTATTATTATTATATGTATATATGTACAAGTATATAATGAAAAAATGAATTTAAACGATTTCAGCATAAGGCTGCAACATAACAAAATGTGAAAAACGTGAAGGGGTCTGAATACTTTCTGAATGCACTGTATGTACATACGTCTCGATATATAAAGGAGGAGTGTCTGTCTGTGTGTGTATGTGTTTGTCTGTCTGGATGTCCGCTTAAAACTCAAGAACTACACATCGGAGAAAAGTTTTGGACACAGATTCGGAATCAGCATAAAATCCCGGTGGTTTTAGGCTACGTTTTATTTTAATATCAATGGTTTTAAAAAACCGCGCCAGCTGCAATTCCATGGTGTAGTTTGTGGCGGCGCTAGACGTTCGGGGTGTATTGCAATGGTTTGTCGGGTTTGGCTGTGGGTCCAGAATAGCTCCAATTTCCTTTTGTCCTTCTACATTTATTTTGAATCTTCTGTTACAACGCCTTCCTTATCTACCTTATATCCCCCCGACGAGGCCTTTACATAATTTCATGCGGCAGAATTTCGTGCATTTTGAGTGAAAGAAGTGAGACGAAGTTGAAGGAGGAAGAAGAGGTGCGATCACTCTGGAGGCCTTGATCGTGAGTGGAAATGGCGGGAATTGCGTTTGTATCGCAAAGTAAAGGATCTGCATTCATTTCTGAACTTGCATTGGTGGATTGTTATTCTTCTGCATTATTTTTCATAAAAAAACTTTATGTTGAACTTGAAGGCTCTAAGCACGGACTATATATATAGCCCTCATTGAGGTAAAAATAAAAGTAAAAATCCTGGTATCGCTTGCCAAGCTAGCCGTTCCCCTCTCCTTCTCACCTCGCCTCCTCCTCCTCCCTCCTCTTCTCCCCTCTCCTCCTCCCCCTCCCTCCTCTTCTCCCCTCCCCCCTCTTCTCCCCTCCACCCCTCTGCTCCCCTCTCCCCCCCACTCCTCCCCTCCACCCCTCTTCTCCCCTCTCCCCCCCACTCCTCCCCTCCCCCCCCCACTCCTCCCCTCCCCCCCACTCCTCCCCTCCCCCCCCCACTCCTCCCCTCCCCCCCCACTCCTCCCCTCCCCCCCACTCCTCCCCTCTCCCCCCCACTCCTCCCCTCTCCCCCCACTCCTCCCCTCTCCCCCCACTCCTCCTCCCCTCCCCCCCACCCTCTCCTCCCCTCCCCCCCACCCTCTCCTCCCCTCCCCCCCACCCTGTCCTCCCCTCCCCCCCACCCTCTCCTCCCCTCCCCCCACCCTCTCCTCCCCTCCCCCCTCCCCTCCCTTCCCCCCTCCCCTCACCCCCCTCCCCTCCCCTCACCTCCTCTCCCCTCACCTCCCCTCCCCCCTCCTCCTCCCCCTCCCCTCTCCTCCTGCCCCTCCCCTCCCCCTCCCCCTCCCCTCTCCTCCTCCCCCTCCCCCCTCCCCTCCCTCTCCCCCCTCCCCTCCTCTCCCCTCCTCTCCCCCCTCCCCTCCTCTCCCCTCCTCTCCCCCCTCCCCTCACCTCCCCTCCCCCTCCCCCTCCCCTCCCCTCCCCCCTCCCCCCTCCCCCTCCCCCTCCCCCTCCCCCTCCCCCTCCCCTCACCTCCCCCCTCCTCCTCCCCCTCCCCCTCCCCCTCCCCTCACCTCCCCCCTCCTCCTCCTCCTCCCCCTCCCCCTCCCCTCACCTCCCCCCTCCTCCTCCCCCTCCCCTCACCTCCCCCTCCTCCTCCCCCTCCCCCTCACCTCCCCCTCACCTCCCCCTCCCCCTCACCTCCTCCCCCTCCCCCTCCCCCTACCCTCCCCCCTACCCCCCTCCCCTCCCCCTCCCCTCCCCTCCCCCCTACCCCCTCCCCTCCCCCCTACCCCCTCCCCTCCCCCCTCCCCTCCCCCCTCCCCTCCCCCCTCCCCACTCCCCTCCCCCCTCCCCACTCCCCTCTCCTCCTCCCCCTCCCTCCTCTTCTCCCCTCTCCTCCCCCTCCCTCCTCTTCGCCCCTCCCCCCCTCTTCTCCCCTGCCCCCCTCTTCTCCCCTCCCCACCCTCTCCTCCCCTCCTCCCCCGTTCCCCTCCCCATCCTCCTCCCCTCCCTTACCCCGCCCGGCAATGCCGGGTACTTCCCATGGCCAGCTGTACGTGGGCTGCTTGAGGGTTGGAAAACCAAGCAATCTTTATGTCTTGGCACCAAGTAAGAAAACCAGAAATGTTGTATACCAAGAGGTTTTGAGAAATTGAAAATTGACAAAACGTCATGTAGGAAATGTACTGTGATATTGCTCTAAAATATACATGTTCTTTTCATCATATATTTGTATTATTCTTGTTCAACCCGGGCGAAGCCGGGTACCTCAGCTAGTATATTATAAAAGGAGCCATGCATCCGTTCATGCATGCATGTATACATGCAATTTACAGACTCCTCTATACCTTTAGACCCCTTGACACCCCAAAGACCATTTAGACCCCTTTTAGACTATATATAACCCAAAGACATTTAAGACCCTATAGAGCCCTTATAACCTTGGAGACCCTAAGACCATCAATACCCTTTAAGAAACTGAAGACCCTTTAAGAGCCCGAAGATCCTTATGACCTGCAAGACCCTTAATACACCCAGACCCTTTAGACCGCGAATACACTTTAGACCCCTAATACCTACAAGACCCTTTAAGACCTATTAAGGCCCCTAAGACTCTTTAACCCCCTAAGACCGTTGAGACGTTTCAGACCCCTAAATCCCACAGAATCACCACGGTAGGACTCTTAGACCCTATATATCCTATAGACCACATTATAACCCTTAGACCCTTCTGTCTGAGGGCCTTTTGCGGTAACACTTGACGGTCACCATCCATAATCAAAATGTTGCCCATTGGTAAACAATCTCAGTCTCAGTACCAAGCTAAATCGGTGCAAACTATAATTAATTAATTCATTTTATCTGTCTTTTTTCAGGTTTTGCTCATGTTAATAGGTAGCATCGCGAAAAATCCCACTTGGCATACAAACAGTCCCACATGGAAAAGAGAAAAGGCTCAGGTGAATAGAAAAAGTCCCACGTGGTAAAGAGAATTTCACCCCATTAGAATCAAGTGGGATTTTTTTGTGATTTTCTTATTGCCAAACCTCGGGATTTTTTTCAAGATATCACATTGAAACTTACACATCTTATTTGTAAGGATGTGTCGTATGTGTGTGTAAAATCTGGTCAAAATTACAGGGTTTCTATAGGGTAATTCCAAAGGGTAATTCTAAAAGGTAAATCTAAAGGGTTTCCAAAGGTTTCTAAAGGATAAATCGAAAGCGTAATTATCAAGGGTAATTCTCAAGGTTTCTAAAGGGTAGATCTAAAGGGTAATTCTAAAGGGTAATTCTAAAGGGTAATTCTAAAGGGTAATTTTAAAAGGTAATCTTAAAAGGTTTGTTTGGTTCTCGGCTTTGCCTCTTTCATATTAAAAATGCTAACTTGAACCATTTCCTTCAAACACGGGTGCGATTTTTTTCATACCATCAGGAACTGAATTACGTTACCTGGTACATCGTTATGATTAGTCAAAGGAAGTACGTATGAGTAGAGCTGGTATGATACATGACGACGGTGATACAATAAGCCATGAATATTGAATAATCACTGAGGTGCAATTATTAAACTTTGCCCGAGCAGTAAAGCTGGCACTTAGTGCTTTGTGTTATTTGCCGATAGCTTTCCAAAATATCCGAATGTTAACTTTTAAGCAACTTATCTTTAGACACTGAACGGGCAATAGCGGGAGGTTTCTTCAAGAGGCAGTTGCATCTGGGGTGTGTGAACATTGAAATGCAATCTAGGAGATTGCTCCGACCGGAGACATGTATATGCTGTAGTAAGATAGGTTTCAGCAATCTATTGCTTGCAATAACATCAAGTTTGAGATTCTGAGTGCAGGATAGCTCAGAGGTCGCATATTTCATCTTTGAGCCGTCTCGTCTGGCTTTGATTGCCAGACTACGTAAGTGTCGTTGAGGGCAGTAAACTGTACCGGAGAGGTATTCAGCATCTCTGTTTGATATTGTCGTCCTTTTGATCTGTGATTCACACTTGTGCCTTCATCATCAGAAAAGACTGTGCTAAATGATGGAACGAACTTGGCAGAAACTTCTGGAAAGTACATAAATTGAAGACTGATCACAAGCTGCCACAACAAAAGGTGGCACTTTATTTGGCTTTCAAATTAATTATATGTACTCAAGCCGGATGAATTTTGGACTTTTAACCTCACAACCTGCTGGTCAGCTAGGTGGGTGTTTGGAGCCAAGATGCTTATAACAATTATTAAAGCAAAGGCCATGACTGCTGAACTTGACGCCACTGAGTTCAAAGCAGCTCTTTGGTGCCAGCCCAGCACATTGTCAGCCATGCCGAAACTCAAGATGTAGATACGCCTCAATATATTTAAGAAGGAATTCCAAGCAAGAGTGTGAGACTTGTCGTCTCCATGATCTCATGACCCTTCTGTATTTGTCTTGCTCAGAATTGTAATTATCCAGTAACAACCTGCCTCTGCTTCCAGGTCGGAGCACGTTAGACGTTGACTCATGTAGTGCCTCCTTCCAGTTTTCTGGACCAGGTCGTTTATTTTGTTGTCTTTTCGTCCTTGTGTTATTGGTTTTGTTGTCGTCAAATTTTACATCTTTATCTGTCCCTTGTGGTGTATTGTAGATCTTGCATCCCTGTGAGTGTTTGGCCTACTTGCCAAGGCCTTCAATAGTGAGCATGATAATTCTGTCTCTGCCCTTATGCGTGCCCCGTTCCGCTGTCTTTGTCTGAAGTGTCCTCCTTTCAAGCTGTTTAGCTTTTCCTTATTTCCCCCTCCTTGCTTTTCCTTATTTCCCCCTCCTTGCTTTTCCTTATTTCCCCCTCCTTGCTTTTCCTTATTTCCCCCTCCTTGCTTTTCCTTATTTCCCCCTCCTTGCTTTTCCTTATTTCCCCCTCCTTGCTTTTCCTTATTTCCCCCTCCTTGCTTTTCCTTATTTCCCCCTCCTTGCTTCACTCAAAAAAAAAAAACCTCATTCTGCCGGGCAATTTCCTTCCTTTCTTCATTCATTCTTTATACCTACTCAATACCTCCCAATTGAACTATAACATCCCTTCTAAATGAATTCGTTTGCTTCTTACTTTAAAAGCTTTTAATAACATTTTAAAATGATTCATTTGCCATATTTCCCATCAGGAACAACACGTGTTCTTCTTCATCAAAATTACCTCCTCCTCTTCTTTTTATCAAAAGGTTTCCTTCCCAAACCTGTCTAACTCAAACATTCGATCCGTCTAGAGTCCCTGTATAAAGAGAGTTGCGCCATGCGCTGACCCGAGATTTCTGGTCACGTGATTTCGTGGCGCCATTTTGTGTCTAACTTCACCGTGCGTGAACGTCAGCTTGGTACGGGAATGTTGTTTATTGCCAAACAAAATGACTGGTTGTTCTGCTTTTGGTTGTTCAAACCAATCTGGGAAATATAAGATGTATAGATTTCCAAGTGATAAAGTCAGAAGACAAATTTGGGAAGCGAAAGTCAGACGAAAGAGCTGGAAAGCGATCGACTCCTCGAGACTCTGCCAGGTAGGCTCACGCCACTTGATGATCGATGTTCAAAAGCAATTCTATCTGCTCGGTTTTTTTTTGGTTGTCTGTCCGTTGAAAACCCTTTTAAAGGGAAGTGATTTGTGTTTGTTTATAATCTTCAAGGAGCTGACCAAAAATGCATTTCCGTGGGAAGAACCCTGCTCAATTTTTTTCGGGTAGTCCTAGCGGACCGCATATTGTCATTGATTGATGAAATGTCCCGGTACAGTGACATTGCCTGGTCTGCGGTTGGGTAGTCTGCGGGCAATGTCACTGTACATTTTCAGAGGGAATTCATTTTGATTTTATAGGGGTGGGAAACCCATGGTCCGTTTTGTTTTCAGTTGTCTGTCCGTCCATTCAAAACTTATTCCGAGGCAAGTTATTTTTTTGGTTTAAAATCTTTAGCCTAATCGGCAATCATAAAAGCAATTTTAGGGGGGGACCTGCTCAATTTTTTTGCGGGTTGTGCAGCCATCCATACGTCCAAAATTTGACGAGTTATTGTTTGCTTTGTACAGTGCTCATGCGTCTTGTGGCATATTTGCTCAAATATTTCCCACCCCGGGATTTATGGCCAAATTGTAGTGATGGAAGATTTTGCACATTGGACAATCCCTATATATTTAACCTGGTGACAGCTATCGTTCCCAAAACATACAATATGAGAGTAGTGAACAGAGTAGTGATGAGTCTCACTTGTGAGGAGTGAACGGAGTAGTGATGAGTCTCACTTGTGAGGAGTGAACGGAGTAGTGATGAGTTTCACTTGTGAGGAGTGAACGTAGTGGGATGAAGTGTTGGTCTGGTCAGAGTGTTGTATTACGGGCAGAGTTTTCTTACGGTCTGAATGTATGAATCATGTTCTGTACTGAATGTATGAACCAAGTTTTGTACTGAATGTTTACTGTGTTGGCCTCATCGTGTTCCTGGTGAAATTAAACAAGTTATGGTGAATACGACGTCTTATCTGTGCTTTTCCATATCTGTTCGACCACTAGACTAACCGTGCACACTGCAGGTATTTTAAAAAGTTTTTTCTCTGTTTAATTACGGCTTGGCGCAGTCGAAAATTAAGTGTTAATTAAGTCGCCAGCTATGAAACATATTAATCGATCAGGCAATATCCATCAGAGTTCTGGACAAGGGTGTAGTAATAAATGAACGTTTCAATCTTACTAGATGCCGATGACGTTTTCCTTATGTCAGAGACAGAAGCTGACTTGCAGCTTGTTAAATCATTACAATGGAAATTGAATATAAATGTCGATAAAACTAAAGTTGTACACTATAGAAATATGGCAATACCACGTACAGAATTTGTTTTAAGTGTGTTAGACTATATGTCGGCTGGAAGTCCTACACCGGAATTGCTCTCGGCACCCTTTAAAAAATATTGGATATGCCCACACTCCTTTCTAAAAGTTATTAAAATTCAGAGAACGACAGCATTGGTTTGTCTTACTTATAATGTTAGCTCTTATATGCAGTGTTGGCTTGTAATATGCATTGCCATACCACTTTTAATATCACCACACAGCTCTTTTTCACGGCAATAGCTGAGTTTTTGACAAAACAAATATCACCTGTATGTAATAATAAGACTAAATATGTGCAGTAAATTTTTTTTTAGCAGGTTTAGAATATATCACCCCATATCGCGAATGTACATGTATATCTAATCCGACACACTTAGACACAAAATGGCGTCCAAATTTGAGTTGACACAACTCTCTATATACAGGGACTCTAGATCCGTCGACTCACCCCCACCCCCCCCCCCCCCCCCATACCAACAGCACTACCTTCCTTCACTTCTCGGCTACCTCAAGTTATTTTTACTTTCCTGCTTCCTCTTTTCTATCACTACTTTGCTGCTATCTCGAAATGAGGGGTTTCCCTTCAAAAACCTATCATTGCATCCACCCACGATGATTGTCCCTGCAGCTACACGTCAGTACCCTCCCCCTCATATCCTAAAGTCCTGTTTTCTCTCAATCCAGGCCACTGGTGATAAACCAGACCTGTGGAACTAATAGTGTAGATATGTCTGTGATTTGTTCGTGCCCTCTTAAATGATATGATGTAAAATTTTACTGGATTATCCTTGCCCTGTGTGATTTATGAGGTACAAGCAGGGATCCACAGAACTCTCCATTTTCTGGGTAGTGTATAGGCAACAAAGCGCTGCTTCAGATGCTCCCGTAAGTTTACGTTTAACAGTGTAAAGGTAGGGCATGGCAATTGTGAATATGACAGGTTCAACCATGAGTTCGGCCTGAACTGCATAAAAATCAAAATGCCGGTGGGTGGAGTCAGGCCAGATGTCCAACCAATGAGCGGAAAGAGAGAAACAGACAGACAGAAATCTACCGCTACTTTAACATATAGATGTACAAGCTGGTCCATCAACCTTTGATCATTGTAAAAATACAAGCAAATTAATTACAGCAAGCTGTTACTACAGAAATAAAATATTCCTAATCATCCTTCTTCCTTAATTTATTTACTCAAATCTACTCGTGTCTAAACAACGCCCATCAAGAGTTGCCAATCGGGTGATTGATGGGTATAATGAATACTGGGGATGGTGCAGCGCAGGCATGATAGACCGAATGTCCTCTTCATGTGCCCAAAAATACGTGTGTGTGTGTGTGTGTGTGTGTGTGTGTGTGTGTGTGTGTGTGTGTGTGTGTGTGTGTGTGTGTGTGTGTGTGTGTGTGTGTGTGTGTGTGTGTGTGTGTGTGTGTGTGTGTGTGTGTGTGTGTGTGTGTGTGTGTGTGTGTGTGTGTGTGTGTGTGTGTTAGTTAAATACAACAATTGGCTTGAAACCGATTGTAGATTCAAATGGATTGCCTAACAAAAGTAAAACGGTTACGCACGGGAATAAAGCTAAAACGGAGTAGCTGAGACATCCCAGTCGATCTGTGCAGAGAATGTAATAATAATAAAAAAAAAGAAGAAAAAAAAGGGTACAACCACGAATGATTATTTTCATTTTCTGAGCTAAGGACAAAAATTCTCAGGTCTAACTTTTCAATGACAGACAGAGAAGTCTTCATGTCGAAACTTCCCAGTCAAATAATCCAACTCCTCATGCGGAAAAGTCTCTTTAACCTCCCTGTCATCTTATAATCAACAGGACGAAAAGCTCAGCGCGCATAACTTAATGAAGGTGCAAAATTAGAAGATATTGCATGATTTCAAGTGATATTAGTATAACGGAGAGAAGAAACAGAAACAGGATTGCGAGCAGATGTTTGGCGAAGTTTAACGGTAGATTCCAGGAGATTAAAAGTGCGCAAGTAATTAGAGGCAAGTTTCCTTAATGCGAAATAGAGGCACATTTATCACAATACAACATTGCTTTTGACACTTGCATGACTGGGTGACTGCAATGCCAACAGACATTTCCTGAAATGCAACTTTCTCAAACATATGAAATATTATGAGCACGTCTGGAGGAATTTGCCATGAGCTTTCTCATCGTGAAAATGAACTTACTTTCTTTTAATACGAAAACAAAATAAAATTTCAAGTAGCTTCTGCAGTAAAAAAAAAAAAAAGACGAAACAAATATTATAAACAGAACCTATTTTCATGATAAAGGTTTCTTTTTTTTTCATACAAGATCGAGGCCCATAGAAGAGAGAGGTGATACTAGTTAGATTGGAGAAAGACAAGGCAGTAACAGTGGGAGCAGTTGGGCTACAGCTGGATACAACAAGCTATAGAACAAATGAACAGAGAGACAGAGGAGAGGTTGGAGCGGACGGTAACCCGCAGGTAAGAGGGTTGTGGTAGGTGTGGTTAATGGTGGTAGCGATGGGGGATCGCATGAAATGATGGTGCACTACTTTCCCGAAGCCCTGGAGAGAAGAGTGCGATTGAATCATGCTCGGAAGTGGATCCACAAAAGGCAGGAAAGAGGAACAAAAAGAGTTAAAGGATGCAGTAAAGCTGGAATTTGGGAGTTTAACCAGGAGAGGGTTACTGGACGGACGGGTGTATCCTGTGGGAGATGGGGAGAGACAGAGGGCTGGGAGAGCAGAGGGAAGCTGGACCGGACCATTGAAAACAAAGAGGCCTTTGACCTCTCCGCGTTGTGAAAGTGATCGACCTTGTGCTTCGGCCTCATTGTGGGAGATCCTGAGTTTCTTTATTTTATTCCAATGTGATTTTGGGGCGCCAGCCCATGGTAGAGAGTTGTACTCCATTGAGCTACAGTCACCCATTTTAATGTCTTGTTGGCTGTGAGAAGTTCAGTTTTACTAGAATGACAGAGGATGCCCAGTCTGCGGCTGCCTATGGAGGTCAACTTTGCTATTGTTCACTTAGGAGAGGTCATGGCTGATGGTTAGGGCCTATAAGTTTAAGAGGCTGCACTCAGGAAATTTTCTCAGGCAATGTTAAATGTTTACAAACTGTTTTGTAAATCAACCTTTGTGCTTTTGTTCAACTTTTGTTTTGTTCATATTAACCCATCACTTGGATAAGGAAAATGCTGATCCCTTGTAGCTGTAATATCATTTTTGATTAATAATTGAGCAAATATTTTAACAGTGGATATTGAGGAGGTTTTGAGCAATGGGGTGAAGGTGGACAGTTGTGGGGAGTGAGTAGCGGAGGCCGTGGTTGGTAGGAAAAGTAAAACTTAAAGAAAACGGAGACAATAAGACAATGTAATGCTGTCAAAGACCGTTGAGTCCCACCCATGATGGTCTCTCCTACATGAGTACCCCCCTCCCCCCTCGCAATGTGGGTCAATAAAGCCTTACGATAGCATGTCATGATGCATCATAGGACTTCAATGGCATGTAGTTTCATCATGACATGGCAAAAGAGAGGGATGGATGGGGGAAATAGCAAAAAAAAAAAACATTCTTGAGACATGGGACAGGGACAAAGAGACATTGGAATGCTGTCAAACACCGCTTTGAGTCCAATGATAGTCTTTCCCACTTGAGTAGCCCCCATTGTGGGTGATGGCACAAAGCAACACAACAGCTCTCAGAGAGAAGGGTCACATAGGCAGTTTCCTGCTTGACACACATCCTCACACTTAGTAGTTGAGATTAGTTTGTTTAACTTGCACTGCATGGCAAAACAAACACACCAACAAGATGGTCGTGCCGATTTGGGGTATATTATTAATGAGAGTAGAAAAGATCAAGGTTTTGGATGGCAGAAGATAAGAGATGGTGGTGGAAAGATCTTTAGAAGACCTGCAGGAAGGAATGGGTTTGAAGAGAGTGTGGGAGTTTGTTCCAGAGGCGGAAAGAAAGAGGAATGAAAGAGTAAAGGTGATGTTTCATGCTCCTCCCCAACCCACTGGTCACGGTGTACCTCCGAGCCCCGAGAGGAGTCACGGCAGAAAAAATGTGTTATTCTGTATGTCAAAGATCAATGGTGAAGCCACCCCAATTGTTACTCACAAACAAATATTGTATTAAGACCACACAAGAATAACAGTACAACAATAATGGTAATCAAAAGTACAATCAATATATATCCTATGATGGTACCATCAGTTTCGTAATATATAACTCACTGTGCTCCAAGTGAGTGAAACAAGAACATTCCCAATGTCTCTTTCCCGGCTTCAAACCCAAGTTGATTCCGGTTTCAAGGCAAAGTCGATCCCGGCTTCAAGCCAAAGTCGATCCGCTCCAGCGATCGTCAGAACGATGTCCAATCGAGACCAGAATCCCGTTCGGATGACAGTCAAAATCACACGGCCAAAGCTGCACAAAGGCGCCCTCCAGGCGACGGGGAAATCACACCCTCGGGTATGGACGTTCCACGGCTCACAGTCGGCGACATGCAGATTTTCCAATCAAAAGCCACGTTACACACACCCACACCAGATACGTCTGAAAGCGGTGAAAACGGCTGACGAAGAAAAGAAACCTTGCTCGACGCGCAAAGCACGCGAGTCAAAATGGCCGACGGCCCGGTCTCGAGGCGTAACGACCCTTGATGATTCTCTTCGGAATCAATCGCAAAACCTGACACGCAGGTTAATCTGTCACAGCGATAACAACTCTGTCACAGGAATCCCTTTCCTGGGAAACCCAAAGTTCACTCTTGACTCTTGCTCGCCAATGTTGGCTCCAGACCGCAAAGCAACTATGCTTCTTGTCCAACTCCACTCGCTCCGCCTTCTTTTCCTCTTCTTCTTCGTCGTCCAGTTCCCGATCCGGTTTCCTGTTTCTTTTAACTCTAACTTTTACACCTTTTGAAAACAGTTCATAAACAATAAACCTTTTGAAAACAATAATAGTACATGGAATCAAAAATGTTTACAGTGGATAAAAACCACAACAACGGAAGTGACGAATCCGTAACACTTCCCCCCCTCAAGAAAGAAAGTTTGAACATAGTGAAAACTTTCTTTGCAGGCAAAAACTCTTTTAACAAACAAAAGTAAAACTCACACCCAAATCATCAATTCACGTGAGCAACAATAATTACTATTCCCCAAAATAAAGCAACAAAACTTCCAAACCACCTACAGAAATTTCCAAAGTTAGTTTACTATGGACAAAGCATCAGCAACGACATTGTCCGTGCCCTTACATGCTCAATTTCCAAGTTGAACTCCTACTCCTACAAAGCCAAACTCCATCTCATCAACCTCTGGTTTTTATTTTTCATTTTTTGAATGAAAGTTAAGGGGTTGTGATCAGTGAAGACTTTTATAGGGAAGGTAGTAGTTCCCAGATACACCTCATAATGCTGAAGCACTAGCAGGAGAGCAAGGGTCTCTTTTTCCACAGTGGCATAATTTGCCTGATGTTTGTTAAACTTTCTGGAGCAGTAGCACACCGGGTGATCCACTCCATCCTCATCTTCCTGTAATAGAACTGCCCCAGCCCCCACATCACTTGCATCAATGGCCAACTTGAAAGGTGCTTGAAAATCCGGGGCTGCTAGGACAGGAGAGCTCATTAATATTGCTTTGACGTGTGCAAAGGCAGCCTGACATTTGTTATCCCAAACAAACTTGGTCTCTTTCCTCAGCAAATTCGTTAAAGGGGCTACCACATCAGAAAAATTATTGCAGAACCGCCGGTACCAACCAGCCATACCCAAGAATCTCATAAGCTCCTTCTTCCCTTTTGGACTTGGAAGCGATCAATGGCTTCTATCTTGGCTGTCACTGGTTGCACCTGACCCTGACCTAATACATGGCCTAGGAACACCACCTGTGCCTTTACAAACTCACTCTTAGATAAGTTGATGGTCAATCCTGCCTCGGTCAGTTTCTTGAAAAATGCATGGATGTTTCATATGATCTTCCATGGTCATGGTGTGGATGATGACATCATCCAGATAAGCCTCCACCCCCTCAAGGTCTGCATTAAGCTTATTAATCAGCCGTTGAAATGTAGCAGGCCCGTTTTTCAATCCAAAGGGAAGAACCTTGGACTGATACAACCCATTTGGTGTGACTAAAGCCAAGATTTCCTTGGCTCTATCAGTAAGAGGAATATGCCAATACCCTTTCAGCAAGTCAAACTTAGTTACAAATTTAGCTGGGCCTATTCTATCAATACAGTCATCAATCCTTGGGATGGGATATGAGTCGGTCTTGGTCACTGCATTAACCCGTTTTAAATCCGTTCAACAGCAAAAACTGCCATCGGGTTTTGGAACCAACACACATGGTGAGCTCCATTCACTGCTGCTTGGTTCGATGATGTCATTCTCCAACATATACTGAACCTCCTTCCAAAGATACTCCATCTTCACAGGGTTCATCCGATAGGGGTGTTGCTTCACAGGAGTGGCTTCCCCCACCTCAACATCATGATATACCAAGTCAGTACGACCAGGTACATCTGTGAACAAATGTGCAAACTCAAAGATTAGGCTGGACAGTTGTCCTTGTTGTTCCCTCGTCAAATGACCTAATTTCTCATATAATGACTCAACACTTCTGTGTTCGTCAATCTGGGACAAGCCTGGTCATCAAAGTTATCAAACTTCACACCGGCGTCAACCTCTGGATTCTCTTGCACCCCGAATACAGGCACGACAGGTGAGACAGGAACCATTTATTCCACAGGCTTCCTCTCATGATATTTCTTCAGTCGGTTGACATGACACAGCTGCCACTTTTTCCGTCGGCCGGGAGTTGTCACCACGTAATCTGTTTCATTAACCCTCCTTTCGATTGCACAGGGACCAAAATATCTAGCCTGTAGTGGCTGGCCTGGAACAGGAAGCAACACAAACACTCGGTCCTCAGGACTGAAATTTCTTATCTGAGATTTCTTGTCATGTCTCACTTTCATTTTATCCTGTATCACTTTCAAGTTTCTTCTCGCAACTTCACAAGCCTTTGCCAATCTGTGCCTAACCGTTGACACATACTCCACCACTGTTGACTGTGACTCCTCCTGTAGCCACTGTTCTTTCACCAATTTCAACGGTCCTCGCACTGCATGTCCAAACACAAGTTCAAAAGGACTGAATCCCAATGACTCCTGAACAGATTCCCTCGTAGCAAACAACAATAAGGGTATTCCTTCATCCCAATCCTTGTCACATTCAAAACAATACGTTCTGATCATATTCTTCAATGTCTGGTGAAACCTTTCCAAGGCCCCTTGGCTCTCGGGATGGTAAGTACTTGATCTTACTTGCTCCACTCCCAACAGGTGTACCACTTGCTGAAAAAGCGTTGACATGAAATTGGAACCCTGATCAGACTGGATGACCTTAGGTAGGCCAACCAAAGTGAAAAATTTAATCAAGGCCTTCGCAATAACTGCCGCAGTAATTTTTCTAAGAGGCACTGCCTCTGGGAACCTTGTGGAAGCACACATGATGGTCAACAAATACTGATGTCCAGCCTTAGTTTTGGGTAAGGGCCTACACAGTAAATAATGACACGGCTGAATGGCTCTTCAAAAGCTGGAATGGGTTTTAAAGATGCGGATGGGACTTTCTGATTAGGTTTTCCCACCAGCTGGCAAGAATGGCAAGATTTGCAGAACTCCGCCATATCACGTCGCAATCCTGGCCAGAAAAAATGTACCAATATTCGGTCAGAGGTCTTGTTCACTCCAAGGTGCCCGGCCAAAGGTGTTTCATGCGCCAAACTCAATATCTCCTTCCGGTACGGCGGTGGCACCACAATTTGGTAATGAACTTTCCACTCATCGTTTGCTGGCACCTCTGGTGGTCTCCATTTTCTCATGAGTATTTCCCCTTTCATGAAGTAACCAACAGGTATCTTCATAGCCTCTTACTCTGTAACGGCTTTACCAATTAAACTCCGGATCTCCGAATCTCCATGTTGTTCTTCAACAAATCTCTTTCGGACCAACACTGTTTGCTCAACCTCGTTCCCAGATGTCTCCGACGGACTCTCCATTTCCTCTTTGGTTCCAGATACCACCTTTTCTTTAAGTTCCTTGATGTCACTCCCTTTCCTATTACCTCTTTCCGAATTTTCCTCCAATACCTCTATGGAACCCAAATCCACATCGCCTTCCTTCTCCTTCTCTTCAGAGCGCTTCCTACCCATAGCACGAGTCACTGCACAAGATGGAAAGATACCCGGAATCTCCTGCTCTAGCTGTGTGGTGTTATTTTCCATACTGGGCTTTTCAACCAACATTGGGTTACCAGAAACTCGACCACCGGCCAAATCATTCCCGATAATAAAAGAGATTCCCTCTACAGGAAGAGTGGCTTGTAAATATACGGTGACTGGTCCTGACACCAAATCAGACTTGAAATGGATGACATGAAGTGGAGCTTTAACATATCCACCAACGCCCTGTAAAAGAACACTAACACCAGTTGCCGTCTTCTCTGACAATGGCAAAATGCCCTCAAGCATCAAAGATTGATGTGCTACTGTGTCCCTCAATACCCTAACAGGTCTCTGGTTAGTCAAGTCCCCATCCAGTGACACAAACCCCTCTGAATTAAAAGGTTTGTAACCCTCTTGAACAAGGTCGTTCTGTGATGCCGTAACTTTGGCATGGGAACCTTCACAAGGCACTGTCCTCCAAGGACGATTTCTCGCATTTGCCAATGCATTCGGAGTTGTACTAGTCTGACTCCGCTCCTGATTTTTCCTTTTCAGGGCGTAACATTGGGACATCAAATGCCTAGGTTTCTTGTAAAAAGCGCAAGTAGGCCCGGAGGAAAAAGTCGTGGTCTGCCTCGAGCCCCCCGGAAGATAAGTCTGTCTTGGAACTGTAGTCTTCTGATCCCTAAAAGTCGCGGTATCAGATTTGTCCTCATAGTCATCTCTAGGCCGCCTCCATGAATATTCGTTCTCCGCACCGGATTTACCATAACTCCCCTGCCTAAATCTAAGTGGGAAGTTCGGTTTGTGGAACCCCATCCTGTGTGTCAAGGCATAGTCATCTGCCACGGTTGCTGCCTCATACAACTCTGGTACTTTCTTTTCATCCAGATGTACTTTAATGACCGCGTGGACACACTGTTTGAATTCCTCCACCAAGATCAATTGTCGCAACAGTTTGAAGTCTTTCCCAATCCCCTTCGAATCACACCACCGATCAAACATGGTTTACTTCATTCTGGCAAACTCCACATGGGTCTCACTCTCCCTCTTCCTGGCATTCCTGAATTTTTGCCGGTAAGCTTCCGGGACCAATTCATAGGCTTTGAGAATGGTTTTCTTCACTATCTCATAATCTGCACATTGGTCAATCGGTAAAGCCGAATAGATATCTTGAGCTTTACCCACCAGAACACTTTGCACTAACATAGTCCAGGACCCCACAGGCCATTTTAGCATTTGAGCCACTTTCTCAAAGTGTAAAAAAACTTTGCTACCTCCTTTTCATTGAAGGGTGGAACCAGCCGCACATGCCTGCCAACATCCCAAGTGTTCTGACTAGTTGTCGAACTAGCCGGCATGGATATGACTTCTCTCCGTTCTCCCATTAATTCCAGCTCCTTGAGTTTAAGTTCCTTCTGATACTCCATGTCACGTTCCTTTAACTCCCTTTCGGCTCTCCTTTCCTCTGCTCTTTCCTTTGCTCTTCTTTCTTCTTCAGCTCCCCTTTCCTCGGTTATTCTCTCCTCGAGTTCTCGTTCCTGTTCTACTCTTCTTTCCTCGAGTTCCCTATCAGCTCTCCTTTCCTCTGCTCTTCTCTCCTCGAGTTCTCGTTCCTGTTCTACTCTTCTTTCCTCGAGTTCCCTTTCAGCTCTCCTTTCCTCTGCTCTTCTCTCCTCGAGTTCTCGTTCCTGTTCTACTCTTCTTTCCTCGAGTTCCCATGCAGCTCTCCTTTCCTCTGCTTTTAACCTTTCCTGGCTCTGCAGTTGCATCTCCATTTTCCGGAGCTCCACATTTTCTTTTTCCTCGGGTAACCAATCCAAGGCTACCTCTGCCCATGTTCCTTGTCCCACCAGAGATTCTACCACCAATGTCTGCATCTCTGCTTTCTTCATATGAGCTCAGACCTCCAAGTTAAAATGTTTGGCCAATATCAAGAGTTCCGATCTTTTTAACGCTTGGAACTGTGCCTCATTAGGGGATGCTGCAAACTGTTCTGCGTCAAACACCATGGTGACTATCAGTTAACACCTGTTAACCTTCAAACAAAAAATTTCCAATTTTTTTTTTGGAAAAATTTGGGAATGTTAGAAAAGTCCCAAATTTGGAAATTTTGGGAATGTTAGGGAATTCTATCCCAGACGCATGTTAGGGAATTTAATCCCGGACGAGCCCCCAATTTCTGTTACGTGCTCCTCCCCAACCCCCTGGTCACGGTGTACCTCCGAGCCCCGAGAGGAGTCACGGCAGAAAAAATGTGTTATTCTGTATGTCAAAGATCAATGGTGAAGCCACACCAATTGTTACCAACAAACAAATATTGTATTAAGATCACACAAGAACAACAGTACAACAATAATAGTAATCAAAAGTACAATCAATATATATCCTATGATGGTGCCATCAGTTTCGTAATATATAACTCACTGTGCTCCAAGTGAATGAAACAAGAACATTCCCAATGTCTCTTTCCCGGCTTCAAACCCAAGTTGATTCCGGTTTCAAGCCAAAGTCGATCCCGGCTTCAAGCCAAAGTCGATCCGCTCCAGCGATCGTCAGAACGATGTCCAATCGAGACCAGAATCCCGTTCGGATGACAGTCACAATCACGTGGCCAAAGATGCACAAAGGCGCCCTCAAGGCGACTGCGAAATCCAAAGGCGCCCTCCAGGCGACAGGGAAATCACACCCTCGGGTATGGACGTTCCACGGCTCACAGTCGGCGACACGCAGATTTTCCAATCAAAAGCCACGTTACACACACCCACACCAGATACGTCTGAAAGCGGTGAAAACGGCTGATGAAGCAAAGAAACCTTGCTCGACGCGCAAAGCACGCGAGTCAAAATGGCCGACGGCCCGGTCTCGAGACGTAATGGCCCTTCGATGATTCTCTTCGGAATCAATCGCAAAACCTGACACACAGGTTAATCTGTCACAGCGACAACAACTCTGTCGCAGGAGTCCCTTTCCTGGGAAACCCAAAGTTCACTCGTGACTCTTGCTCGCCAATGTTGGCTCCAGACCGCAAAGCAACTATGCTTCTTGTCCGACTCCACTCGCTCCGCCTTCTTTTCCTCTTCTTCTTCGTCGTCCAGTTCCCGATCCGGTTTCCTGTTTCTTTTAACTCTAACTTTTTCACCTTTTGAAAACAGTTCATAAACAATAAACCTTTTGAAAACAATAATAGTACATGGAATCAAAAATGTTTACAGTGGATGAAAACCACAACAACGGAAGTGATGAATCCGTAACAGTGAGCAGAGAGTCTTGATTTTGGCAGTTGCACAGGAAGAGGGTTGATCGCAGATCTTGTGCATCCTCGAGGAATATTTGGGGGACAGAGCACAGACAGAGCAGTGGGAGCAAAGCCGGAGAGGAAAGAAAGACCACCAGTCGGTAGAAGACAGAAAGATCACCAACCTGCCTGTGGTGAGGGAGTGAAAGGCCCTCAGAATCAGCTTCATCGTGGGAGAAACCAATGATTCTAAAAGCCTTGGTTACTACAGCGTGAAGCCGAGCTAGGTGTGAGGCAGGAGCACCAGCCGGGAGGGGAGAACAGTATTCCATTGAACTGCGGATAAAAGCCTTGTATGTAGTGAGGAGCTCAGAAGTGCCAAGAAAGGACTTCACACGACGGAGGATGCCCAGTCGGCGACTGGCTTTGGAGGCCAACTTGGAAATGTGGTTTTCCCAGGAAAGATCATGGCAGATAGTGAGACCCAATAGCTTGAGTGACAGAACTTCTTGGAGAGGATTGTTGAGAAAGTAGATGGGAGGGTTTTCCAGATGGTCTTTTCGAAGAGACAAAGTGAGAGTGTGAAATTTGTCAGGATTGAAAAACATGTTCCACTTGTTTGACCAGTTTGTGATGTTATCCAGATCTTCGGAGAGTGAGGAGGCTGCTGACTGCCGATCTGAGGGTTGAGATAAGGGGCGGCAGAGGGTGGAGTCATCGGCAAATAGATAGAGAGGATTTTTCAGACAGTCGGACAGATCATTGATGAAGATTCGAAAAAAGCACAAAGCACAGGGCACAGAACACCGCCTTGAGGAACTCCAGCCTGGACAGAAAGAGATGAGAAGAAAGAACCACCTTTGGAGGCCATTTTTCCCTGCAGAGCAGGGGTTGGCCTTTTTCGGGCACCATGGTCCCCTTTTTGAAGCAATGTTTTATGGCCGGATGCCCTTCCTGCCACCAACCCTGTTAGTCGACTCTTGCGACACACACGGAATTACCAGTGAACTGGTACTCAATTTGCCGACCTCGGAAGGATGACAGGCTGAGTCAACCCCCCTGGCGTTAATTCAGCGATGGACCGGGATTCAAGCCCAGGATCCTCAGAAAGAGATGAGAGAATTAAAAATAAATTAGAGGCCTGGGCATAAAACACTAAGAATGACCAAGTTGTGGTCACAACCGGTGACATAATTTCCCCTGAACCCCTCCCCATCCCCCAAATGGGGCAGGAAAGGGAGGGGGGGGGGGTATTATATAGCCGTCAGGAGCGGGTGTTTCTAGTATTTAAAATTAGCCAAAAATACGTGTAAACACCCTCAAAAATATTTTTTTGACAAATACTTTGCTAAGTACGTCCATTTTAATGCAAATTTATAATTTATGATTTATGGTTGTCAACTCTTTCTTGAAAAAATGGTAACTTCACTTTCAGCCCTGCGATTTCTCCGTGTGAAATCTACTGTATTGTTTCCTCACACCCTTATATCGACTACCAAATGCTAGCAATCAATATACTGTTGAAATTTTAGTAACAAAATCGCTTTTCTCTCCTATTTCCGAAAATATAACATTGAAGATTTGCGTTTGAAGCGGTGTATAAGTGCAACAACACACTGCATGTCACACGCTCAAATTTTCCCCAATTTATTTTACATCGTTTTTATTATGTAAGATGTGAATGTAAAAAACTGTGACTATTATACAGGTAAACAAAATAGCTATTGGTTAATAGCGTTACGTAACGCCACTGGAAACACTCTCTCGAACCCCCCCCCCCCCCCCTCCCCCCCCCCCCCCACCCCCTTGTAACGCTCAGTAACGTTTGGACATAAAGCCCCCACCACACCCTTCTCCATCCTCACCCCTCCCCGAGTGTGACATAATTTTTGAACGGCCCCAATTAGTACACAAATTACCGACGGACGTGGTGACATCTCGTTCATGCTTTTAGTTTACTGTTCATTTATTTTACATAGAAAAAATAAATTGTACACAAAAATTGATTTTGGGAAAAGAACATGTAAATTGAGCAGATGACATTCGCCAGGTGGTGGTACAGTTTTTTATCAGGAGTGAAGCACATTTTACTCAGTTGTGGAAGAGTTTAGAAAAGATGCATGAGGACCGCATAGTGGGTAACAAAGCCAATGGAAATCAGACTATGTTGAATACAAAATTACCACAGGAACGGCTTTAGTGAGGCACGCACTGTGTGCTCTAACAGCTTAATAAACCCCTTACTAACGTTTTTTATTTGACATATGATTAGATTTTTCAGGGATCCTCATCATGAGAAACACTCGACCCAAACAAAGCCAATATAAATCTGACGCAGCATACCCGGGCAGTGTTACAATCAGCAGAGGCCAACAGGCCTGATGTCTTAGGCCCAACCGAAAACCAAGATGGCGGCCATATTATTTTGTCTGGGTGCAATGGTGGGTGGAGTCAAGCAACACATGTGGGTGGGGCTGTCCTACCAATGGGTACACATTTCAAAAATAGACTCCCAACAAGAAACACAACAACAACCATTCAGAGCTCTTGTAGATCTGCAATGGGTAAAGAAAGGTGAGGGTGGGATGTTGGCGGATGTGCATGTAAAAAAATTACGATTCCATCAGGACGTGAGGATGAGGGTCTCACCTGCCATGATCTGTTCCGTTGTTGGACATGAAGGACCCTACAGTGCCTTTTGCGAACACTCGACAATTTATCGCTGTCACCCTGAACAAATCACAAATACCTGCAGCTTCAGTCGCGTATCTTGAGACATAGTGGTGATCCGTCCAGGATTGATTCTAGCCTTGTAACATTTTCCAACTTGTTGTGAATGTTCTGAACGTCTGTCAAGTGTATGGGCTTCCAATAGTGTTTTTGTAATTTTTCCATAAACAGAATTAGTGCTCGTGGAAGAGCAAGGTGACGAATGCTAGAACGGTAACGTACTGACAATCCGATGGAGGGGAAACAAATATTGCCAAGTTTCTCTGTAAACCTTCAGGGAATTCAAATATATCTTAAAAAACGGATACAAAAATTGCAACGTTTTCATTTCCACTAGGCCTAAAACATGCACACTTGGGAGAGTGAAAACTTGCAGACATTGATTGATCACAATGATGAGTTTGATTGGTAATTATAAATTATTTTCTTCCTCGATTTGAAAGGCCCTAACCAGATTAGCTTCCAAAAGCTGGCAAAATGCTTGTAACCATGTATCAGATTCCAAGAACACTACTGGACAGCTGTTAAAAGCAAAGGCAGTTCCAATTGCTAACTCCACTGTGCAACAGCTGTTAGATTTTCCATCACAGCTTAACCCTGCACTCCTACATGTTTTAATGTTTTTTTTTGCTGTTGTGGCAACTTTTTCTTTCTCTTTTTATCCTCTTCTTGGAAGAAGGAATAGCTGGAAAGGTCATTGCATATTGCAATTTCCCATAAGCATCCGCATTAGTTGTTTCGCGACAATTGGACACATCACGATGCATTCATTCACGTTTCACTTAACCTCACTATACGAGCTCCCAGAAGTTGTCTTTCTTCATTTTTAACACCATCTTCATTCTTCATGCCAATCTTCCCTTCCAAATGTGTTGGGTTGACACGTTTGACCTGTTTAAGTTTTCCGCATTGCCGTCATGCCTGACGTGGAGTTGCCTAGTCCTGGCACGGAGTCATGACAGCACATGTGCTCCAGATGGACTGGGGGTGCGAGGGGAAATCAAAGCAGAGTGGTGCAATGGGGAAGCAGCCCCATGTGTGGTACATGGAGGTGCACCGTAAACCGACCTCATGTGTGGATCCTGTCAGGTTGAAGGCTTTCTATGTAAAGAGTGCTTTGTAAGGAAAACCATATTATTCCATGCATTATTAGCATTTGGAGATGTCACCGACTTTATATTGTTGTACATTGTGCCGATGGCCACTTAGTGGTTTAAATCAGACAGGACAGAAGAGTTTGAACAAAATAAATTGAAAATGAATTACCAAGACATGATGAGTTTGATAAAAAATTATTTTTTAATCGGAAAGCGTTTTTCAAATACACCAAACAACCACAATTGACAAATATAATCCATAAAATAACTCATGAAGTCTTGAGAAAAAGGACATTGGAAGGGTCTTTTAATCTCTTGCTTTGCATTTCCAAGCACGATCTATATTTCTACCTGAATCTCGATATTTCCCAACATCGAGAGCACCAGCGGAAAATTTGATTGGTCGAGGCGGCGTAAAAAGTCATAATATTTTGTCCCAAGTACTGCAAAACTGGAGATTTTTGGAGGTGGTGATAAGTCGATTTGTGTTCTACAATGTTCAGGTATATAATTAAATTGAAATAACAAAGATTTTGAAGGCTGTATGGAAAAAGAAAAAAAATTCAGTTTACCACCGTTTATGCACTGTCTTTTACACCACCTCATTAAACACGTTAAAAGAGTTATTCATGCTTCTTGTTTGTGTCCTTTATGAAGTCCCTAACAGTAAATTTCCTGTTTTGGATGAGTTTCAATTTTGTTTGACTACCAGACAGACAGACAGATTAAAAATAAAATTACTGTACTCCTCTGTGCACATGCACGATCTGGATGAAACGCCGTGTAATTCGCAAAATTCAGAGCCAAAGTACTACTAAACTGCAGGTCCGTGTTCCAATTCATGTTCAGATTCATGTTCCGGTTGATGTTCCGGTTGATGTTCCGGTTGATGTTCTACAATATTCAAAATAGAAAATTCAATTTAAATTAAGTAGTTCCTCTATCATTGACTAACTGACGTCTAAAGACGTGACAGTGAACCAATTGCTTAGCCCCACTTTGCGCGACACACATGGGGTAATGACATGGAATCAATGGGGGGTTGTTTTATAAACGCAACCAAAACGGGACTTTGGAAATGACATATGAATGTGCTATGTGTGCGTTTTCAGGGACTTACTTCTGCTAGCGCGGGGATTTTCACCTGCCGTCGCTGGAGCCAAATCTGTAATTCAGTCTTAAAAAACATAATTTTCAGCATTTAAATGAAAGCGTGGCAATTTGAAAATGGTTATCCATAATTGTTGTATTCCTGGTTGAAAATCGGTGTCATGAAAATATATAGAACTAGAACGGCACTCAGCAGGGCGCATACCTCCGCCAGGCTGAATTTTTTTTGTATATATAGTCGAGGCTCATGGAAGAGCTAGTACACTGAACGGATCAGGACAAACTTTCCCGAACCCTAACAGACAAAA
This sequence comes from Myxine glutinosa, assembly GCF_964187855.1. Lineage (NCBI taxonomy): Eukaryota > Metazoa > Chordata > Myxini > Myxiniformes > Myxinidae > Myxine > Myxine glutinosa. The sequence continues at coordinate 145,979,087 of NC_136263.1, forward strand.
ATAAGACGCAAAACACACATGCATGGGTTAGACAAGATGTGTACAATAATAATAATTCCAAGGAGGGAAAAATGGAAAATTCGGAGGAGGGATTTTCGTGTGGTTAACAAAGGTAGAAAAGATCATGGTTTTGGATTGGGGCTGATTTGAGATGGTGGTGAACAGTTGTCTTGAAGACCTGGAGGGAGGAATGAGATTGAAGAGAATGTGAAAGTTGGTTCCACTGGCGGGGAAAAAGAAGAGAAACAAAAGTTTACGTTAAGAACAAAAAGATCCCACTGATAGCCCGGATCTGCATCCAGACCTTAAGCCAAAGCACATTGGCTTGCTCTTGTCACCTAACCAACTCAATCTCCAAGTTACGCCCGAATCCGTCCAAAACCTTTTGAGATGTCGTGCTATATATCGTTTTAGCCCTATCTCTCTCAATGGTGAAGAATCACTTTTTAAAATTATAGTATCCGTATCCAGATCTTCACCAAAATCTAATCAGTTCGTCCGTATCACACACCAGCCCAGTGACTTGCAACCATTGCTACCTGCCGCATGATCGGGTATTCGGCGACTAAACAGACACCCCTCACAAGCTTGGCTCGTGGGGAGGGCGACTGTGACATCTTGCCAGGACCAAAAACAACACCTGGCAAAGGGCGGATGAGTTCCAATAGATAGCCAATAGCCATCCAGTAAAGGAGGTGATGTCTCCTAAAAAACACCCATCAGGTTTGGACTGGTTTAAGTCATACCAAAAACTTTAAAATGGTATGTGCTACTTCCTTGCTTGAAAAGGATAGAGCACGAGCAATCCTCATCGGTTGGCATCCATGGGAAGGAGGAAATTCCTCTTGAGGAGATGCCCTGCTGAGTACGGTGAGAAAAGCGGCGCCATTCTTATCACATCACTGGTACCCAGAGTATCCCGGGAAGTGATGGTAGTGACTGCACTTCCTCCAAGCTCAGTGGCTGTGTTAAGTGTTTGTCTCATCAGTATGTCTGTGTGTGTGTGTGTGTGTGTGTGTGTGTGTGTGTGTGTGTGTGTGTGTGTGTGTGTGTGTGTGTGTGTGTGTGTGTGTGTGTGCGCGCGCCAGCTCTATTACGAGCCTTAGCCCAGATTTTAACAAGCGTTACGCCTAGGTCCCCCATCGGTCAAGTGATGTGAGTTGACAAAATGGAAGACGCAAGGCGCCATCTTGGATTTTGACTTGGCGAAACAATTTTCAATGGCGTTCTCCCTTATGCGTAGATACACCGACACCAGATTAGAAGTTAGTAGTTCGTTTATTTTTCAAGATATTTCGCTCACAAGGTTCAGACATATATATGGTGGCGGCCATCTTGGATTTTGACGTGGCGACCCAATTTTCAATAGCGTTCTTCGTTATGCCTAGATACACCCACACACCAGATTAGAAGTTGGTACTTCGCTTATTTTTCAAGATATTCCACTCACAAGGTTCAGACATACATGGCGGTGGCCATCTTGGATTTTGACGTGGCGACCCAATTTTCAACAGCGTTCTCCCTTATGCGTAGATACACCCACACACCAGATTTGAATTTAGTAGTTCGTTTATTTTTCAAGATATTTCGCTCACAAATTTGACATATATATGGTGGTGGCCATCTTGGATTTTGACGTGGCGACCCAATTTTCAATAGTGTTCTTCCTTATGCCTAGATACACCCACACACCAGATTAGAAGTTGGTACTTCGCTTATTTTTCAAGATATTCCGCTCACAAGGTTCAGACATACATGGCGGTGGCCATCTTGGATTTTGACGTGGGTTGCACCCACACACCAAATTAGAATTCGGTCCTTCGCTTACGCACGCATGCACGCACGCACGTACGCATGCCCACCCGCACACACGCACGTACGCACGCCCGCACGCACGCACGGACGGACACACGGACAGAGGGGAAAACCATAGTCCCCCTTTCGCTCCGCTGTGCGACGGGGGACAAAAAAGCCTGTCCACTGTGTTGTATCCGAATTCGTCAACTTTTGAAATATCCTGCACACAGACAGACAAACAAACAAAAATATGTTGTGCATCGCACGATACTTGCGAAATCCCTAGAGTAAGTTGTTGACCTCTGGCCTATGTTGACCTTAAGGCCTATGTTGACCTTAAAAATAATCGGTGGTTGAATTCAGTGACCAGATATGCAAATCCTCTTTAAATTTCAACTCGATCAGATGAAAATTGAGGATTTTTAAATTCGGCCTATGTTGACTTTTTCACCTTTAGACCTCAAAAATAATTGGTGGTTGAATTAAGTGACTGGATATGCAAATCCTGTTCAAATTTCAAGTCGATCAGATGAAAGCTGAGGATTTTAGAAACTTCACGTAAGTTGTTGACCTTTGGCCTTTGTTGAAACTTTGGCCAAAGTTGGCCTGAAAAAAAATTGTGATTGCCTTCAGTGATCTGATACACAATATCTCTTGAAATTTCAAGTGAATCGGATGAAAAATGAGGATTTTAGAAATTGCACCTAAGTTGTTGACCTTTTGACCTCAAAATCAATAGGCTCCTTCCGTATGACCAATTCTCCCATTTGGTGAAGTTTCGTAAAGATCGGTTTAAAATTGTAACCTATAGGCGATTGATATAAAAACGGACAGAATAATGTCCAAGACCTTCCAACATGCTTGAAAAATATTTGATGCGAAGTGTCGAGTACCTACAGTTTAATGTTAACACAAGTGAGTGGTACACACACACACACACACACACACACACACACACACACACACACACACACACACACACACACACACACACACACACACACACTTTAGCGATAGATGCAAAAATCGGATAGAATTTATCTTGGGGCAAGAGAACCAAACAAAAATCTAATATATAAAAGGAGTTCGGTCGAGGTGTGCCTACGCCGTGTGTGTGTGTGTGTGTGTGTGTGTGTGTGTGTGTGTGTGTGTGTGTGTGTGTGTGTGTGTGTGTGTGTGTGTGTGTGTGTGTGTGTGTGTGTGTGTGTGTGTGTGTGTGTGTGTGTAGTGTGTGTGTGTGTGTGTGTGTGTGTGTGTAGCGCGTGTGTGTGTGTGTGTGTGTGTGTGTGTGTGTGTGTGTGTGTGTGTGTGTAGCGCCGGCGTCGATGAGCCTTATATTCTGGTATATTTGTAACAGACCTCACAGCTCCCATCCTCCTCCCCACTTTCCCCCCAACATTAATCGTAAATATTGTCATTTTAAAAGTTGATTTCAAACTTACCCTGTTTAAACAAGCCCAGATATGGTATCTCCTCCAACTGTTTCATTGTGCAAAGGTGTATCCCACCTTTCTTTTAGGTACTTCTCCAAGGATATTCAGCTTCTTTTTGAAGCTTTGGGAGCCATTTTAGGTAAGAAACCCTGTTACACATGCGCAAGAGCAGTACACATGCCCCAAAGATCGCTATTTATATGGGTGTCTGTGCATGCGCAACGAGCATTCTGGGGCGGATTACGTCATTTCCAAAGTCCCGTATTTGTTGGTTATAAAACAACTAAAAGCGGGATTTCACCAATTGGCAAAAGTCTGACACGTGGAGCGTTCAAAACGTTCTCAGGATTGAATACTTACAGACGAAAATACAACAAATAGCAACGTTTATTAAGTTTTTCAATGTCCCGATCCAATGTACCTTATTCTGTGTTGCAGAGCGTTGGTTCTGCCTCTGCAGTTTCAAAGCAAGGGTCCTGCTGGCTGGTTTGCCATCCCTCTCCCAGCAGTAGTTAAGGCAGGAATTTGAAATTTGTTCAGGGTGCCGGCGATAGCTCGCCTACACTTCACAAATAACACAATGGGATCTTTAACTTCCACCAACGGCAGGCGGGACGCCCGATTAAAGTCCATCAGAGGGACAGCACACACATTGAGATGGCTCTGAGATGTATCACAAAAAGCTGAGAAACATAATTTCGAGGCTGGAAACCTTGTTGGACAGATCAACAACTCTGAAGTTGGAATTAGGAACTTGGCCACAGGATGTTGGCAATAACTCGCCTCCTCGTAGTGAAGTACAGTACATAAAGTCATGGAAAAAAAAAACTTGTATGACTTATACACCTTAACAAAAAAAAACTTGTATGACTTATACACCTTAACATTGTAAAGTTAACAAAAAAGTTTGCAGTTCTTGGACTGTTTTGAGAATCCCATTGCCAGAGCAATTTTGAATGCCCAACATAAAGCTATTGATGATCAAAAACACAGGAATAATGAGAACATCACTTTGTAAAGACCCTATACCTCTGCCAGGGTGAACAGTTTACATTTTTTATCCCACTGATAGCCCGGATCTGGATCAAAATCTTCACCAAAATCGAAGCGTCTTGTTCACGTCACCTACCCAACCTGTCCACCAAATTTCATCCGAATCCGTCTGCAACTTTTTGAGATATGCTGTTCACAGACACACAAACAGACAGACAGATGGCAATAAAAACATAACCTCCGTCCATCTTTGGTAACAATGGTAACAAGAATAACAATGGTAACAATGGGCATGCAAACAGACTCGTTACACATAATATAGTAATTTCTTTACTTCGTTAAACTTGCGAGTTGCACAATTATGTACAGTACTTGTTTCAACTGGCTACACATTTCCGCCAGTAGGTTATGCAAACGTACATGCAGATTTAAAGTCTGTATGCTATTCAAGCAAGATATCACTGACACCCTAAATAAATTCCCCCAACACCCAAAATATACCCATCCGACACCCTGAAGATATCACCAACACGCTGAATAAAACCCCGAACAAAAATATGAATATATTTCTCCGACGCCCAGAATATACCCATCCGACACCCTGAAGATATCACCAACATTCTGAACAAAACCTTGAATAAATTCCTCGGACACCAATAATATACTGTTATGAATTTTGGGGTAGGGGAATATGTAGATTTAGGTAGATCTGCATAGGTAGGTGTCCGGCTGTCGTGAGAGGGAACCTCACCTGTAATAAGTTCTGTGTTTAGCCCGGTTTGTCGGATCAAGTGTATACCTGTGATCATACAAGGATGTTAGTGTGTTAAATCGTTCTAGGGACTAAGATAATTCCCCTTTGTGTCAGACTTGGTGATCATACCTGCGTCCTTTATGGCAACGCACACTTGTAGACATTAGATAGGCCCATTAGTGCACCACATTAATTAAATTTCCCCCCTTACGATGACTGACCATAAGAACTGACCGGAAAGACAAGCAGGCAACGGCCGCACAGTGGTACACCATGCTTTCACACATTGACCAGGCAGGCTGGGAGCCATGCCCAGGAGAACTAGTGATTGGCCAGGGGAGGGGCGAGCAACAAACACCACACCGATTGGCAAAGTAGGGGAGGATGTGTGATTGGTCAATGGAAGGGCAGAGAGCTTCTCCATGATTGGGGGTGAGAAAGGTAAAGGAGCGACACACTGATTGGCCACCAACCGATGAGACCATGGCCAATCAGTGCGGAGGGCACGAACGAACGACCAACAAGCTACGCACTGGTTGTAGGGCAAGCACCGGTGTCGAAAAAGGGCGCAAAAGGCGACAAGTAGGCGACGCACTGGTTGGAGGGGGAGCGAGCTGACGTCAGAAGACCGCCAGTAAAACCGCTCGCTCGCCAGCATTTTCCTCTCTTCCCTTTGCCTCTTGCCTTCCCTTGACTGTCCCTTCGTGTTGGACCTGTTCCGCTTGGTGGACGTTGGAAAGATGGTGGGCACCGACGGTCATCCTCGCCTGGTGCCTGCATGCAAGTGCTGTGCTGTGTGGCGTGGGACGGGCCGTGCAGGAGGCCGGTATTCGCACCAGCAAACGGGGCCGAGTGGTTCGCGCCGACCAGAGCCGCGTCAGACGGAGCCTGAATGGACCGACCCGACATACAGACTGAGATAAGCCCGACACAAACGCGCACACAACGATTCATTTATTTGAATAATCCCTTGTCGTGTATGTGAAGTGAGGTGTGCGGGATCCCGATTTAGGAATATTGGTTCGTTTTGATCATCGCGTTTCCCTGTCCCGATATTTATTAAATAAATCCTTTCATTATTTTCCCCCTGTACATTTCACATCCGTTTTGGTTGAATTGTTCATTTCAGGTTGAAGACACCTGCGGCCGTGAAGGTAAGTCGGCATTGTTCATTCCGTCTCGCGTATGATCCGCCATCGATTGAATAAACTCCTCCATTAAAGCTCGATTCCATCCGTGGTGATGCTCGGTCTTAACTGAGCAAACCACATGACAATACTCATCCGACACCCTGAAGATATCACGAACACCCTGAACAAAAAAACCTTCAATAAATTCCTCCGACACCCAGAATATACCCATCCGACAGCCTGAAGATATCACCAACACCCTGAACAAAAAAACCTTGAATAAATTCCTCCGACACCCAGAATATACCTATCCGACAGCCTGATGATATCACCAACACCCTGAACAAAAAAACCTTGAATAAATTCCTCCGACACCCAGAATATACCCATCCGACAGCCTGAGGATATCACCAACACCCTGAACAAAAAAACCTTGAATAAATTCCTCCGACACCCAGAATATACCCATCCGACAGCCTGAAGATATCACCAACACCCTGAACAAAAAAACCTTGAATAAATTCCTCCGACACCCAGAATATACCCATCCGACACCCTGAAGATATCACCGACACCCTAAAATTCCTAATTCCAGTCACTTTTAGTCAAACATCAGACCTGCCAAGCCCACACAAAGTGGGGAATTATTAGGGCTGCTACGTATGTGGAAGTCGATGTTGTTCGTCACATTGGTCATGGAAAAGAGGGGCTACTACACCAGCACAAGTATAATGCACATCTCAGGCAAGTCCAGAGCAGGTTAACTATGGTTCAGTTGCAATGCGTTGTTGACGCATGTTCGTCTGATTCAACATACTGGCAAACCTGATTGTCAGTAGGATCAGTGGAGAAATTAGAGACACTATAAAAGTGCCTCAAAGGCCTCCAACAACCTCTCCTGCGAGAATCTTCTTCGACGTTGACACAATAACAGCATGATGGAAAATACACTACGGAAGATCTAAAACACCATGGCTGCTTGGCGTCCAGTCAGAAACTCCACTCTCTAACATACCCAGATTTGGCTCAGGACAGAAGACCATCGTGGAGGCACGTAGAGTGTCCACTGGCATCTCCGCCATACAACAAACAGCCACAGTATGTCCGGGCAGCACACCAAAGGCCACCAAGCTGAAAATCACCCAGTTGGTGGAATCAAACATGCTCTACCCCCAAAGACGAAAAGGTGAACAATACCTGCAGGTGAATCAGAATTGGGCCCAACAAAATCATGGTAGAAACAAACTCACAGACTGCGGATAAAGGTGTAAAACGAGCGTGGAATCCTGCATTGGGAATTTCTGAAACGTATGGCAGTGTGCAACTAGTTCAAGAATTGGATGCTTTTTACTTGCTTCTAATGTTCCCAGTTGGACTAAAAAGCTTAACGCAATTCGCTACGACTTGGCGTTAATTTGCTTGTTTTGCGCTCGCGGGAACGGCCCTTATTATAATTCTACCCATTTGAAAAATTATTTTTCTAATCACAGAAAATTAGCTCGGTATCGTAACAAAGTTTGTTAGTGATGAAAGTATATAAAACAGCATTCCCCTCACACACAGCTCCCCCTCCTTCAGGATGAAGCGAAGCATTTAGAAATAAAGATTAAAATGAAAACAAATTTTGCATCATCGACTGAAACAACATTATTGTGGCAAGGTAATGGCAACCAGAGTGTTTTTAAACTTTTACTCATATAGAGAAGTTTGTGCAGTGTTAGTCTGGACGAAAGTTAATTAAAGTGTTGCTCAGTTCCTTCAATTGCTGTGATGGTCCCTAATGTTAAAATGGGTTCCAAATCTCAGGGGTCTTCATCATCGATGCATCATTATCTCTTGGCGATGGTTATGTTGGGTGGTTTTTCGTTACCTTTCCAGCACTAAGTCAGGGTGGGAATTTGTAATTTGTTCAGGGTGCCGGTGATAACTCAACGACTCTTCTCGAAGGACACCCTAAGATATCCAATGCCCAGCTATGACCGGTGCTAGCAGATGGGTCCTCTGGCTTAACCGCGCTCCGATGAATGGTACACATAAGCGATGAATCGCCATCGAAGTGAAACATCAGGATGAAAGTTTATTCGAACCCAGGATAGGCATCTCAAGGAGAGTGAGTGCGTATCAACAGCTCATCTTATATACCTGAAGATAGTCCTTGAGCCAACCGGCCATTTTTTGAAGTGAATGCTCCGGCGGGGGGAGTAATTCTCATTATGATTTTCCATTAGACCAATGTCTGAAGTGTCAGAAAAGGTGTGATGGACATCTGAGAACGGTAGCTTAGTGCCCGGATGGACGCCATCTTTGAAACCACCCAGCTCGAAAATGCCCATTTGGTGGGGTACATTGTTGCACGTGTATCTGGACTTCTATACTAGCTATCGATGTGCGGTTGACGACTAAATATACGTCCGATGTGTACCGTCTAAATAAAAAATAATATGAAGCATTTTGTTTTAGATTAATTATTATAAAAATCAATTATCGAAAAAAAATCATATATTTTTCAATATTTTATTATTAGACTTGTACTTTTTTTAGTGAAACAACACTGGTATGATTTTCCAAATTATGCATTGTGCTACACCGTTTATCTGTCTATAAAAATAACTCAAAAACTAAAACATATCATCCACCACGAGTGTACACAAAAAATATATGAAAAGGCATGCACTTTCCACAAACCGAAACTATGTCAGTTGGAATTTCCCGCCGATAAATCAACCCACAGAACCCAGTGCCGAAAGTGACGTCAGTCTATTCTATATCTATATTCTATATTCTATATTATATCTCAGTCTGAGATTTGTTGCGGTGACCTGATTAATTTCTGAGGGGGGGGGGGGGGGGAGTGAGTGGCTTAAGAACTAAAAGTGAACATGTTAGATGGCGCCACATACAACTCTATTATAGAGTTGTATTGTGGCGCCATCTAACATGTTCACTGACTTGGATGAGTATGTCTATGTAAGCTAGCGAGCTTTTCGGATATCGGAGTAATCTAACGTCAGTCTTTTTGTTCTTTCAGCTGAGATGGCCGGTGTCGAGGTGAAACGGGCAAAGATTGAACCTGAGTCCGGAATGTGCATCCTGTGCAGCAAGAAGTCGCCACTCTCTGAACTAAGCAAGGCAGCGGGCAACAGTTCTTGGAAGACATTGTGTGACGCAGCCGCAGTTAGAAACTTTTATCCAATTCTAAAGCTAGTCCAAGAAGGCGCAGTTGAACTTCCTAATATTCCAATATTATACCATAGGGCTTGTAGATCAGACTTCACTCACAAAAACCACCTAGCTACTTTGACCAATGCAGCTAGAAGTTCTTCAGTTGATACTGGCGATGCGGTGCGACGGCGATCATCACGGGAAGAGACAGGATCAACTTCAACGGTCTACGATGATAAATGCATTTTTTGCCGGCGTGCTTCAAAATTCATAAAAGGCAGTCGTACCCGTGAAACAGTTGTCTTGGCTGTTGAACTTCGAGCAGATAAGACAATAAGAGATGCTGCGACAGCTCGCAATGATGAGAGAGTTTTGGCATTGACTACACGAGATATGGTTGCAGCTGAGGCTCACTACCACTTCTCCTGCTATAGAAACTACACACGGCCCCAAAAACCTCAAGTAGAAACTGACATTGAAGATAATATCGAGAAAAAAGAAATGATACGATGTATATTCAATTTCATTCGCACTGACTTGTTCTTGAACCCGAGGATTGTTCCAATAGTTGATGTTGCAACAGATATCCTGTCTTCAGATACATTTTCAGTTGATGTTCGTGACTCCATCAAGAAGAATCTGCAGCGCACATTACAAAGAGAGTTTGGAGAATCGCTCATCTTCTTCAATGTGAAACACCGTGTATACTTGATGCCCGATAATCTGACAAAGCGAGAGATTGCTGCAGAGTGCGTAAACCTGAAAGCAGAAGTGAAAGCATTTGAACGAACGGACGGTGAAAGTAACATTGTGCGTGCAGCTACTTCACTGCGACACCAGATCAAAGATGCTCATTACAATGAACGTTGGCCGCCTCAGCCAGCAGAACTCACTTCAGATTACGTGAAGATACCAGATTCTCTTCGTGTATTTCTGCATACTTTGATTTGCGGGAGTGGGGGTAGCTCTGCGCGTGCCGACACACTGGTATGGTCGATGGCTCAAGATATCATCAATGCTGTACACCGGGGTACCATCAGAACATCGAAGCATGTCCTACTTCCGTGGGTCATGAAAACGCTCACCGGTAATACAGAGGTCATCAGAATATTGAATCGACTCGGGCACGGATGTTCGTACACAGTTCTGGAAGAAATCGAGACAGCGCTATGCATAGACAAATTAGCAAGTGTGGAGAAAGATACAGTACCACTTCCGTCACATGTGCACCCTTCGGTCCCGACTGTATTCGCATTCGATAACATCGACAGGCTAGAGGAATCGCTGAGTGGTGGCGGAACATCGCATCGCGTCAACGGTATCATCGTCCAACCGAAGTCGCAGTCGTGTTTGCCGCCCCAACCTCCATCGGCAGTATCCAAAGCAGATAAGAAGCAATCTATCCCGTCATCCAGCGATTTAGTTCCAATATACAGCGGTGGGAAACGAGAGGGCCCACCTGCAATCAAGCCTGCAGATCTTTCTGACACTCTTGCAGGCGCAACATCCCTTGCGCAGCACCGAAATCACGTATGGATTATGACTCGCATGCTGGAACCATGCGACCAGACAATCAGTTCGTGGACTGGTTTCAACATCATGACTAGAGATCGTGTTCAGGTGACGGAAGATGTAGTTGGCTACCTGCCGACTATAAACGCGCCTGCCACAGATATGGCAACAGTGCAAGAAATCCTCAGAGAAGCTCTGAACATCATGTCATCACTTCAGCTTGAGCGTATACCGGTGGTGCTAGACCAGGCACTATTTGCTAAGGCGACCGAAATAGCATGGAAAGATGTCGATCGATATGGAAGAATCGTGCTCATGATGGGGAACTTCCATACCATCTGTAACTTCATGTCGAGCATTGGGAAAATGTTTGGAGATGCAGGCCTTCGGGATGTAGCTGTTGAGTCAGGAGTAATCGCTGAAGGTTCCATCAACAGGGTTCTGGAAGGCAAGCAATACAACCGTGCTGTGTGACTCCACAAGTTGATGTACGAGGCACTAATGTGCATCATTTGGAAGGGCTTCCAGGTGTGGATAGAAAGCAATCATCCTGACAAGGAACCCCAGATTCGAAGCACTGACCTCAAAATTCGCAGCATCAAGGAGGATGTTTGCCACGAGACTCTCGCTGCTGCTCTCGATGATGATTCATGTGTACAGAGCTTTGACATGTTCGCGAAATACCTACATTTTCTGCGAACCAAACATCGAGACCTGGCTCGCTTCTGGATGATGTATATTGATATGGTAGAGACCCTGCTGGGGTTGATTCGTGCGGATAGAGAAGGCGACTGGATGCTTCACTTGGCTTGTGTCAGAAGAGTGATCCCTTGGTGTTTCGCAATGAACAAGGTGAACTATGCTAGATATCTACCAGTGTACTATGCACAGATGACGCAACTCCACGAAACATGCCCCGAGTTGTACAGGCATTTCAATCAAGGCTACTTCTCCGTACAGCTTAGACCAGGGAATCCATTTGCCAGAATCGCTGTTGATCAGACAACAGAAGAAACAGTAAACAAAGATACGCAAACAGCTGGAGGAACACGAGGTTTTAGTCTTCGACAAGGGGCTGTGTCACGATACTATCTAACTGCAGAAAATCGGGCTACTGCACTGAGGCAACTACGAGAAACTATCCTTGTGAATGGCAGCGACACATCTCATGCCAAGCACCCTGACTTGTCTACTTCTCGCATCAAACGTGATGAGTCTGGCGTCACAGCTATCTGTGATCTACTGGAAAATGACTGGACCAATCCATTCGCCGATGATCCGTCATGTCTTCTCAGTATATCTACCGGAGCGGCTGCGAGGGAGGACGTTTCTAATGACCTACTCAACACCCTGCAAAAGGGGGAAGCGGCGTATCAAAGCTTCCAGAAACGTCTTGAAGAGGGAACAGGCTTTCATGACACATTGAACAAGCTAAACTTGAAGACCTTTGGTAAGATCAAGCAGAAAGTTGTGAAGGGCACAAACAAGGAGATCGTCCTGAGAGCTGACAGACAACTGTTTGCCACCATGATACTCATCGCCAAGACAAGGAACCTCGACATGCAACTTGTCCTTTGTCACCCACTAGGGCCGTTACCATGGTCTTTGGCAAACGTTGATGGGTCAATGAAAAAAACGAACAAAGCTGCACTTGCGAAACACATGGAAGGAACGTTGACAAGCGAAGTGCAACAATAATTGATGCGATGGCTCTCATACAAAAGATGCATGGCGAGAACGACACGTTCGAAGAACTATCTGACCGCATCCTTGCTGCAGCGCTTCACGCTGGTCAAGGCAGTGAGCGCATCGATGTTGTCTTTGACACATACACAGAAGAATCCATCAAAGCAGCTGAGCGTGTGAACCGCGGTTCAAATGAAGGCATCAGTTTCAGCGAGATCAGACCCGCACACAAAATCATGAACTGGCGGCGTCTCCTTGCTTGCAGCCAGACAAAGGAGAAACTGGTTGTGTTTCTGGCGGAGTCGTGGAAACATGAAACAAATCGCGAAAAGCTAGGCAACAGAACACTGTATGTCACCTGTGGTGAAAAATGTCTGGTACTGACCCGCGATAGGTGGAAGTTGGTGCAAGCACTCGAATGTAGCCACGAGGAAGCAGACACGCGTATGTTTCTCCACGCAAAGCACGCCGCTACCCACTACAAGACGATCATCTTAGTGGCAGATGACACCGACGTTCTGATCATCAGTCTTCATCTCAGCAGAACCATCGATAGTCAGCTCTTCATCAGACGAGGAACAAAGGTTCGAGTCAGAATGATCGACGTTGGAAAGTTGGCTGCGGTATTGGGGTCTGGAGTTTGCAGTGCATTGCCAGGGCTTCATGCATGGAGCGGGTGTGACACTGTGAGTGCTCTGGCTAGCCAAGGAAAGATAAAGGCTTTGAAGCTTGTGCAAGCGAATGAGCTGTATCTTCAAGCATTCACAGATCTGGGATCTTCGTGGAATGTACCAACAGACGTCTTCAATAGCATTCAGGCCTTCATGTGTCAGCTGTACGCCAAGAACACGAAGATCGTCGGTGTTAATTCGCTCCGTTATCACATGTTCTGTGCAAAGAAGGGCCAGATCGAATCTGGACAATTGCCGCCTTGTGAAGACTCCTTGATGCAGCATACGCTTAGGGCCAACTATCAGGCGGCTATCTGGCGACGCAGCCTTGAAAACCTACCAGACGTCCCAACACCATCAGCAGGACATGGTTGGGAACTCGATGATGGCGGTTCGCTCACAATCCGATGGATGGCGGGTCTACCAGCTCCAGATGTCGTCTTGAATCTCATCTCATGCACATGCAGAAGGACGTGTCGACCGTCAGATTGCTCCTGCATACTGAATGGGTTGAAGTGCACTGTTGTGTGTAAGCTGCAGGGATGCTCCAACATGGTGCAGGATGATGCTATCGTGGCTCAGGATGCCAATGACTCTGATGGCGACTCTGATGATTAACTTTGTGTGCACTGTATATTGTATAGCATATGTTGTTCTCTATTATAATGCAGGCCAAATTGCCTGAAAATCTTTATAGACAGATAAACGGTTTAGCAAAATGTATAATTTGGAAGATCATACCGGTGTTATTTGACTAAAACATGACATGTTCAATGATACCTCCGCTTGCTTATTAGGAATATACATCGTATGGTGTTAAAATCAGCTCCATACGTCTTTCCAAACTCTAGTAATGAATTAATTAATATAATTGGCGGCCATTTTGAAATCCAAGATGGCCACCAAAGTGCAGATTTCCTATGTAACAATTTCCGCCTGCTTATTAGATATCGTATGGTGTTAAAATCCTCTCCGTACGACATTCCTAACTTGCGTTATCGTCAGAATAGATAATGCCAGCGGCGGCCTAAGTCATTTTATGCCTCTTTACATTTATTTGTTGTAAACTCGTGGTGGATGATATGTTTTAGTTTTTGAGTTATTTTTATAGACAGATAAACGGTGTAGCACAATGCATAATTTGGAAAATCATACCAGTGTTGTTTCACTAAAAAAAGTACAAGTCTAATAATAAAATATTGAAAAATATATGATTTTTTTTCGATAATTGATTTTTATAATAATTAATCTAAAACAAAATGCTTCATATTATTTTTTATTTAGACGGTACACATCGGACGTATATTTAGTCGTCAACCGCACATCGATAGCTAGTATAGAAGTCCAGATACACGTGCAACAATGTACCCCACCAAATGGGCATTTTCGAGCTGGGTGGTTTCAAAGATGGCGTCCATCCGGGCACTAAGCTACCGTTCTCAGATGTCCATCACACCTTTTCTGACACTTGAGACATTGGTCTAATGGAAAATCATAATGAGAATTACTCCCCCCGCCGGAGCATTACTTTTGGTCTGGCTCAAGGACTTATCCCTATTTTATTTTTGACAATGGACTTACTGATCAACCTTCCTTTATCGTCTATTTCATTTTCCCAAGTTTGAATCGATCATTATATTTTCCCTAATAATTTTCCCTAAATTTAGTAATCAACATAACCATCATCTTTTCGCTGCGTTACATTTTCCTTAAACACTTCAGAATTCTTACAATTTGTGTGAAACTTGAAATAGAGCTAAGGCGCCCTCTGTAGTTTATATTTTAAAGTATGCTCATTTGTTTTAATGAAATAACTATAAGCAATGATAGGAAGATTGCTTATCCAGGAAAGATTCTACTTTGGCTTTTGAGCAAATGTAGGCCCACTGGCCAAGACCTTCGCTCGAATGGTAAAAATAGATTCCATAATGACCCATGATACTCATCTCCATCCTTAGGAAATGATGTCGAGCCACGTTCAAAGAACAGGTATGTTGTTTAGAGAACTCTGTTTAGACCTTGAATCGTGATCATTGGGAGAGAGAAGACCGCATCCCCTGAGATCACCCAGGTAATGGCAGTGGCTCAAATAGATGCCCATGAGCATCTAGTTACCAGCAATTTGCTTGCCCAATACTGGACACCACTGCCAATATGATACAGGGTAATGCTGCTCCCACTGCTGACATCAGCTGTAAGAAGACCGGTAGTAAGAATGGCAGGAGAGCCGCAAACAACATTCTCACCTTTAAACTGTCTAGTCTGGATTCGATTCACAACCCGACTACAATGATTAATGGTTCGCAGCAGTGCGTTGGATCAATGAGTGTGCCACCATTCAAATGGCACACAAAGCTAGCTGTCATATCAGCTAGCATTTCCTTGTGTATACTGCACGGCCAACGAAATAGGCAAACCCTAGAAAGGAACGAACCCCATGATAATTGTTCTTCAAACCCTTTATAATTACCCTTTAGAACCCTTAGAATTACCCTCTAGAATTATCTTTCATAACCCGTTATAATTACCTTTGTAGAACCAATTAGAATTACCCTTTATAACCTATTAGAATTACCCTTTATAAATACCCTTTAGAACCCTTAGAATTACCCTTTATAAATACCCTTTAGAACCCTTAGAATTACCCTTTAAATCCCGTTATAATTACCATTTAAAACCCTTAGAATTACTCTTTTGAACCCTTCAGAATTACCCTATAGATCTCTTAGAATTACCCTTTAGAATCCTTTAAAATTAAACACGGTGTGTTATAAATGTTCTTCTTCTTCATTTTTCATGGACGGATATAGCCAAATATTGAAGTAGCTTCACCGTTTAAAATATGTCTGTAAAATCGGGATAAAATATGGAACTAGATTGTGATGGAATACTATTGATCGGAGAAATGAATAGGATCAGTGATCAGGAAAGAGTCGATACTGAAGGAAAATAATGGATTGCCCAAAAGGTTGCTTTAAAATGAAGAAAGGAGATAATTACTTTAAGAATATGAGGAAATGATTGAGAGTTGAGGCAGAACCTGGGACAAATTGGAATCTGTGAACAAGAATCTGGGAAGAGTTCCAGAGCTGGGGGGAGGGTAGAGGCATTGTTTTAGAACATGCAGTAGTCACCCCAAGTTTGTGTTCTTGCCGAGGACGAAACAAGACGAACAAGAAATTCAAAATGCGGAAGAAATTACCGATTTGTGAGGTTGTATTTGATTAGTAATGTAATGTATAATGCGACACGGCCATTAATGGCTTTGCAAGTGAGTATCCTGATTTTAAGGATGATTCGTTGCTGAATGGGGAATCCATGAAGTTCTAAGAGAAAGGGCGTGCTTTGACTGTATTTGTGTGAATGTTTGCCCAATGTTATGGCAGGAATCTGAAATAATTAGCGATGGTTAAGTGAAGACTTGGGAAGAAACAAGTTGAAACTAGAACAGCACTCGGACCTGAACCAAAAGCTAATTGGCTTGTTTTTGTCACCTAACCAACTCATCCACCAAGTTTTGTCATAAGTCATCCACAACTTTTTGACATATTGTGCGATATATCGATTTCAGCACTATCACTCAATGTTGAAGAAGCATTTTTTTAAATCTCGGATCCAGATGAGATTCTGGATCTGCACCAAAATCGAATCATTTAATGCGTGTCAATACGTAAGCTGTCCACAACTTTTTGAGATATCCTGTTTACAACCAAAGAAACAGACACACAAACAATCAGACAGACAGACAGACAGGGGTGCTAATATAACCTCCATCCACCCTCGGTGGCCGAGGTAACTACAGGGTTCAGACTACACATTACCCCGCACAGCCCCGCACAACAAGTACATGGGAAGGGTCTTTTAAACTCTTGCTGTGCATTTCTGAGAACAATCTATATTTCCTATGAGCCGCGTTTTGCCTGAATATTGATATCCCATTGCGAGAGCGTGAGTGGCAAATTTTTTCATCAAGATGGCATAAAATGGTGTGATATATTGTCCAAGTATGGCAAAACTGGAAGTTTTTGGATACGCCAACAAGGCTATTTGTGTTCTACTGTGTTCAAGTATATAATTCAATGGAAATAAACTAAAGGTTATAAAGGTTGTAGAATAAAAAACATTTTCGGAAGTTTACCGCCATTGATGCACCGTCTTTTACACCACCGTATTAAACACGTTAAATTAGTTATTCATACTGTTGTTTGTGTCCTTTATGACATCCATAAAAACAGTAAGTTTCTTGTTTGGAATGATTTTCAATTTTGTTTGACTGGCAGAGAGAGAGAGAGTAAAACAATTACCATACTCCTCTGTGAGCATGCGCGATCAGGACAAGATTACATAAAATTTGCCAAATTCACAAAGTACTGCTAAACTGCAAGTTTGTGAACTCCGATTCATGTTCCGATTCATGTCTAGAATGTTCAAAATACAAAATTCGATTGAAGTTTAGTTCCTGGATCATAGATTGACATCAGTTGACAGACAGACAGACAGGGCGAGCCAATTAACATAAAATGCCTAACATTGCTTTGCGCTTCGCACTGGGGATAATAACTGGTCTCAAACACTGAGCATTAAGGGATCGTTGTAGGGGTGGGAGTTGCTTTAGAGCAATAACTCCCAACCTATGATCTGTCGATGTCTAGCGGTCTGCGAGGTGAATGGAAGGGTCGGCGAGATAAAGGTAACTTTAGCCTTCGCGCACTGCAAAATGACGTCACAAACTGTGATTCGCCGCGCATCAGAAGCAAAAATACTTTTGAAGGACATGGTTCATCGTGATTGTGTCGTTTGTTTCTCCAAAAATAAGGTATTAGCAGACGAAGGAGCTCTGCACTCAGCAGCTGGGTCACTATGATAGTTGTACATACATGGTGGTCTGAAAATATTTTGGTTTCCGAACCCGCAAGGATTGCGAACCACTGGCATAGAGGATTGCATTTCTCAATGGAAGACTTGCGGGCTTTGATATTGAACAAATAATTTTAAAAGCAGAACCCTTAATGATATAACAAGAAGAGTGGCAGTGGAAAAGGTGTTGCATGATCTCTTATGATTTTTCTGTACCAAAGCAACTGATAAAACAAGTAGAATGAAGAGGGAAGCTCGAACCCTGATAGGAAAATATTTAATGGGGAATACTGGGGTCTCTGTACTGGTATGATTCTTAAAACCAGATTGAAAATTGTGGATGAAGTTTCAGAGCAAGTTAGACAAATTCTAGCACTTCAGAGATGGTGGGAAATAACGAAATTGGTCTGCAATCATGATAATGATATTGAATTATTTGGAGTGATATTGAGAGATGTTTCCTTTAGAATTGTAATTGCGATCAGTTTTTCTTCGGACATTGTAGAACATTGTAGGTAGAACAGGTTTTTTTATTACTCTGCGCTCGCAAAGAGAAATGCGGGGTTAAGCGATCGGGAGTGTACGTACCTAAGTATGTGTCTGCATTTTGTTAAGAGCATACAGTACATCGAAAACCGTTTTGCGGAATAAATTGAAACTTTACCACATGTCACATGACCATTTGATACAGCGGTCACCCTATTGAGGTCAACATCGGTAGAAATTTCTAAAATTGCCAATTTTCATCTGATGGACTTGAAATTTGAACAGGATTTTCAGATCACCTCAATGAATTCAACCACCAATTTTTTGAGGTCACCATAGGCCAAGAGGTCAACATAGTCCAAATTTCTAAAATTGTTAATTTTCATCTGATTGACTTGAGATTTGAATTGATCATCTGATTGACTAAAAAAACGTAAAAACATGGGAGAAAACAAGTTAAAGCAGAGTCTACCGAAAAAAGCAGGGTCTACCGAGAGAGTGTGTCTCATGGTATCCAAACACTTTTTTCTCTGTAGGAACTCTGTAGGATGGGGCCTGTATCCTCTTCAGAAGGAGGGAGCCTGTATGCTCTTCAGAAGGAGGGTATCTGTATCCTCTTCAACATCATAAACATATCTTATTCCCCATGGGGAGGACATGACAATGAGTTTGTCTTTTGTTTCAATTTTCTCGCGGAGCGGTTTTGGAGATATAGAGGTGCAACGTTTTTCCAAGATGGCGTCCATGCCACATGAACTACGACGTCATACTTGTGAATAATAAAATTCTACTGGCGGAGGCACTCCTATGGTGAAAATTGTCAATCGGACCAACGGTTGCCGAGAAAATACATTTTTAAAATGCAAACATATACTTACGTGCACATGCACGCAGGCGATCGCTTAACCCTGCTTTTTGCTTTGCGACCGCAGGGTGATGAAGGCAACCCAGACCAGTTCTAGTAAAACGAGTTAAGAATTTGGACTGATACACACAATTCCACAATAGTTCCACAATAATTGATTAGTCATGTATACGGGAATGCTTAATTGCTGCTTGGTGCTCTGTTAAAATAAATCTCAAATCTAAGATCAAAATTGAAGTCCATTATTGCAACATTCATTGGGAGGACTCAGTGCTTTTTAATCAGTGTGGGGGCCACATCATTGAATTTTTGCCTGGGGTCCCAGAATTGCTAAGACGACCACTGACTGTATCTCGGTTTGCTATTGGAGAGTGACGAGTCACTCCGGCTGTTATGCTAGACGAGACATTTTTCCATACAATTAATCGCAATTGTTGTCGATATCATTGTAATTGTTGTTGATGATTACTCGAAGTTTGTGAATGATTTTGGTGCTGTGCTCGAGGCCAGGAGTCGCCATCTTGGTCGTGTGCACCGCCGGGCTCGACAAGACTCCTCCATAATGAAAGACTTCCGTGGCATTGCCGTTTTGTTCGCTTTTAAATTCCGGTTAAATGCGCTGTTGCTTTCGTTATTTACACTGCCACACTTCCAAAGCGAGTTTTTGTCATCAAGTTTATTTTCTCCTGCTAATTAATTCTCGAAGTTGAAAACAACGCTATCCAGGACTGAAACGACTATGAAAAGAACTTGTTAAAGACTTCTTGTTGAATCGTAATCCATGATAAGTCCTTCAAAGATCTCTCCTGTTAGCTGCAGTTAGCACAAGTCTATAATTGTGATTTCTGTGAAAATTATCACCAATGGCGGGTCTCAAGTGTCTCCAAACCACTATATAATGACTAATGATGGGCATCACATGGGTGTCCATGAGTCTTCTCAAAAAGAGATTTGTTTAAGGTTTTTCAGGGTTGCATTGTATAGGGGAAAACTTGGTCACTTGTAACTGACGGCAACACATCTATAGTTTTAATGAATGAAACATACGATTATAACCTTGTTTCCAGACAAGGAACATTTTAAAACAATAAAAGCATTGTTTTCACGAGCGCTTAAAACTGTAAGAACATGTGTAACTAACAGTAATTTCCGGCCTTTGCCATTATCTTCATTATCAGGATAACATGGCAATACTGTATTCATAATAATGTCTTACTATGAGGCATGTGATGTCCTTGGCTATTGCGATTTAATAACCGCAACGCACATTAGAAACACGAGTGGTTTACTGTCACGTTTGGATGTTAGCATTAAGGTTGGTGACATGTGGGTGCGGTAAAGGGGGAAAAAACGTTTTATTTACGTAGATCAGTTTTGGCCAAGGGGAAGCCAATGAAACATAATGCAACTCGTTGTTGACATATCTACTGGAATTTGTTAGCAGGCCGGCCTCCTCCATCAAAAACACCCTTGTGCATTTTTTTTTGCGTCCTGCGCAACATTTTACATAACAGGCAGCCCTGAAGGCTCTCTTTATGGTGAATTATGACCGCAGACCCCGCCCTGCGCCGGGCACAAGCTCCACCCAGCGGTGAATTTGTGCTCAACCCCATTGGGCAAAATTTGCTCAACTTAGTCAAATCGACCTACTCTCACACTATGTCTGTACATTATGCTTTACCACCAACCAGATGGGGGCACAGAGCACAAGCAACAGCAGCTAACAATATTGAAGCACGCGCGCATATTTGAATCGATAAATCAATTTCAATTACATTGTTGATACACTTTCAGTATATTGCCACATTTAAATTATGCTATTGTGGGAGCTATGCTCGCACGATAAAACCGGACAAAATGAACGACGCCAGGAATGAAGTTTCACTGAGCTATTTATTTTCAGCTCACTCGAAAGAACTCAAAAGCACTGTTCAGCCCATCGAACGGGCGGCAATTTATAAGTAAAGTTCAACACACAAAAGCCACGCCTCTCAGGCGGGGCGTGGTATGCAAATAGGTAAGCCAAGTGTTCGCCCGGGAAAGGCAAGTCTGGACACGCCCGGGCGATTCCGGACAAGTGACCGCTCGCCGGTTGCGTCATCGGCCGGTGCAAGGTAATTGTGTCATGCTTCCGGTAACCGCCACATGCGCCCCCCCCCCCCCCCCCCCCAGAATTAACATGCACCGGGAGAGTCAGTTTGAGGGGGGTCTTGATGACCTGGCCGAAACGACCCCTGGCGATTCGTGTGGGGGTAGTAGGTGGCGTGGCGGTGGATGGTCGGGCGGGGGGCTTGGTTGACGGGGGACGGCCCCGTCGTGGAGGAAGGGACAACTGTGGAGGTTGGTTGAGGTCCAAATGGGCCGGCTTGAGGCGGTCCACGGAGATGCGGTCCGGCTTGCCGCCGATGTCGATGATGAACGACTTGTCGTCCCTCTTCAGGACCGGAAAGGTCCATCGTACGGCGGCCGGAGCGGTCCCCGGTGTGCGTCGTGCCGGATAAAAACGTACTCCGCAGTGCGAAGTGCTGGGGGGACGTGGGGTTGGGAGCAGCCGTGGTGGGACGTGGGCACGGGGGAAAATCTCCTGGCGGCCTCCTGGAGGACCGAGCGTTGGCGAACCGCGGACCAGGGGCCGGTGGCGTCAGGGATGAATTCGCCTGGCACACGCAGTGGCTGGCCGTAGACCAGCTCGGCGGTGGAAGCCTGGAGGTCCTCTTTAGGGGCCGTTCGGAGGCCCAATAGGACCCACGGGAGCCTGTCGGCCCAACCTTCGTCCTGGAGGCTGGCCCTGAGAGCGGCCTTCATCGAGCGGTTGAACCGCTCGCACAAGCCGTTGGCTTGGGGGTGGTAGGCCGTGGTGCGGTGTAGCTTGACCCCCAAGGGCTGGGCGACCGCGCCCCAAAGCTCGGAGGCGAATTGCGGGCCTCTGTCGGAGGAGATGTCCGAGGGCACGCCAAAACGGGCAATCCAGGTGCCAATGAAGGCCTGCGCCACGTCGGCGGATGTCGTTGATGCCAGCGGGACGGCCTCCGGCCACCTGGTGGTCCTGTCCACCATCGTGAGGAGGTGAGTGAAGCCCCACGAGGAGGGAAGGGGTCCCAACAGGTCCACATTGACGTGGTCGAAGCGCCACACGGGCACGTCGAATGGTGCCAATGGTGCCAATGGGGCCTGGGTGTGCCGGTGGACCTTCGCGCGTTGGCAGGCGACACAGGCGTTGGCCCAGTCGCCGACGTCCTTACGGAGCCCGTGCCAGACGAACTTTGCTGCCACGAGCTTCTGTGATGCTTTCTGGCCCAGGTGGGAAAGGCCGTGGAGGGCGTCAAAAATGTGCCGCTGCCATCCGGTGGGCACGATGGGGCGAGGTTGGCCCAGGGAAACGTCGCACAGGAGAACCGTGCCTGTGTCCTCGAAGGGGACGTCGGCCAACCGCAGGCCTGTGTCTGCTGTCCGGGGGGCTTGCACCGTGGGGTCGGCGGTCTGGTCGGCCGCCATGCGAGCGAAGTCCACACCCAGGTGGACGGCGTTCACGCCGGACTGGGAGAGGCAATCGGCCACATCGTTGTCCTTGCCCGCGACGTGCCGGATGTCCGTCGTAAATTCGGACACGGCGGAGAGGCGGCGCTGCTGGTGGTCCGACCACGGCTCCATAACCTTGGCCATGGCGAAGACCAGGGGTTTGTGGTCCACAAACGCCGTGAACGGGCGGCCCTCTAAAAGATGGCGGAAGTGGCGAATGGCCAGGTAAAGGCCGAGGAGCTCGTGGTCGAAAGCGCTATACTTGCGCTCGTTAGGGCGAAGCTGCCGACTGAAGAAGGCCAGTGGTTGCCAAGCCCCATTTACCCACTGTTCATGCACGGCGCCCACCTCGTAGTCGGAAGCATCCGTGGTGAGGGCGATGGGTGCGTCGAGCGCCGGGTGCGCCAGCATGGTCGCGTTGGCAAGGGCCAGCTCAGCGCCCGTGAACGCCGCGTCCATCTCTGTGATCCAGGCTATGTCATGCTTGGCTGGCTTGCCCCAGAGGGCTTCGTACAGGGGGCGCATGAGTTGGGCGGCACGAGGCACGAACCGGTGGTAGAAATTTACCATCCCCAAAAATTCCTGTAGGGCCTTGATGGAGCGGGGGCGTGGGGAAATTGTGACTGCCTCCACCTTGGTAGGCAGCGGGACGGCCCCACGCTTCATGATGCGGTGCCCCAGGAAGTCGACGGCCGTTACGCCAAACTGGCATTTCGCCGGGTTGCTGATGAGGCCGTGCTGGCCAAGGCGCTCAAAGAGCGTGCGCAGGTGGATGAGGTGCTCCGCCCGGGAAGTGCTGGCGACGAGAATGTCGTCCAAGTAGACGAAAAGGAAGGTGAGGTCGCGCAGCACGCTGTGCATCAGCCGCTGGAAGGCCTGGGCCGTGTTCTTAAGGCCGAACGGCATGCAAAGGAACTCGAAGAGGCCAAAAGGTGTAATTACCGCCGTCTTCGGCACGTCGGCCGGCCAGACGGGTACCTGGTGGTAGCCCCGAATGAGGTCGACCTTGGAAAAGATCACCCACCCCGCCAAACGGGTGGAAAAGTCCTGTATGTGTGGTATCGGGTACCGGTCGGGGGTGGTGGCGTCATTGAGGTGGCGGTAATCGCCGCATGGTTGCCATCCGCCACCCGCTTTGGGCACGCCAGGAATGAAGTTTCATTTGGGCACGCTTTGGGCACGCTTTGGGCACATGGTCGCCATTTTGGGCGAGGCCCCCTCTCTATTCGAGTGCCGCACAATGCCCAATCGCTCCAGTGCGTCGAATTCCGCCTTCGCCATGGCGAGTTTGGCCAGTTTGAGGCGGCGAGCCCTGGCGTAGACCAGTGGACCTGTGGTCGGGATGTGGTGTTCGACGCCGTGCTTGATGGCGACGGCCGAAAACGTCGGCTGTGTGAGGGCGGGAAACTCGGCAAGTAGGCGGGTGAAATCGTCCATGGCCGGAAGCGCACAGGCTAGCTTGGTCGGAGCGGAGCCGCTCAATGAGCAAGCGAGCGAGCTGAAGCTCTCCGCGTTGATGAGCCGGCGCCGTTTGACGTCGACCAAAAGCCCATGCGCGCAAAGAAAATTTGCACCCAGCAAGGCCATGGGCACGTTCGCCGTGATGAAGTCCCACCTGAAGCGCTGGCCCCCGAAGCAGAATGCGACGCTGCGCGAACTGAAGGTGCGGATGGAGGAGCCGTTTGCGACGACAAAGGCGGGGCCGCAAAGCGCGGCCTGTTTGTCCTGCACCGAGGCAGGTATCACGCTCAGCTGAGCGCCGGTGTCGCACAAAAAACGCTGCCCGGACGCTGTGTCCGTGATAAACAGAAGGCTGCCTGAATGGCCGACGCTCATGGCAAGCAGCGAGCGCCGGCTTGGTCGTTTCCTGACCTGCCGAAAGTACACGGTGGGCGGCACGTTCTGGCCTTCTGCCCGAATCTGGCGTGGTAATAGCACATGGTCCGCTCTGGTGGAGGCTCCGGCGGTCGCATCGGGTTCGGTCGACGGGGCGTCGCGGAGGCCGCTGCCGCCAGTGGCGCTGACTCGGCCGGAGGTGGCGCCGGTCGTGGCGCGGGCGTTGCCTCGGTCGGCCCAGGGTTCCAGGCGGCCGCTCCGACGTGTCGCCTGGCCGAGAAAAATTTATCGGCCTCCTTGGCCAGGGCGCGAGGGTCCGTGATGGGTGAGTTAGCCAAAGCTAACCGTACCTGCCCGGGTAGCTGCCGGAGGAACAGCTCGCGGAAGAGGAAATCCGGGCTGTGGTCGCCGAGTAGAGCCAGTATGTGGTCCATGCGCTCGGATGGACGGGCCTCACCCAGCTCCGGGAGGTCGAGTAGTTGTCGCGTGCGTTCGGTCTCCGTGAATCCAAACGCACCGAGGAGTAGGCCTTTGAGCGCGCCGTATTTGTCGGCGTTCGGCGGGTTCTGTCGGAAGCTCAGGACCCGGGCCGCGGTGGAGGCGTTGAGTGTGGAGACCACATGGTGGTAGCGCATTGTGTCCTCCGTAATGTTCCGCAGGGCGAATTGAGAAGCCGCTTGGGCGAACCAGATGGCCGCATGCAATTCCCAAAAGCCCGGGAGCTTCAAAGCTACAGATGACTCCATCGCCATGTTCTTGAAAAGGGGTCACCAATTGTGGGAGCTATGCTCGCACGATAAAACCGGACAAAATGAACGACGCCAGGAATGAAGTTTCACTGAGCTATTTATTTTCAGCTCACCCGAAAGAACTCAAAAGCGCTGAATCAGCCCATCGAACGGGTGGCAATTTATAAGTAAAGTTCAACACACAAAAGCCACGCCTCTCAGGCGGGGCGTGGTATGCAAATAGGTAAGCCAAGTGTTCGCCCGGGAAAGGCAAGTCTGGACATGCCCGGGCGAGTCCGGACAAGTGACCGCTCGCCGGTTGCGTCATCGGCCAGTGCAAGGTAATTGTGTCATGCTTCCGGTAACCGCTACACTATACTAGCAGGAGTATGCGGTGTTGCCCGGCATCAATTTGTGTTTTTTGTTTGTTTGTTTTCTTTATGGGTGCCTAAAACACTTCCCTTATCTACTAAGTAAAATTTGTATTTAATATTATAATAACACACACACACACACACACACACACACACACACACACACACACACACACACACACACACACACACACACACACACAATTTGATATTATCTTTCACATAGCTAAAAACGCTCAGGCACTATATACTCGTATATAGAGCGATTTTAAGAAATTGAACGTTTAAAAAAAAAAATTCATGTTTTTGTCTAAAACACTCCCCGACACTCTCTGATAAACTTCTGAAAGTTTGACGAACACCCATTCAGCCATCTCTGAGAAAAATGGTAACACACCCAGACAGACAAACGGTTCTCTTATAGTATGGAAGATGAGTAGGTGTCACGAGTATGCAGAACGGCAACTATACGATTCTACACATCTATCATTATCTTTCACTGTGATGAGATGTAATTAGGCAATGAAATGTGTGCCTCATCCAATAAAGGGGTGTTCGCCACATAACCTTGGTAACGAAGGTCATGTGATTCGCTGGGACAGCAGTGATGACGTTCAAACAAACATGTCGGGCAGGCAGTACAACTCTGCAGCTTCCTCGACTATAGGTGTATCACTCGTTCACTTGGAGAGACTTATGGAACTCCCTGCAAGTAGACAACTAAAACCAAGCCATGAGCTCTCTGGAACCCTTTGGCATGGCTAGTACAAGCAACCCCTGAATGTACTGAATTTGCGTCACAAATCCATTTCCATAGTTCACAAGAAACACAACATCGCACTTTCCAATTCCCAAGGTTGAGACGTGCGGCACTGAAACAGCGCAACTGCTTGTGGTTTCAGCAATTATCTACGGCTAGTCTTAAACGCAAAGAGCCAAATGAATGAGTCTCTACTTTCGGTGTCGCTTGCAAACTCTGAAAATGCCAAACAAACTCCATCAACTTCTTGGAAGCCTTATAAAGGTTTCGATAACATCGTTAAAAAAAAGTGACATTAACTGTGCTCCAGACACTCTCACAGCATTTGCCATGTCACAGTAAATAATGTAACACGAAAGTGAACCAATCGACACCGATGATTACTTCCATCTCTACCATCAAGTGAGCAATCAGTGAAATATCACATGGTCCGGTCGCAAAACTTTAGTGGAATGATAGGTTCTCGAGTTCAAGGCCCAAAGTGGGCCTGCAGAACAAGCCAGACCTTTTTTTTTTTTTTTTTTGGCCTGACAGGTCCAGAGAGCTTGCAGTGATTTCTGCTGGCTCCGAGCCTTGTTATTGCAAACTTCGCGGAGCCAGAAAGTCCGGAGTTGTGAGCAAATGCAACACGGGAAGCCTCACCACTCTAGGGCCTTAATTATTTGCATCACTCTCATCCACTCGACTGAACCTTGTACACACAGAGTTGAGCACAAGGCTGTCCGGCACGTCAGTCAATTAACTCCAATTAACGGGGTCTGTGCCGAGATGTTCACATTAACACTAAGCCAGAACAAATTGTGCAAATAAGCACCATAAGCAAACAACTCCTTGATGTTTGAGTCAAATGTTGAAAATCGGTACTTGACTATTCCTGAGAGAGCAGGCTGTGTGAGTCAGTTATGTACACGTTATGGATTAAGAACAAGTATGGTCTTTCTTACAATTCTCACTCTGGTGCTAAGGTACCACCACTGGCTGGCAATGCTATTCCCTGAATAGTGACAAAAGGATAAAACATTAGAATTTTTATCCAAAATGTATTAGGAAACCATCCTGGTGGATGCGTCTTTCATTTATAAATGACAAATTTTAAATGTCAGTTATAACTAGCCGGTTCAGCAGTTATCCAGACCTTTTAAAATACCTCCTCCTTTTTGGTCTTGCACCCTCTGCCTCTCCTGGCTCTGTCACTCCCAGATTTCTGCAGGGCACACAGTCTGCCACCTCTTCTTTGTTAAACTCCAAAATCCAGGCTCACTGTAACCTCCACTTATTTGTTCCTCTTTTCTCTCACCAGTGGAAACAACTTCTTCAATTTGTTCAGTCCCTTTCTTCCCTCTAGGGCTTCATGTCAGTTTCAACATTAACTACCTTGTGTCAATCCCCCATCCATACTCGTGATCTTTTCCCCTCTCATTAATCCTTCCTATCCAGGCTAGTTAATTTTCTTCAATCCCTTTCCACCCACTATTTCACGTTGCAGGTCTACTAGAGCTCCACATGGTTGTTGTTGTTGTTGTTGTTGTTGTGGTTTTTGCTGTGGGTCGATTTTGAAATGTGCACCCATTGGTTTGACAGCTGCGGACCCACCCACATTTTTCGCTCGACTTCACCCACCAGCCCCACCATGCACCCAGATAAAATAATATGGCACCATCTTGGTTTTCTGGTGGGACTAAGACATCAGGCCTGTAGACCTCTGCTGATTATACATTGCATGTTTAGGCCTCTGCTTGTCCATTGCACCAGAATTCCAGTGGCTTTGTTTGGGTCAAGTGTTACTCACCATGAGGGACCCCAAAAAATCTCGTCATTGTCGATTAAAAATTATTAATAAGGGTTAAAGAAGCCCGATCAGCAAGCATGGTATGCACCCCTCTAAAACATAGCGTTGTGTAATTTTTGAACGGCCCTATATTGGGGTTAAACATTTCGTGACCATAATAATAATAATAATAATTCATTTATTTTGTATAGCGCTTTTCCAGAAGCCCAAAGGCGCTTTGACAGAGTGGAAAACATAATGCATAACAATACATGAAAACAACAATTGCAAAAAGACAAGAATCAAGAAAACAAACAGCAGCGATATACGGCATATATATAAGACAAGAATCAAATAGATACAAAATCAAAAAGACAATCAAAAGACAGCAATCAAATCAAATCAATATATATAAGTGACCATGTGACGAATCAGCTCATAGCGCATGAAATGTGTGTTTCCCAATCACACTGCTCATCTTTTAAGAGTGCTTTAAATGCACGTTTCCCAATTGGCCCGTTACCTGATTTTGTTACAGGTTGTGACCACAGTGCGGTCATTCTTGTTTGGATCTGATGCACTGTCATCTCCGGATTTCCGTTCCCATTCTTTCAGCCCCCTTCTTGCTGTGTTTGAGCTTGTATACAGCTTATTCACCCAATATGAGCTCTTCTCCTACTCCATCCTCACTCCCTCCACCCTCAATCCCTCATCTTTCCCCTTGTCCATTATTCCTACAAATGTCTCTATGTCATGTCCCTGTTGCTTTGTCCCATTCTATGTTCTAGTTCTTCCATGAGCCTCGACTTTGGGTACAAAATCATCTTTGCCTGTTGAAAAAGAATGAATTAACAAGAAATGAGCAAGAAAATGACTTCTGTAGAAAAGTGCCAATATGTTAATTAACAGAGTTTTGAAAAATGGAGAAGACCAAAATGCAAGCAGGAATGACGTACATCCATGATAGAGGGTTGAGCCCAAAGTAATCTGTAAGGACTTGGTGGCAACATTGGAGGGGTGATTATGAGGAAGGGGGGTGATGCCCTTTCATCTGGCATTGTAAAAGAAAAGTCCGCTGAATGTATGAGAAGGAGAATCAGCAGTGAGGATGACCACACTATTTTGATGAAAAATAGAAAAATCAACAATCAGTACCATAGCTGAGAAATTGGGCATGATCAGTACTGGGTCAGTGCACTCCATCTTCACTGAAACATTGGACACAAAAAAGGCTTCAACAAGATGGACGCCCAGAATGATGAATGATTATCAGAAGAGAGCTTGACTTGACATTTCCAGGGAACTTTAGGAGCCAGACAACTTAATGAGCAGGATTGTGACTAATGGTGAGTCATAGGTTCACTATTTTGATGATGAGACCAAACAGAAGAGCATGCATTTGAAGCACATGCACATTCCATATCTCCTTGGAAGTTCAACCTGAAAAGGAAACGTAAGCTGGAAAGGTGAAAGGTTCCTGAGTTCTGTTTTTTGGGAGAGTGAAGGGGTTGTCATGACTATTTCCATCCCAAAAGGCAAGACCATCAATGGAGAGTACGATGCTAACTGTGGTGGCTTAGAGAGGTCTTTGAGAACAAGAGCCATGGGAAGTAGAGTTGAGTTTGCCGTGCTCCTTCTCCAGGATAATGCATCACCCCAAACAACCTTCGTTGCAGAGACCTCAGCAACCATCTGTGCCTTTTAACTGCTTCTCTATCCGCCCTCTTCACCAGATTTGAATCCCTCAGACCTGGACCTGTTCCCCAAGTTGAAGCAAGAGCATTGTGGGAAAAGTTTTTTTGTTGAATCATTAATATCAACTTTGATCTGCAGGATAGGTTGTGACTACGACAGCCATAATCTGAGAGAGACGGCCATACTCTCGCAGGCATTCGGACTATACTTCCAAACTTCGCTTTCTACCATGTTCCCCATACAGATTGATCTGACTGCCTTTTCGTTTCTGGATTGAAGAAGATCATCCATATTTCCTCCATAGTCACAACGGTATTCTCAAACTGTCCCTCACTAGCAGCATTCCAGGGCAATTTTTTTCAACCGTTATTCTGCGACTGCTCATCAATGAACACGCCGAATGTTGTTCAGTGAACGGCATGTCCGCAATGAAGTTCAGTTTTACTGACTGCGTTCACATCTCTCCTTATACTTCTGGATCCATCTTCAATTTTTTTCACATCCTTGGTTGACTCTCCAAGCAATGCAAGGAGCTGGTGATAAATGTTCAGAGGACTTTGCCCACTCAGATATTAATAATCTACCATAAAAACACAATGTCAGTTTGTGGGTTTGTACAGACGTCCCCCTCTTCATAAGGGTTAAAAAATTCATAAGGGTTTTAAAGTCCAATCTTTTAACACGAATTTGTATTCACTAAGGTCTATCTTTGAGGATAAAACAAACTCGAAAAACATTTCCTATAAAGAAGTAATGATGTCTCTTACATTGGAATTGTAGACGGTGGCTTGCAAACCGAGCGTCAAGGGCGGTGTACAAAAGCGTTTTTAATTAAATAATAATAAATACAAGGTGCAGGGAGGTGAAATTTGCTGCATGTGATGTGCAATGCACACAGAGTAAAACGAGTGTTACGTCCGTATGATGTCTAATCAATAAAAGGCTTCAAACTTTGACATGCTCACGAGGCTGCACTGTCAAATAAACTCATTTTTGAAGGGCTTTTTACTAGTTTATGATAATTTGCCTTGCTATGCAAGTTGTAAGCAGACATTTCCCAGTGTAGAAGTGCACGTTGCACGTACACCGCCACCAATGACACAGCAAGTGATGTATGCTGCGAAATGCGTAAAATGATGCTCAGTTCACATTCACGCACTCAGGAATTATGAATTAGAAGACCTTCATAGTTGAATGCAACTTGGATCACGAGAAACAATCACTTGGACTCGTCTATAACGAAGTCGATAAAATACTATTAAAGCCATAACGATGTCCTTCATTCAGTCAGTCAGTTCTTCCTTCGTTCCTTCTGACAGTCAGTGAATCCATCACCAATTTTTGGGTTTTTTCCCTACTCCTCCGAGCGGTTCAGCGAATCGTTTTAGACTTCACATGATGATTCATGACGTCGATGCGCAAAAAGTAATGGAGGCCCTTTTATCAAATTTCCATCAATGTGGTGAGATAATTAGCTAACTAACTCAAAATGTAATCTACGTTTGTATGTCCATCACATATCGTGAGATTCCGTCAT
>NC_136263.1:146015649-146240649 GCF_964187855.1 Myxine glutinosa
ATATTAAAATTGTTACAAAACCGAATGGTATCACGGATAAGAAAGATATTATTAAAAATAGTACGTCCAGGAATACAAAAGGATTGATGTTCTCCTATTAGTACATTCATAAAAGGTTTCATTCGATTAGACAAGGCTTTGGCTAAAATTTTATAATCCGTACATAAAAGAGAAATAGGACGCCAGTTCTCTATAAGTTGAGTGTCCGCTTTCTTAGGAATTAAGGTGGTGACTGCTCTCCGGCAACTCCACAGCAGTTGTCCATCCTCTAAACATTCATTCAATACCCGCAGTAGGTGAGGTCCAATGGCGTCCCAAAAAAACTGGAAAAATTCGCTAGTCAGCCCATCCAGTCCAGGGGCTTTATCAGGTTCCAAGGCCTTCAAGGCAGCGGTGAGCTCAGGTAACCTAAGAGGATCCTCCAACTGCTGCTTCTGATCCTCCGCCAATGTTGGAAGGTTAGAAACAAGTTCCGATATTGCATCCTGGTTAGTGTCATGCTGCATAAACCGTTGTTTAAAATGTTTCCGGGCACATTCCCTGATTCTGCCATCTTCATAAAGGAGTTCCCCATCATGGAGCAAGCGTGTAATCATTGACGAAGAGGCCCCCCTTTTAAGGCTGAAGAAGAATTTGGTTGGAGCATCAAGGTCGTGTATGTACCTCATCTTCAGGCGCAATAAGGCATTTTGTGCTCGCCTTTCGGATATGGAATTCAGTAAGGCCGTTTTTCCATGGATTTGTTGCCTCATTCCCTGGTAGCTCACACTTGCGGTTCCCTGAAGCTGTTCCTGTAATTCCAGGATTTCATCTTCAAGTAAGGTTGTGGTTTTTCTTTCCTCTTGAACACCATACGCACGATATTGTTGGCAGAACAGTCTGATGTGCGTTTTGGCATTATCCCACCATTGTCTGAGGTTTGAGAAATTCCCTTGGGAGGCAACTAGAATATTCCAAATTTCCGGAAAAATGTCCTTAAAGGTACTATCATCAAGTAAGTTGTAATTAAATTTCCAAAAAGCACTCTTGTGTTTCGGGCAGGGGGCAGAAATTTTGAGAAATGTTGCGCTGTGGTCCGAGAATCCTGATGGGCAAATTTTGGATGACAGAACGAGGCGTTCAAGTGGAGGATTAATATAAAACTTGTCCAAGCGAGCAAGTACAATATTACCCTGAATGCATCGACACCATGTGTATTGCCTGATTGATGGGTGCTGTACCCGCCATATATCTGTCAAATTCATTTGTTTTAAAAATTTGGTGATAGGGATTGTGGAGGCAGGATGGGGCTCTGCACTGTTCCTGTCTAGTTGGGGTTGGAGGGTGCAATTAAAATCTCCATCAATACAAACATGATTGTCTTGGTTTTTTAGGGCGTTTTGGCTGTCGAGGGACGTTAGGTGTGTCCCAAGGTCATTAAAAAAAACTCGCCGAGCTACAGGCGTACTTGGGGCATAGATATTAAAAATAGTATAGAATTTTCCACAGTAGTGGAATTCTAGGGATGCTAGGGATCCCTTGTGTATTTCGTCGAATTTAAGCGATGAAGGCGAAAAGGAGGGGCTAAGAATTATTGCGACACCGCCTTTGCGGGAGTCACCGTTACTAAAAAAGGACAGGCCGGGGAAGAGCCTACACCATTCTGCGACACAGCAGTCGTTGGCATGGGTCTCTTGTAAGAGGGCAATGTCGACTTTCTTCTGTAATAAAAAATCCCTTACTTGAACTTTACGGACAGAGCTACATCCTCCGTTAATATTCAGGCTACAAATGGAAAAACTCATTACAGCTACAAGGAGGAGTGACCACCACTCAATTTTTGGATAGCAGTTCATTCTTAGCTTTTTGCAACCACTTCTTTAAACGGTGACGTTGGGAGGAATTGAAATTAAAAACGTGGGGCCGTTTTACCATCAATCTAGCGGAATGTATAAAATCAGGTAGCTCCGGAAAAAAAAGGTTTCTATAACAACATTCCTTTTTCGGAATGTGTCCTTAAGAAACCTTTTTATCTCGGAGGGAGGGATTGGAGGGGTTTCTTCTTCCTTAAGGCTACCACATTCACTAACAGAGTCATCTATATCAGATGGCTCAGATGGTGTGTCACACTGGTTTTCATCATTTATCTCCTCACCGTCATCACATCCCTCCACGTTATCGGATGGGGCATAGTCCATAGAGGGAGGGGACGGGGAGGGAGAGAAATGAGCCATCTTCAGGGGAGGGAGGGATTGGAGGGGTTTCTTCTTCCTTAAGGCTACCACATTCACTAACAGAGTCATCTATATCAGATGGCTCAGATGGTGTGTCACACTGGTTTTCATCATTTATCTCCTCACCGTCATCACATCCCTCCACGTTATCGGATGGGGCATAGTCCATAGAGGGAGGGGACGGGGAGGGAGAGAAATGAGCCATCTTCGGGGGAGGGGGGGGGGGGGGAGGGGTAGCTACTAATTTTTGCGGTTCAATCATATCAGTTTCTAGGTCAGTAGACAAGGGCGAGGATTCATTCCACATCTATGTCCTCCAATACCGAGAAACGATTTTCTGTGACGAGGGACAAATCTAGGCCAGAGAGGAGGGGCTGTCTGTTTTCAGTTGTAGGTTTTTTAAAGAGATGACCGTTTTCATCTGTTGTTTGCAGATGTCTTTTTCCTTTTGGGCAGACTAATTGAAACTCGTCCTGGTTAGTGGGAAGAGATTGCAAGGGTTTGGGGGGAGGGGGGGGGAGGACGTGATCATCGGGAGGGGATTCCCATCGGCTACCACGGCGAGAGAGGTAGGATCAGTTATAGCAGGCAACAAGCTGTGATTGGACGATGTCGCCTGGGGGGTGAGGTCTATCGTTAACAGGAGATGCTGCAATTAGATCCTTCAGTAGAGGGAGGGGCCCCTGTTTCAAGGGGGGGGGAAGGGGGTACGGCGGGGGGGTTTGGATCGGTGGGAAGAGGGCTTGGGTCGGTGGTGGACAGATTGGGATCAGTGGTGGTAAGGCTTGGGTCGATGGTGGGAAGGTTCGGGTCGGTAGTGGGAGGGCTTGGTTCGGCGGCGGGAGGGCTTGGTTCGGTGGTGGGAGGGCTTGGTTCGGTGGTGGGAAGGCTTGGGTCGGTGGTGGGAAGGTTTGGGTCGGTGGTGGAAGGGTTTGGGTCGGTGGTGGAAGGGTTTGGATCGGTGGTGGAAAGGTGGGGGGGGGGGGGTTGCTTATTCCCGGTTCGGAGGGGAGGTTGTACTTGTGGAGAATTCTCTTTTCGGGGGCAGTCATGCTTAACATGCCCAAATTGTCCGCAGCCAAAACATTTTAGAACGTTGGTGGACACGTACACTGTATATTCGTTCTGTTGATGTTTTAATTTTATTATAAGGTTTAAATCCTTCTGGAATTTTTAAAATCATAAACACTTGCCGCCGGAATGAAACCACGTGCCTTAAATCGTTGTTTCGTGACCCGAAGGGAATCATGGAGATACGAGACACGATGGTACCGTATCGGGACAACTCTTTAATTAGTACATCGTCGGATACAAATGAGGGGCAATTGGATATCACGACTTTTATCGCTGGGCTATCTAGTGGGGAAATCATTACAAATAAATCTGGATCGATTGTCAAACCCTGTTCGACAATTTGTGGGACACAATCCACGTCGGACAAAAAAATAACGATCCGCCTGTTCATCCGCGAAGCGGCAACAACCTTGTCGATCCCGACAACACGACCGGTTGCGAGGACAACGTCCTCGACACTCACCTCACGTTCCGGATGTACACAAAAGAACCCGTGCTTACGGGTCAGGCTCTGAAAGGCCGTAAATCGAGATAGTGCAGCTGCCATGCTGGATCAGCTGCACTTACAACCCCTCCCCAACTCGGGGAGGGTGAATATATAATATAATCTTCCCTACCCGAACTCCGGGAATGGGAAGTAATCAGACCTCTCCGATTCCCCTAACTTCGGAAAAGGGAGGCAACAAAACAAACTGAAGGAAAGATAAACGAAAGGAAAAAAAGGAAATAGAGGTTTAAGATGAAGGAGCAAACACCGATCGGGCGACGCCCAAAAACGGCGAACCCTTACCATCGACCACCCTGTGCTCTCCGGCTCTCTCTCCCGTCTCAACGTATATGGGAATCACCAGGAAGACTCCACGAACAGGCACAAGGACACGGAGGGGGGAAAACGGGGAGGGGGGGGGATGGAGCAACAACACAGAGCACTCACAGGCCTCCACAAGCAGACGCCATGACAGTACAACCAGCATACAAACGGCCAGCAGGTGGCGACAGAGAGAGAGAGAGAGACAGAGAGAGAGGGAGAGAGGGAGAGAGGGAGAGAGGAAGAGAGGAAGAGAGGAAGAGAGGGAGAGAGGGGGAGAGGAAGAGAGGGAGAGAGGGGGAGAGGGAGAGAGGGGAAGAGAGGGAGAGAGGGAGAGAGAGAGAGAGAGAGAGAGGAAGAGGGAGAGAGAGGGAGAGAGAGAGAGAGAGGGAGAGAGAGATGTTGCGCTGGATATTAAAAATTGGTCTCCATGTTAAGGTCGTCCATTAACTCACATTGCTTTATGAGAGCAATGTGGCAAAGTGAAACCACATGGGTCCGAATGCCCTTTGCGTCAGTCCGTTTGAAAGGTAAATTACCATGAGTAGTACAACCACAATTTCTAGTTAATACAAAGAAATACAGCCAATGTGGCTCATTTAGCCAGCTTGGCACGAGTTAGAACGTTTGAAAAGACAACCGTACTGATGTGGTTTCACGGCAGGCATGGAGCCACCAAAGGGTCTTGGGGGACCCCCACGTCCCACGACACACTTTTGCAAACCTGCTAAATTAGCCCCGTGACCTTTTGTGAAATTGTTACATTAGCTCCAACTTAACACCTTCCCCTTCACCACCACATTTTATCTCTAAAAATCAACAATCATCTCATTCCAAATAAGTAGACAGCCAATCAGTTTGCAAACTTGCGCAGATTCAGACTACCCGGCTTTATGCAAACTGAATGACGTCACGGCTGTCAAAATGGCCACCATATTGGCCTTGCGCGTTCGGGACACTAGTCTACTGGTTACGCAGTGTTTTGATTGCCTCTCAACCTCATCATATCACGAGAGGAGGATGGTTTAGTGTCTGAAGTCTCAACACATTCATCTCTTCCATCTGATCACGTCGCGAGGCCAATCTTGATCTCTTCCATCGGCCGTTGAAGTGTCGTCTCCTTACGGAACGTCCCAATCCCATTTGTCTTAGTATTACAAACCATAAGTTGAAAGACGTCAACATTGACAACTTTCAACATGACATCGACATCTTTACTTCTAGTTTTCTCTCCGAACAGGTTATAGCAGCTTTTAACCTTTCTATAATACCGAGCCCCGGAGAATCCTACACGAGCATGCCCCGTTGTCTGATAAAGAACTCATCCTTAGACCTCGTGCTCCATGGTATTCGAATGACTTTTGAAGAACTAAGCAGGATCAAAGGAGCATCGGTCAAGCCATTACCACTTAAACCAGGACTTCACGTAAACAAAATGTACCAAAGTCAATGTGAAGCATATAACAAAATTCTCTAATGTTCAAAGACCGATTACATTCTTTTCTGGCAGTAAATACTCTTTCTTCACCTGCCCCAGCAATGACTAACCCAACACTAGTGTCCCTCGACAGCTAGCCAACTCCTTTGGTGACCTATTTGATCAGAAGGTCCGACTTGTGCGAGGCAAACTCAATCAGCATGTCCATGAAGATCGGTCAGTTCAAGTCATCCAACACTGCAAAGCATCAATGGAAGAGTTTGATACTGTCATGGAAGATAAAGTAATCAACATCGTTAAGGGTGCATCCACCTCATCTTGTGAGCTTGACCCCTTACCACCTTCACTACTGAAAAAATGCATCGCTACCCTCCTAGCCACTCTAGCGAGATAATCAACATGAGTCTGCAAACCAGGGAAGTCCTTGCTTCAATGAAACACGCTCTTGTGACTCCTCGACTGAAGAAGGATGGCCTCCCACGCAAGGAGCTCAGTAGTTATCACCCAATATCTAATCTCAGTTGTGTAACTAAGCTAGTTGAAAGGGCAGCTGCTGCTCAAATCAAGGAGTACCCTCTCAGTATATAGAGCATATTATAGTACTTCTCAATTTCAATACAGCGTTTGATATGATAGACCATCAGTTATTGATGCAGAGACTGTTCAGGAACTTTGACTTCATGGGTAAGGTCTCACAGTGGTTTTCATCATACGTGGCAAATAGAACACGTCATTAGAATCAACAACATCAAATTAAAAAAAATGACGGGTTGGGACAACATATTCGACGGTACAGCCTTATGTGTATGCCAAAGTCTGAAGCCTCGGCCTAGCGTCAGGTGTGCTTATATTGTGGTGGACACGAAAGCTCACTGGCGTGATGGCATCAGTCCGCGCACCAAGTGGGCGGTGGCCACACCCGAAGGGTAGGCGTGGCCGCGGGATATACACCGGGCGCGCAGCCCGGAGCGCTCCAGTGCTACAGTGGAGCTCTTGTAATAAAGACTCTTTGAACTTACCGCGTTGTCCGCTTCCTCCTTGCGAAACAAGTAGCGCGCATAGCACCGCGCTTCATTGGTGACCCTCCGATGTTCTGGTCAGCCGTCACTGACCACCCGAACCCGCCACAGCAATGGCAACCAACGCGGTCACAATCAAACTCCCCGAGTTCTGGGAGGCTCAAGCTGAAGTTTGGTTCTTGCAGGCAGAAGCCCAGTTCCGACTTCGAGGCATCACGGTGGACGAGACCATGTATTGCCACATGGTCGCCTCCCTCGGGCCCGGCACGGCTGCCCGCGTCGTGTCGGTCCTGAGGAACCCACCGGCCGACGGCAGGTACGAGGCGATCAAGCGTCTCCTCCTCGCCACGTTCGGCCTCACGGTGGACGCACGGGCCGACCGCCTCCTGGACCTCCCCGAGCTCGGTGACACGCGACCGTTGGTCCGTATGGACCATATACTGTCGCTGATGGGCGAAGAAACCCCGAACACTCTATTCCGGGCGTTATTTCGACACCAGCTGCCGGCACGAGTACGCCTCGCATTGGCCGGTTCTGCGACGACGGAACCCCGAGCTCTCGCTGCCAAGGCCGACAAGTTCTTCGCGGCTTTGAACACGCAGGCGAATTTTGGCGCGGCCGTCGCGCATCCCGAGGCTGATGCACACCTCGTGGCTGATGCTGATGCACACCTCGCGGCCGCCGCCACGCCCCGCCCACCACCGCCGCCGCGGAGAAAACCGCGGCCTCCACCGCCGCCGCCGCCAACCTGGTGTTTTTTCCACGCCCAGTTCGGCCACGAGGCTCGGCAATGTCGCCCGCTGTGCTCATTCGGCAGGTCGGGAAATGCCCGGGCCGGCCCTCGGTAGAAGCACTGAGCACCGGCCGTTCAAACAGCCTACTGTTCATCACGGACACCTTATCCGGGCGCCGTTACCTGTGCGACACGGGAGTGCAGGTGAGTGTTGTTCCCGCCGGTACGTCCGACAAGCAGACCACGGGCCGGGGCCCCGCACTGCTTGCTGCCAACGGTACGTCCATTCGCACATACGGAAAACGCTGCCTTTCTCTGCGGTTCGGAGGGCAGGTTTTCCGGTGGTCATTCATCACTGCCGACGTGCCTATGGCACTGCTTGGCGCGGACTTCCTCTGTGCCAATGGCCTGTTGGAGGACGTAAAGCACAGAAGGCCCGTCCAGGCCGAGACGTTCAGCTCGCTCGCTTGCGTGCTGCCCGCCTCGTTGAGCAGCTCCCGGAGCGGCTCATCGAGCGGCTCACCGAACGGCTTGCTGAGCGGTTCGGTTCCAGCCAGGTTGATCTGTATGCTTCCGGCAGCGGATGAATTCACCCGCCTCCTCGCCGGCTTCCCGGCCCTCACGCGGCCCACCTTCTCGGCGGGGACCGTCAAGCACGGGGTGGAACACCACATCCCCACCGCCGGGCCACCGGTCTACACCCGGGCACGCCGCCTCGAGCCGACGAAGCTCGCGGTAGCTAAAGCGGAGTTCGCTATGCTGGAGCGGCTCGGCATCATGCGGCGCTCCGAGAGTGCTTGGGCGTCGCCGCTCCACATCGTGCCAAAGCCCGGCGGGGGACGGCGACTGTGCGGGGACTAACGGCACCTCAACGACGCCACCACCCCAGACCGCTACCCCGTCCCCCACATTCAGGACTTCTCCGCCCGGTTGGCGGGCATGTCCTTCTTTTCAAAGGTGGACCTCATACGCGGCTACCATCAGGTCCCAGTCAGGCCGGAGGACATCCCGAAGACGGTGGTCATCACGCCATTCGGACTTTTCGAATTTCTTCGGATGCCCTTCGGTTTGAAGAATGCGGCTCAGGCGTTCCAGCGACTAATGGACAGCATCTTGCGCGACTTGGATTTTCTGTACGTCTACCTGAACGACATCCTCGTCGCCAGCGCGTCCCGCGAAGAGCACCTTCACCATCTCCGCACGCTTTTCGAATGCCTGGGCCAGCATGGCCTCATCGTGAACCCTGCCAAGTGCCGGTTCGGCATCGCCGACATCGACCTTTTGGGGCACCGCGTCACCAGGCACGGGGCCGTCCCCCTACCGGCTAAGGTGGAGGCGGTGAAGGGGTTTCCGCGCCCCCGCACGATCAAGGGGCTCCAGGAGTTCCTGGGCATGGTAAACTTTTACCATCGGTTCCTGCCCCGCATCGCCCAGCTCCTGCGCCCCTTGCACGAGGCCCTCCGAGGGAAGCCGGGCAAAGGTGATGTTACCTGGACCGAGCAGATGGATGCGGCGTTCGCGGGCGCGAAGCTCGCCTTGGCTAACGCCACCATGCTCGCGCACCCGGCGCCCGATGCACTGATCGCCCTCACCACCGACGCCTCGGACTACGCGGTGGGCGAGGTGCACGAGCAATGGGTGCGTGGTGCCTGGCAACCGCTGGCATTCTTCAGCCGGCAGCTTTGCCCGCCCGAACGCCGTTATAGTACCTTCGACCGCGAGTTGCTCGGGCTTCACCTGGCGTTCAGGCACTTCCGCCATCTGCTCGAGGGCCGTGCGTTCACTGCCTTCGTCGACCACAAGCCACTGGTCTTCGCGATGGGCAAGGTCGCCGAGCCGTGGTCGGCCTGGCAGCAGCGTCACCTCTCGGCCGTGTCCGAATATACGACGGACGTCCGGCACGTCACGGGGAAGGACAACCCGGTGGCGGATTGCCTTTCCCGGTCCGTCGCCCATGCATTCCACCTTGGCATCAACTATGCCCGGATGGCGGCGCACCAGGCCGCCGACCCCAGCGTCCAGGCCTTGCGGACCGCCGTCACGGGCCTCCGCGTCACCGAGGTGCCGTTCGACGGCGTGGGAACGGCCCTCTTGTGCGACGTCTCCCTCGGGCGGCCTCGCCACATCGTGCCCGCGGGCTGGCAGCGCCAGGTTTTTGACGCCATCCACGGCCTGTCCCACCTGGGCACGAAGGCCTCCCAGAGGTTGGTCGCCGACAAGTTTGTCTGGCATGGCCTCCGGAAGGCCGTCCGCGGCTGGACCAGGACGTGCCTCGCATGCCAGCGCGCGAAGGTGCACCGACACACCCAGGCCCCATTGGCCCCGTTTACGGTGCCGGAACGTAGGTTCGACCACGTTCACGTGGACCTGGTGGGACCTCTGCCCCCCTCGTGGGGTTTCACCCATGTCCTCACCATGGTGGACCGCACCACCCGGTGGCCGGAGGCCGTGCCTTTGGCGGCGACGATGGCGGCGGACGTCGCGCAGGTGTTCATCGCCACCTGGGTCACCCGGTTCGGCGCCCCCTTGGACCTCTCGTCCGACCGCGGCCCCCAGTTCACCTCGGAGCTCTGGGGGGCGGTCACGCGGGGTCTCGTGGTCTAGCTGCACCGAACCACGGCCAACCACCCCCAGGCCAACGGCCCGTGCGAGCGGTTCCACCGCTCGTTGAAGGCCGCGCTCCGGGCCACACTCCGCGACGGCGGCTGGGTCGACAGGCTCCCCTGGGTCCTGCTGGGCCTCCGGACGGCGCCCAAGGACGACCTGCGCGCATCCGCAGCGGAGTTGGTCTTCGGACAACCGCTGCGGGTGCCGGGCGAGTTCCTCCCAGACCCCACGGCACCATGGTCCGCGGCGCAGGAGCGCTCCGCGCTTCAGGAGACCGCCCGGAGGTTCGCCCCGGTGACGACGGCGCACCACGGGCACCCACCTACGCACGTCGCCCCGGAGCTTCGCACCGTGGAGTACGTCTTCGTCCGGCACGACGCCCACCGGACACCACTGCGGCCCCCGTACGACGGGCCTTTCTGCGTGCTGGAGACCGGGGTGAAACATTTCACCTTGGACATCGGCGGTACTCCCGACCGCGTCTCAGTGGATCGCCTCAAGCCGGCCCACCTCTACGTGGACCACCCACCGCCGGTAGCTCGGCCCCCGCCCTGCGGGCGGACCCCTGGCACCGCCCAGCCCCGCCGGCACACCGCCCCCCGGTCCGGCACCCATCCTGGGTGCAGCCGGAGGCATCCCAGCTGGCATCCCTGCACCCTGGACGCCACCAGTCGCCAGAGGGCGCTTCGGCCTGGTCATCCGTTTGCCCCGCAAACTGGCCCTCCAGGTGTGCGGGAATTCTGAGGGGCGCGTGTGGCGGACACGAAAGCTCACTGTCGTGATGGCATCATTCCGCGCACCAAGTGGGCGGCGGCCACGCCCGAGGGGTAGGCGTGGCCGTGGGATATACACCGGGCGCGCAGCCCGGAGCACTCCAGTGCTACAGTGGAGCTCTTGTAATAAAGACTCTTTGAACTTACCGCGTTGTCCGCTTCCTCCTTGCTAAACAAGTAGCGCGCTTAGCACCACGCTTCAATATCTTCTTTATTTATTAGACATCATACAGACGGTATTGAACACTCGTTTTACTCTACGCTTTGCACATCACGTGCAGCGAATTTCACCTCCCTGTGCCTTATATTTATTTTTATTTTAAAAAAAACCCACTTCTGCACACTTTTTTTTTTTTTTTTTTTTTTTTGTATACAAGATCGATGCTCGTGAAAGAGCGAACATTAATCACACAGAAAGACAAACAGACACACAAAACAAATAACATCGGGAGCGGTAGACAAGATGGGGAGAGAGGGGGAAGGACACAAACACAACATTTGAGAGCAGGGACCGAGAGACATGGAGACATCGAGAGAACTGTGGGAGGGAGAGGGCTTTGGGGTGGAGGCATGGGAAGGGGGGGGGGGGGTGGGAGAGGTATAAAACATATGGACACTGCCAAGACTTCCAGGAAAGAAGTTGGAATTTCAAACAAGGTGGATCTGGGGTGAATTAGTGAGGGTAGAAAAGATCAAGGTTTTGGATGGGGGAAGATAAGAGATGGTGGTGAACAGCTGTTTTGAAGACCTGGAGGGAGGAGTGTGATTGAAGTGAGTGTGGGAGTTTGTTCCAGAGGCGGGAGAAAAGAGGAATGAAAGAGTGAAGGTGAGCAGAGAGCCGAGATTTCGGCAGTTTAACCATCAGAGGGTGGCTGGCAGATCTTGTGCGACCTGTACTGTAGGAATATTTGGGGACAGAGCACAGAGAGAGCTGGGGGAGCAAGGCCGGAGAGGAGTCGGTAGAAGACAGAAAGACCACCTACCTGCCTGCGGTGAGTGAGTGAAAGGCCCTCAGAGATAGCTTCATCGCGGGAGATTCCAATGATTCTGAAAGCTTTGGATTCAACAGCGTGAAGCCGAGCCAGGTGTGAGGCAGGAGCACCAGCCCATAGGGGAGAACAGTATTCCATTGAGCTGCGGATGAAAGCCTTGTATGTGGTGAGGAGCTCAGGTGTGCCTAGGAAGGACTTCGCACGACGGAGGATGCCCAGTCGGCGACTGGCTTTGGAGGCCAGCTTGGAAATGTGGTTTTCCCAAGAAAGATCATGGCAGATGGTGAGACCCAAAAGCTTGAGCGACAGAACTTCTTGGAGAGGATTGTTGAGAAAGTAGATGGGAGGGTTGTCCAGTCGATCTTTTCGGAGAGACATAGTAAGAGTGTGAGATTTGTCAGGATTGAAAGACATGTTCCACATGTTTGACCAGTCTGTGATTTTGTCCAGGTCTTCAGAGAGTGAGGAGGCTGCAGACTGCCGATCTGAGGGAAGAGGAATGGAGCGGCAGAGAGTGGAGTCATCAGCAAAGAGATACAGAGGATTTTCCAGAGAGTCGGAGAGATCATTGATAAAGACCAGAAAATGCACAGGGCCCAGCACACTGCCTTGGGGAACTCCAGCCTGAACGGGACGGGGAGATGAGAGAAATCCATTCAGGGCCACACGTTGACTATGACCAGAGAGGAAGTCCGGAAGCCATGCATGGAGATTTCCATGGATACCATAGGAGGAGAGTTTGGTGAGCAGAGCTGGGTGCCAGACCGTATCGAAGGCACGTGATATGTCAAGGGAGACAGCTCTGATTTCCTGTTTGGCATTGAGGACCTCCATCCATTGTTGAGACAGCAGAAGCAGCATGTCCAGAGTAGAGTGACCTGGTCTGAAACCAAATTGATGATCAGAGATCAAGCCATTGGAGAAGAGGAAAGATTTCATATCCGAAGCAATGATGGATTCCATGACTTTGCTGATAATTGGGAGCAGGCTGATTGGTCTGTAGTTGCAAGGATCTGTTTTTGCACCTTTTTTGTGTAAAGCGGTAATGTTTGCTGATTTCCAGGATGCTGAAGAATCAGCATAGAAAGGTGAAGCATAGAAAACGTTTACACTGTGCATGGGAATGGGAATTTTTTTCCCATGCACATTATTAACAGACGTTTCTATGTA
Organism: Myxine glutinosa; assembly: GCF_964187855.1. NCBI lineage: Eukaryota > Metazoa > Chordata > Myxini > Myxiniformes > Myxinidae > Myxine > Myxine glutinosa. Next base: position 146,028,477 of record NC_136263.1, read on the forward strand.
ATTTCTATGCTGATTTTTCCATTAATTTGTAATTAAAATACGTTAAGACCAACCTCGTTATCTTCAACGAAAATCGTCACCAAACACCGAAACCAATGAGATTCGAGCATTTGAAAAAATATTTCAAAAAAGCTTATTATGCGTTTTGGAGGGTGAAAACTGCATCAAATATTCTAAAATTGACGAAGAATTATTTTTTAGAAATATCGCGGCCGTAGGGGATAGTTTTTCACGGCCGGAAATATCCGAAGTTGAGATTAATTCACCGAATTAATCAAGAAGTAAATTTTATCAATTTTAATGTCATCCAGAATGCAAATGGTACCTACTACACCTACTACACCTACTACACATACAGCACGTACTACACCTACTACACCTACTACACCTACTACACCGACGGTGCCTACTACACCTACCTACTACCAACTACCTAACCTACTGATGCCACAGTGATGGGTAAAATAGTGGCAAGAGGCTTTGGCTTCGCCGGCTCATTGCGGCTTTGCAGTCGGGTACTAGTAAAGAAATATACAATGTAAATTGCGTACGTACCGCTTTACACAATGGCAGCTCTGTTCAAGTTGTTGTGGTGGGAGTGGGATACTGTACATGTGCAGGGGAGTGAAAACGCATCTGTTAAAAGCCGGAAGTAATTTGCATACGCAGTTTCAATGTTTTTAATTACAATAGCATTTTGGTTTTTCTAAAATCTGATATTTTGAATTGGAAATCTAAAAAAGTAAATAATGATCTCGGACAAATTTCTAATGACATGGGTTTCATATCTGCTTGAGGGAATGGCACACAGTTAGTTGGGCGGTGCATAAGGTGACAGACCGAGACCGCTGCCCCGATCGCGAAGGCCGATCTTCACAAGACCCGTGACACCTATCGGCTAAAAATAATTTTAACTGTCGCTTTGGCCGTTTTACAATGAAGGGGGAAATGTATAGAAGTGCATAATGTATAGGACTTTACATGTATAAGGCTCGGAACTCCAATTAATTGTGAATAAGACAGCTCCCAAGCGTCTTTGACTTCGCATAGCGGTAAAGCGCTAAAATGGCGACTGAGATTTTTTCATCAGGATGAAATTGTGTGTATGGTGGATGGAGTCAGCCATGATATATACACACACAAGCACACTTATAATAATGTGTGTGTGTGTGTGTGTGTGTGTGTGTGTGTGTGTGTGTGTGTGTGTGTGTGTGTGTGTGTGTGTGTGTGTGTGTGTGTGTGTGTGTGTGTGTGTATCCTCCATAACTAGAAGCGGCCTCAAACTTTACATGCATAATTCTCGACCTCCAAGGGATTGCATGAATAAAAACTAGGTGTTTGGGTGTGTTAAAACAACCTTTTTGAAGATGATGAATGGGGTGCTCACAACCAAAAAACAAAACAAAAAAGGCTTTCCCAAAATGGCGGTACGCCATCTTGGTCAGCCCACTCGAGCATCGCTGGGTTCTTAAGCCACCATTTTCTTTCAGCCTATTGAGATTGTTCACTCACTAACAGGGAACGTTAGCTGGGTTTAGAACAGGATATCTCAAAAAGCTGTCGACGGATTCGGATGAAATTTGGTGGAGAGCTTGGGTATGTGACACAAACGAAATGATTAGATTTTGATGAAGATCCAGATCAGATTTAAAAATTTCAGTAATTCTTCACCTTTTAGTGATAGTGCTAAAACCGATATATAGCACGGTATCTCAAAAAGTAGAGACAGATTCATACGAAACTTGGTGAACAGGTTGGTTGTGCAACAAGGACGAAACTCTTCGATTTTGGTGAAGATCTGAATCTGGATCCGGATACGATAATTTTTTATTTTTTTTTGAAGTAATTCTTCACCATTGAGCGATAGGGTCAAAAACGATATATACCATGATATTTCAAAAAGTAGTGGATGACTTGGTGGATGAGTTGGGATGGTGACAATAACAAGGCGATTCGATTTTGGTTCAGGACCGAATCTAGATATGACCAATCAGTGGGATACAAAACGTAAACTATTCAGCCTGGTGGAGGTATGCACAAGTTGTCTAGTTATTTTGTATCGATAAAATTTCCTTTGCTTTACTTGAAAGTTATGATAATTCGTGAAGAGGTGATCTACATAATATTTATGCAAGGGAAGGGAAGATCGTTTGGGTGATAACAAAACAAAATAACTCAGGTGATAACAAAAGGCAAGATCGTTTGGGAGGAAATGGAAGAAAAGGGAAAAGATATTGAAAGAAGAGAGAAGGGAAGGAGTGCAGGAGTGTCACAATACTCCAATTTTCTAGAGGCTGTGATTGTTTATTGTGGTGAAAAAGTCAATTTGAAATAATTTTATTACACACGTTCCAACTTGTACTCTGACACCCAACAGCTATTTCAGAAACACAAACCTTCGTAAAGCCGCTGTCACACCTTGACATTTTAGCCAGCGTATGCCGACGTATGAAAATTTGGCTACGTTAAGAGCACGCTGAAGCACGCTGGCATACGTCGTAGTACACCGAGCTCGTCGACAAATTTTGTGCATGCACAAAATTTGTCGACGTATGCCAGCGTATGACTCACACCAGCACTCAATTTTGATACGTCGGCATACGCTGGCTAAATCGTCAATGTGTGACAGGGGCTTAAGTAAAATCCAGGATGGAAAATCCTCCGCACTTCTTGTCTGGCTATCACAAAACTATGCACAATTATTGTACAACTTTTACAACACCAGTGCTGATATCTCCATGCAGACAAAAGCAAGCTGAGCTTTACATGATGAAAATTTCACAACTGTAACAATACTCTGAGATTTTGAGACAGCTGGATTGAAATCCATATGCCTAGGAATTCAGGAAATCATGCCAAAGTAATACAACTGCTTCCTTGCATGGATCTGCCTTTCCAATGCAGTCCTTCCTTTCCTCCCTTCTGAGCCCCTCCACCACCCATTTCTTTTTCCTGCAAGCTACCGCATTCACGCAGCGATGCTCCCAATGTCCGCTTCGTGCCCTGGCTCTGAACTCAGAGCTTCATCGCCAAGGGTAGATTGTATTTCACGTGAGCCATCGGTGCCTTTTATGTGCTGACTTCATCTGCACTTGTTTCAGAAAAAATAATGTTTTTCTACTTTGTCTGTTCTGTGGTTTTGGAAACTATGATGTACAAACTGCAGGACTTCTTGGATCTGTTTTGGTGAAGATGGTTTCTTTACTTGTATGAATTCACTTCCTGTCATTCTTCCTTGCAATATGTAATGCTTTCAGCTGTATTTCTACTTCCATTGTTAACAAAGAACAGGGGCGCTTTAATTATATGTCTCCGATATTTCATACAAGCGCCATTCCCCCATTTTGTGATGGTGAGCAGCTCCCCACAAGATTTCATGGAAGAAAGCAGTTGGTAAGTTAGTCGCATACGATTCTTTTGGAAAGTCCAGATATTCTTGACAACATTTTTCAATTTCCTTGGCAAAAGTGATAAAAGTTTATTGCACGGCTCTAGCAAATTTCTCCCAGAGTTTGTCCCCTTTCTTCTACCAGGAACCACAAATTGAATAAACGTAGACTGCAATCTGTGCACATCACAGCAATATCTATCAAAATCATGCGGCCTCCTCGGAACTGCTCTTATGCGATTATTTGAATCCCCTTGAAAATAACACAAAAACTTAGCAAACCCAAATTAAAATCTGCACATCACAGCAAGGTCTATCAAAGCCATATGATCTCCTTGGAACCAATCTTATGCAATGACTCTACTCTATAAGGACTCTTATGAAACCCCATTCAAGCACCAGGCTCTTCAGTGTCTTTATTTTATTTTTTTGGATACAAGATCAAGGCTCGTGTAAGAGCTAACATTAATGACAAAAACAAACAAACTGACACATAAGACATAATAAAGGGAGCGGGAGACAATATGGGGAGAGAGGTGGAAGCACACAAGTACAACATTCGAGAGCAGGGACATCGGGAGATCTGTGGGAAGGAGAGGGCTTGGGGAGAGGAGGCGTGGGAAGGGGGGTGGGGGTGGGAGAGGTAAAAAAAAAAAACACATGGGCAGAGCTAGGACTTCCAGGAAATAAGTCGGTATTTCAAAAAAGTGGATTTGGGGTGAATTAACGGGGGTAGAAAAGATCAAGCTTTTGGTTGGGGGAAGATAAGAGATTGTCGTGAACAGCTGTTTTAAAGACCTGGAGGGAGGCATGGGATTGAAGAGAGTGAGGGACCTTGTTCCAGATGCGGGGGAAAAGAGGCATGAAAGAGTGAAGGTGAGCAGAGAGTCTTGATTTTGGCAGTTTCACAAGAAGAGGGTTGCTGGCAGATCTTGTGCGACCTGTAGGAGTATTTTGGAGACAGAGCACAGGCAGGGCTGGGGGAGGCTAGGCCAGAGAGGAGTCGGTAGAAGACAGAGAGACCAAGAACCTGCCTGCGGTGAGTGAGTGAAAGGCCCTCAGAGTTACCTTCATCGTGGGAGATTCCAATGATTCTGAAAGCTTTGGTTTCAACAGCGTGAAGCCGAGCTCGGTGTGAGGCAGGAGCACCAGCCCAGAGGGGAGAGCAGTATTCCATTGAGTTGCGGATGAAAGCCTTGTATGTGGTGAGGAGCTCAGGTGTGCCAAGGAAGGACTTCGCACGATGGAGGCTGCCCAGTCGGCGACTGGCTTTGGAGGCCAGCTTGGAAATGTGGTTTTCCCAGGAAAGATCATGGCAGATAGTGAGACCCAAAAGCTTGAGTGACAGAAATTCTTGGAGAGGATTATTCAGAAAGTAGATGGGAGGGTTTTCCACTCAGTCTTTTCGGAGAGACATAGTAAGAGTGTGAGATTTGTCAGGATTGAAAGACATGCTCCACTTGTTTGACCAGTCTGTGATTTTGTCCAGATCTGCAGAGAGTGAGGAGGCTGCAGACTGCCGATCTGAGGGACGAGGTATGGAACGGCAGAGAGTGGAGTCACCATCAAAGAGATAGAGAGGATTTTCCAGAGTCGGAGAGATCATTGATGAAGACCAGAAAAAGCACAGGGCCCAGAACACTGCCTTGGGGAACTCCAGCCTGAACAGGAAGGGGAGATGAGAGAAATCCATTCAAACTCTTTGTGTATCTGATACCTTTGGCTTCATATTTAATTACCTCCATCATCAAAGGTGGAAGGAGTTTATGTTTTCACCTCTGTCTGTCTGTCTGTCTGTCTTTGAACAAGATATCTCAAAAAGTTGTGACGGATTAGGACAAAATTTGGCGGAGAGGTAGTGTATGTGACAAGGACGAAATTATTATATTTTCGTGAAGATCGGAATATGGATTCGGATACGAGAATTATTTTGTTTCTCAAGTCTTTTTTTTTTTTTTTTTTTTTTGTATACTGAATCGAGGCTCGTGAAAGAGCTAACATTTATTTCACAAACAAATCAACCAGACAAACAAAATATACAAAAGAGGGAGCGGAAGACAAGATGGGGAGAGAAGGGGAATATAGATATTCTTCTTCACCATTCTTCACCATTGAGAGATAGGGCCAAAACGATATACAATATCTCAAAAGTTTGGACGGACTTGGACGAAACTTGGGCAATTTGTGTGTGTGACAAGACTGAATCAATTCGATTTTGGTTAAGATCTGAATAATGATTCGGATAAGAGAATTATTAATTATTTTAAAGTGAATCTTCACCATTGAAAGATCAGGCAAAAAGTGATATATAAAATTCTATAAAAGTTGTGGATGAGCTATGATTAAAATTTGGGGGATGAGTCGGTTAGGTGACAAGAACAAGGCGATTAGATTTTGGTTCAGGTCAGAATCCAGATCTGGCCTTATCAGTGGGATACAAACATAAACTGTTCAGCTTGGCAGGGGTATGCGCTCTCCCGAGTGCCTTTCTAGTTATCTTGTACCATAGGACAGTATTAGGGTTATAAACCATACATTTTCAGTATATGATATACCTGACCCATCCTGGTGGTCATGTCACTGTTTATATCAAAATCTCCACCTGCCACATCTCTTTTTCTACACCAACACATCTGAATCTACCGGAACACCTCAGGCTTTGCAGTCCTCTCTGCAACCACCAAATTGTCATCTTTGTGGTGTATCGTTCATTGAGTGATAACTCCAAATACAATATTCCTTCTGCCCAACTACTAACCACTCATCGAATTCTTTCTGTTTCACAAATGTGGAGATTTCAACTGCGAGCCTGCCAGTTGGCTGGGACCTGGCTCAACAAGTAACCAGGGCACTCTCTGAAGGCCTACGCATCCAATATTGACTCGACCTGGGAGTGTCTTCACAAAAAAACCTGCTCTCTCTATCTCTCTCTCACATTATCCCTTCTGATGTCAAATCTATCATCTCAGACCTAGTACACCACATATTGTGGTGAAGCAGTTATCATCAGGCAACTTACTTTTTCAACCTGGATGGTACCAAATGAAGGGAGATATTTGGTTATTTTTCAAGGCACACAACAAGTGATATTCCCTCCTCTCGAAAACCTAGAAACCATTAGACCAAACTTGTCTTCTTCCTAAAAGACCTGGAGACACCTTGTTGAATTTGTCTCTAGAATTGGTCCAATCTCTATATCCCTTCCTTCACCAAAAATTGCTTCACTGCAGACTCTTGAGACAAGGCCAAATGGTTTAACTCATTTATTTATAAACCTCTTGTTCCCAAAGCATTTCTATTCCTACCCATTTTACCTCCTGGATACCGAGTTTTTTTCACGAGAGAAAGCAGAAAAAAACTTTTAACCAGCCTCGACTCTGGGATGGCATTAGGAAAAATGGCATGAATTCCTGTGTCCATAAATCCTTCCGACAGGCACAGATTCACTTGAAATTCACTAAAAACTGCTTCACTTGTACAGGACCAGGATAATGTGCCACATCTCACAGCATGCTATACATCAGACAGGGAAGTATGCTATAGCATGCGATATATGCTATACTTATAGTATACAGCATGCAATTCCCTCCCCCTCCCACCACGCCCAAAACCCAATGGGGTTTTCCCCACAAAAGGGGTTGCGTGTTGAGGTGTATATCCGTGTTAGGATAGCTTTATCGTGGCATTTTTCCAAGGGCGCTACTAATAACAAAAGTAACACCAACAATAACTATAATAGCATAATAACAGCATAATTAAATTAAACTAACATTATCCCGTCTGCCCAAGGGTTTTTTCCTCCTTGAACTAATGCCGTATTAACTTCTATAAACAGCTTATCGTGCCATTTTGGTGGGAGCACCCAAACCAGAAGTAAAAATATTATGAACCACAAACACGTTTCATTACCTTTTGAAACAGTCACTCCTTTTTGTTTAACACAAAACTGAAAGGGAGAAAACCTGGGATGTGTTCAGTTACCAAGCAGCAAGCTAGCGCTTGCCAAGCCTGCTATTCCTCATCAACAGTTTTGAATGGAGTGGTGTGCTTGCTCAAATGCTTAAGCCACTTGGCGAGTGCTCTACAATAAACTTGGTAAATGAACACACCCTGATGTTTTTGAGGCCCGACTCTAGATCTACTGCAATCTATATACCCCAGAGAGGGATGACCCTTCCTGCTGCTCTCGTAGGGAACGGGTGTACTTATGTAAATAAAACAACTAAAATATTTATTTCCCTGAAAGGCCATTAATTGCCGTTTAAATTTTTGACCAGCAGATATCAACATAAGCTCCTGCCTGCATTGAAGAACATTTTTTCAATCATTTGACAACATTTCCACCGAATGGCTCAGAAACTCCTCTGACAAATCAGCACAAAACATTGCGGATAGAACTTTCAAATTCGTCTAAATCCGTGGTTCCCAACCTGGGGGCCATGGTGTATTTCTCAGGGGGCCATGGGGTAATTTGAACCATACTAAAAATTAAATATTGTTTGTTTGTTTTTTATATTGTTTTGAATTTGATTTTTTTTTTTTTTTCCTATTGCAGATTTGACATTATGGCTTCTGGGAGTAAAAAAAGAAAGTATCTTGACAAATACATAAAGCTTGGATTCACGTCCATTACCGTGTCTGGCCAAGAGAAACCAAAATGTGGGCGGCACCACAAGGGTTTGAGTACTGAATCCATGAGGCCATCCAAGTTGAAGTTGCACCTCGAGACGAAACATGCACAACATGCAAAGCACGATCCCGAATTTTTCAAGCGGCATGAAAGAAATTTAAAGCAACAGAAGTTGGATGAGGGAGGAGCTTTTCAACAACAAAATGTAGCAACTGTCCAGGCTTCTTATGAAGTTTCTCTTGAAATTGCAAAGAAGAAAAAACCCCACTCGATTGGGGAGACACTCATCAAGCCTTGTACCCTCCTCATTGTCAAACGGGTTCTCATCAAGGCAGAGGCTCGCAAAGTTGAACAGGTGTCTTTATCGAATAACACAGTGCAGCGTCGTATCCGTGACATGTCGGAAGATGTGAAACAGATCATCAATGAGATTAAGGCGGCGCCTTTCGGCTTTCTACCCTAATATCAGCCAGATAGCTATCCGGGTGCTTCTGCCATTCTCGTCTACCTATCTCTGCGAAGCAGGGTTTTCCACGCTGTTGAATATCAAATCGAAACACCGTAATCGCTTCCACGTGGAAGATGACCTCCACTGTGCCCTGACTGTGACTCAACCACGGATACCCCAATTGGTAGCTAAAATGCAATTTCAGCCATCCCACTGAGTTTTTAATTCACTTTTACGGCGCATGCACCGCGTCCCTAATTTTGATTACCTGAGTCGTTGTCGAATTGAGTTTCTTTTTGTGAAATTATAACACACTGCGTTAAATACAGACACAACAGAGGTTTTTAGTTTTCACATATTCTTGACTTGGAACCTTTTCATACTGTTTTCTTGTGTGACAGTTCTATTTTATGCTGTCCATAGTGTTGCTACTGATAATATTAAAATCTCATATCAAACATGCATCATTTGCTTCTTCCAAAAACGATGTAGTTGGGAGCCAGTAAGGAACAGATAAAAACTATGGAACTAAATGTTCATGTTGGCTACTTGGAATTCTTCATTTTCTGTGTAATAATTTACCAATTCTCATACAAACAAAATAGCCAATTAAAGGAAAAACACCTCACAGAATGCACCACAGAGCATCTAGAAATCAAAATTTTTCTGGGGGGCATGCCCCCAGACCCCCCTAACCTGCTTACACGTGCTCCGCTGCTCGACCTTCGCGAAAGGGAGGGGGGTGCTGGGGTTGTGCTCTGGGAGCCAAAGGGGCCATAACACAAAAAATGTTGGGACCCCCTGGTCTAAATTAATGGGTTTGCTGGCATTCACTTTTTCTTTAAGTCGCCTCCACGCAAGAAGTCACATGAAGTTAAATCAGGACTTCTGGATGGCCACTCTGTCGGTCTTCGTGGCCCGATCTATCTGTGCGGAAAGTGGTTAAATCCAACCGATTACAAATTTCAGTTGAAAACTGCGAGGGTCGCCATCTTGCACTAAAAATCGTTTCAGATGTTTTCGCTTTGCTGAATTTTTGGAAGGTTTTGAAGCATTTCAAAGTATCTATGTCCTTTCATTGTATCGTGGAAGATGTAAGGTCCAATTAGTTGGGTTGAAGTCATTCTGCACCAAAAAATAATTTTGGGCCAACGTTTCTGGATCATATCCTGACCAATAATAATGGCTGTTATGGCAGTTGACAAAACCACCAATGAAATATTAATGGCAATAAACAAGCTTTCATATTAATATTTAAATATTCTACCTCTAATAAAAATAGGAGTAATTCAACACAGTATGATATATGATAGGCAGGCAGCAGCTTATTCCCTCTGTAGACTTTGATAAAATCAAGAGCTCGTCAAACATTTGGAGTACGTCTTTCAGTCCTAACTCTCTCTTTCTTTCTTTCTTTCTCTCTCTCTCTCTCTCTCTCTCTGAAAGAACCGTCTGGCAAACCATCCAATCAACTTTCTAAACAATACTCTTAAAGAGAGAGGCCATTTATTGCCGTTGGCTAGTATCCGACTGAAAACTGGGCATCCTCCATCATGTGAAGTCCTTCCTTAGCAGATTGAACTCTTTATCCACCTACAAAACCTTCATCCACAGCTCGATGGGGTACTGCTCCCCACTCTAGGCTGGGGCCCCTGCGTTACACCTTACTCAGGTTGATATCATCAAAAACCACGGCATTCAAGATCATTGGAATCTCCCGTGATGAAGCTGAGTCTATGGGCCTATCACTTTCACATTGATGACATGTTGGTTCTCTCTATGTTTTTCTGCTGCCCCTTTTCTGGTCTTGCACCCTCTGCTCCTGCCCACTCCATGCTCTGTTTCCCCAACCTAAATGTAACTGAGGGTTGGCATCAGTTCTCACAGGGATGCGCCAGTGCAGCTGTTGGAGTGCCCCCTATAGGTTGGAGTAGGAATTTGTAATTTGTTCAATGGCTCGCCTACTTTTCGTGAAGGACACCGAGGGATCTTTAACATCCACAAACTAATGCTAGCAGACAGGACACACTCAGCTTAACACTCATCCAATGGCACACACATCGATTCCTTGCCCAGCCTGCGAAACACTGGGATGACAGTTTATAGCTGGGCCTAGATTTGAACCCAGGATAGATAGCTCAGGGGCAAGTTTACATACCTCGAGATTATCCGGCTAGCCATACCAACATACTGAGTCGTGAATCATTGTTGAATCAAACGTACAGTCGCGCAAATCAGTACAGAAAAGTATTACGTACTGTAATGTATATCACACCATGGTAACAGTGCAGTAGAACACCAACTAACTGGTAGTAGTAAGAACAAAGAGGTATTTAGACCACTATTACTTGATGTTCAAAGTAAATCTAGAGTTTGAGCTGAACTTTTCCTGATAGTTATGTTAAATCCATGTTCTGTAAAACTTGTCTCTAACACCCATGAGAAATGAAAATGTGGTATATGTAGAAAGAGCACGTGTTCATTGAACTTTCTTATTCAAACATCTTGCTCAGTCTAAACAGTCCTGAGGTGATTAGCATTGGGCACTTGCCAAAACCATTGCGAGAACATTCGAGGCTGAAATTACACTGCTATTTATTATATTCCATGACAAAAGTTCATGTAATGCTTTACAGTCTCTTACTGAAATTGATCAATAACTCTGTAACCTCACATACAAGTAAGTGTTCATTGAAAATGTTTAAATTCTTGGAAGAGGATCATGCAGAAAATTTCAGCTGAATTGTGGTTTTTTTATAACGTGTACATAGAGATTTTTTAAATTTATTGCTCATTGAATTACTTTGCTTAATCTCATGCCACTGACTTATTGATCACTTCTCCAATTTTTATGCCTCCGCCCCCGAAGGTGGCCGGAGGCATCATGTTTTCAGGTTGTCCGTCCGTCCGTCCGTACAGGCTAAACCTCGTTTTTCTCAGCAACCACATGTCTGATTGAGTTGGAACTTTCAGGGTAGGAACGACAACCATGTGGAATGCTTATGATAATTGTGATGTCATAGGTCACGTGGTATGGCAGTCAACTTGGATTAAACACAAAAAATTAAATAATTATTTCTAGGAAACCGCTGCATGGAAAATTTTGAAACTTGGCACCTTGTCAAGTACTCCCAATGGGGAACAAAAGCATGATAATGATGACATCATCAATAAAGTGGTATACGGGCCATAATGTTTTAATCGAATGCATTATCCTATAAATCTGAAAATGCATGCACATGATCAATGACCCATTTGTATTGAAATATTCAATTCATGACATCATAGTTTTTACGTGTTACCTCCCCAAACTCCGGTTACCGTGCCCCTCAGTCTCGAGAGGGAACGCGGCAGAAAGATGTTATTTTGAGTGTTCTAATAAACCATGGTAAAACCACACCAATGCAATTGTATAGAACAAAATAAGTAATTGTATTAAGAACTCTCACATTCACAATAATAACACTCTTAACGAAAGTACCATGAAAATATCATTTGCATCTCATGAACAATACATATGATGGTACCATCATTCCTCAATGCTCTCAAAGCAATAAACTCACGATACGCAAAATGTGAGTGGAATGTAACAATCCCAAAGTCCGTGCACAAATCCACACTGGGTGAAGGTCAAAGTCGTGCAGAACGGCAAGAACAATAGGCAGGTATCGGCGCGGCTGTGGATGAGGAGTTACGAGGTGAGGTCGGGCCGATGGCCGTGCAGGGCATCGATCCTCCAAAACGTGAGTGCAATCCATGCCCTACGTCCACCAAAGATTAAGCGGATATGGAAACCAACGGCGATCAACACGAATAGGTCGATATGGGAAACAAGCCAATATGGGAACTAACGGCGATCCACATGATGATGTCAATATAGGAATCCCAACGACGAAACACAAAGCACCAAGCGGACGGCCTCCTTGAGGAAAAATAGCATATCAGTCTGTAATGGAGGCGCTTGCTTTCCCGCCAACAATAGTTCGCGCTCGGAACTAAAACCTGAGATGCAGGTTTAATTGCAATCGCAATATGGGACGATGTCACGGGCAATCTCTTTCACAGGAAGCCTCAATTCATTTGAGACCAATAGAGAAGTCCACTCGCAGCCTCGATGCGACTCACGGCTGTCTTTTCCCCACTGATCTTCTTCCTTCCTCCTCTCCTGGTTTCTTTGCCACGTTTTTCTTTTTCCTCCACAAACATTTATTTTTACCTTTTACTAAAGTAATCTCCATTTCACACAGAAATCTTAACAACAATATTACCTGAAACTAAAAATCCTAAAAGTACAGTAAATAATAACAACAAAGACGGAAATGATGAATCCGTAACAATAGGTTACATGGTTTCACAGCCATATTGGATTTAACCGAAAACATTAAAAACAAAACAAAACAAAAAAAACATGTTCTCCCAAATCACCAAAGTGATCGACTCGAAACGTTACGTGTGTCATCGACTAGGCATGGCGATTAAGTCACATGGTGTGGCAGCCATATTGGATTGAAGGAAAATAATAAATAATTATATCTCATAAAACACTTACCCTATCGATCCAAACTTTACAAATGTCATCTACCACCATTGCTGCATATAGTTTGAAAATTATGACGTTCGAGGCCACGTGGTTTTTGGCAGCCATCTTGGATAGAAAAACTAACCTTTTCCGATCGACATAACGCTTCAAAAACGTGATCCCCTACCCATACATATGTTAGAGTGTACATTTTTGATGTCATATGTCAACAAAGTTTGGCAGCCATAATAGCTTAAAAGGTGATATTAAACGAATTAACCTTCTCCAAAACCGTTTCACCAATCGATGTGAACCCTGTCATGTCTGGTAAAATGTGATACTTGAGAACAGCTGAAGGGTTTTAAATCAAACTTGTTTATTTTTAGGACAGTCAACGAGGGCATCTACCCATCAACAGTTGCATTGCTCTAGTTTTGAAAATACTTTTGGGGAACTTATAGCTGGAATAGCTTTGCATAGCTTTGGAATAGCTTTGCAACTCACAAGATGATTCGAATTCATCTTTCTGATCAAGGGCTGCGAGGGTAACTCCAGCCATGATCTCTAATGTCCGCAAGGTAGCGTGGGACAGAAATCTATGCTCAAAATATACTATATTGAAGGTAAGTGAAGACCAAAAGCAGAACAACACATACACTAACCTTTCGGAGACATCCAAAGACCAATATTGTTCACCACCTTCAGAGAAGCATCAAGTGTTTTCCAGTTGCTTATTAGCAAACGACACTCAAAAAGAAGGATTGATTCTCGTTGCGTTATTTCCTTTCGTGTGCATAGCATACCTGTCTAGCGGTTCTACGTTCTACGTCACTAAGGTAACTTACAAGTCATTATTAATACATAAATACGCGAGATATTTCACTGTAATGCGGCAACCGTAACCGTACAGAAGAATATTTTGAGCGGGCCATCTTGGATTTGTGTTTTTGTACACAGTGTAGATCTCTCGGCAATGACATTCAATGGTTTAAAAACTCCTCGCAAAGGCAGAAAGCTGAAGTATTTCTCCCTGGTCCATTTGCTTTTGCTCATCTGATATATTGACCGGTGAAGATCGTGCTCTTCAAGTAATAATCTGCTGAAGAGGATGAGGTATAGTGTTTAGTCACCACATACATTATAATAATTCCGCTGGTCTGGCTAATACATACGATTATATGCATATAATACAATAATTAATTAATTAATATGATATAACATAATTATATATATATATATATATATATATATATATATATATAAAGATATATATATATATATATATATATATATATATATATATATATATATATATATAAATAATATACATATATACATATATACATATATATATTGTTGCGAATATGGAATTTGGCCTCCATATCCGCTTGTAAATATTCCCCTATTTCCCCAATACTCCCCAACTATCCCCAATCCCCCATTCCCTAGTCCCATTGTCTGTAAACAACACTCTGTAGAACCGACCTTCCCCTTTTTCCCCCATTAAATGTCGTGCCCAGGTCCACCGCATCTCACGTAGACAACTTTCGGACATCTTGCTAGTTATTCTTAGTCTATGTCAGTTAAGGACTCGTTTCCATTAATTCTGACTCTTCGTTGCACCAGAATGTGATTATATGGCACCAGTAGTGAGTTTAGGACCTTCCCATACCTCCTCCCGTCTTCTTCCCCAAACAACAACAACAACAACAACTACAACTACAACTACAACTACAACTACAACTACAACTACAACAACAATTACAACAACAACTACAACAACAGAGGGGCGCGGCGTGCGGGGAGTGTGCGTCCTCACTCCGGCTCGGTTAGCCGCCATGACCATGCGCTCCGACGGGGTTACCACGAAGGGGCTCCCTGTCAGCCCCTCGTCAAGGGCGGAGCCGGTAACCCCCCCGCACGCACCCAATGAGAAGCAACGGGCCGATTCCATCTGGGGCGGAGCTAACGAGCCGAGGGCGTGTCACTCCCCGCCGGATATACGCAGCGACTTACCGGATGTGAGGTCAGATGCGCCTGAACTACGGAGAGCAGAGGAAGCCACCGCCACCCCCAGCGCGACGATACCTCCCCGCATCTTTGGACCGGACCGAACCGGGTCGATTCTGCCCTGAGCCCAGGTGCACCTGGAGCCATCGACTGCCTGCCTTTCCTTGCCATCAATCCCCGTGTGAGTCAGCCTTTTGTCCCGTTTATCTGTCGTCTGTTGGGGTTAATATAAGAGTGTGTCTAAGTGCTTGTCTTTCTATGCTGTCCCTCTCATTTCTGTAGTCTAACCTTCCGCCATAATATAACCTCCTCCGGAGGTCTTGAGAACTGAACCCTTGGTGTCGTGTCATTTGAATCCAGCAGTTGTGTCCTTTTCCTTCATTGATCTAGCGTAGCGCGACTAGTCAATGTTCGAGCATAATCGGGTAAACTGTGCAGACGTGGTCATACCAAACCGCTCGGTAAACTAACATCCACCACCGCGTCTGTAACAATTGGTGTGGAGGAGTGGGATTCGAACCCGGGACTAAATTTATTAGGCCCAAATTTGTAGTACAATCGATTCGGAGCGCGTTTCCCGCGCGAAATTATAACGGCGAAATTTGATTTTGTTATACGAAAATAAAAACCCGAATTTTGAAAGTCGCGCTATGGCAGACCAAGACAGCTGGGGTCCGGTAGTGGAGAGTGAGGCAGGGTCGGTCCAGGACCAAATTGAGGGACGCGAGGAGAGCGAAGCAGTGAGGGTAGCAGGTTCGCAAAGTAGCGCCGTCACGCACGAAGTAGCGGGCGCGCAAAATGGCGCCTCGCAGATGGCCACGGCGTCCACGCCCGCGACCGTGGCAGCGCCCCTGGTGGATTTGAACCTTTTTTTTATACAAATAAAGGCCCTTATGGCCCAGAATAGTGAGCGATTGGAGGGCCAAATGGGGGTAATGGGGAACCGGATGGATGCTCAGGGTGAGCGATTAGAGGGCCAAATGGGGGTAATGAGGGACGAAGCGAGGGGTACTGGTGAGGGATTAGACAATAATTTTAGGGGATTAGACAATAATTTTAGGGGATTAGACAATAATTTTAAGGGATTAGACGAGAAATTTGGGAAATTAGACAATAGATTAGGGGAAATACAGGAGGGGTTAATGGGGGTAGAAAACAGAATGGCCGCTCAAGAGAATCAAATGGAAGGGATGCAAAAAGGGTTAGAGGGGTTAGAAAACACCATGGAAGGCAAATTGAGGGACATGAGGGACCAAGCGGAAAGGGAAGTTAAACAAATGGGGCAGCAGATAGAGGGGGTCAGAATGGGGGTAGAAACCAAACTGGATGCTCACAGGGAGGAAATGGAGCAGATGAGGATGGCATCTGGGCAGGAGATGCAAGTGATGGGAGAGGAGATCAGAAGAGGAGTGAGTGAGGAGGTCGGAGGAGTGCGCGAGGAGGTGAGGCACTGTAAGGAGCGCATGGAGAAGGAGGTGAGAAAGGGGACTGTAAAATTGCAAGGTGGTATAGAGGAGTTGACGCTGGGAGTAGAACAACTGACAGTGGGACAAAAGGAGTTGG
Organism: Myxine glutinosa; assembly: GCF_964187855.1. NCBI lineage: Eukaryota > Metazoa > Chordata > Myxini > Myxiniformes > Myxinidae > Myxine > Myxine glutinosa. The sequence continues at coordinate 146,045,035 of NC_136263.1, forward strand.
GGGACCAGGTAAAGAAGAACACAGCGGTAATAGAGGGTTTAAAATCGACACAGAAGGAGATGAAAAAGGACGTAGGGGTAATTAAAAAAGAGTGTCAGACGGTACATGAGGACCTGACGAGGAAAATGGACAAGGTGGTAGAGGTGATGGAGGTTAAAGAGCGGGAGGTGCGGGAGCACATAGAAAAAAATAAAGTGGAGTTAGAGGAAGAACTTAAAGGGGCGCACGAAGAGATGAAGGAGGTGAAGCAGAAATTAGAAGAAGTGGAAGAAGGGGTGAGCGAAATTAAGAAGCGACGGAGAGAGGATAAGAAAGAGATAAAGGAGGAAGTAAAAGAATTGGTCCGAAGTCTGTGTTCGGATCGTGATGATGTGCTCATTAACCGGATGAGGGATTCGCAGGTGATGGAGGAGAAGCGAAGAGGAAGAGGACCCGGTGTAAGTGGTGACCAATATGGTCGTGCGTATGATGCGCCAGGGGATTTAAGAAGCTTGGGGGTCGAGATGGACCCGGGTGTTCGTGAGAGGCCGTTGGTGAAGTGTGCGACAGGTCTGGTGTGCGAAAAAGGAGGTGTGCGAGAAAGTCCGACTCTGGGGTGTGTGAGGAAAAAGTGCGTGCCAAGGAGTAGTGAGGGTGCTGGCGAGAGTGAGTCGGTCGTAGCGCGTGTGCGAGGGAGCACATGGAAGCGCGGTGTGGTAAGTGTTACAGAGGGTGTGACGGGAGAGTGTGCGCAAGAGTGTGCGCAAGAAAGGTGTGTGACGGACAGGTGCATGGGGAAAGAGTGCGCTGTCAAAGGCAAGGAAGAATGCACACCTGTGGTGAGTGTTACAGAGGGTGTAACGGGAGAGTGTGCGCGAGAAAGGTGTGTAACGGACAGGTGCATGAGGAAAGAGTGCGCTGTCAAGAGTAAGGGTGAGTGCGCTGTCGAGAATGGAGGTGAGAGTTGTGGGAGTGACAAGGAGAGTGAGTTGGTTGTGACAGGTGAGCGAGGATGTACACCTGGGATGGAAGGATGCACACCTGGAATGGTAGAGCGTGAGTGGGAATGCACGCTGGAGTTGGTGGTGAGGCACGTGGTTGGGTGTGCGAATGAGAGCACACCTGTGATTGTCACAGAGGAGGTGACCGAGGAGGGAGCGCGAAGAGGTGTGTTGGTGAGGTGTGCGACCAACGAATGTGTGCCAAAGTGTTCGGTGGTCAGGTGTGTGACCAAGGCTGTGAGTGGAATGAGGGTACCTGGGTGTGTAAGGAAAGGTACGAGGAGCATGGAGACGGCTGGATGTATGCGCACGAAAGGTGTAGCATATGCGGGTAAGAATCCAGGTGAAGCATCGACGGTAACCAGGTTAGAGGTTAGGTCGACTGTTAGCCGAAGCGGGCCCTCGGTGCGTGCCGGGCCTCGCTTTGAACGGCCGCGTCCGGGCTCCACTAGGCGGAGCTGGCAGCCCGATAGAAAGGGTCGTCATGGCGACCACTTTTTGGTGAGACGTGCCGGCAGGTCGAGAGCAGGACATTGGATGGCTCCGTGCCGAGATGGTGCGTGGGATCTCGGCACGGGTAAGCCCCCGTCCCTGCACCGAATGCCGGACGCATCCAGCCGCTGCCACGAAACAACCCGCATTCATGGCTTGGCTTTACGAAGCCGGGCTTTGGACAGGAATTGGCGCACCGAGAGGTATTAGTGAGTAGACGGGTGATGAGGATAGTTTTGGACGCAAAATTAGAGAAAAACAAAATTTGATGATTGGCAAGGGATTGGCAGTAATGATTGGCAGATGATGGGTAGTGATTGGCAAATTTTTAATTTGTTGAAATTTGATATGCAAAATTGGTAGTGAGCGATGGGCCCGGTGGGTAAGGCTGGCATCCCTGCCACCCTTCCCATAGGGGGGCAAATGCGCTATAGCTTATGGGGTGTATGGCAGTGAAAACTAGCCCGGGTGGGTTAGGTTATATTGATAGGGATCTAGCGAAGATGACAGTAGGTAACGTTAAGTTTAGTTAGTGACTGATACCTGTAGTGGGGACGCAGGTAGTTTAGTGTGGTTGATAATGGCGTGGGAGCGCAATAGTTTAAAGGGACGACTGGGAAGCGCAAGTTTCAGAAGGGAGTAGTTAGCTGAGATGATGCTGTGTGTGTGAGAATTGAACAGGTGTGATTGCACAGGTGTGCAACGGGACAGGTGTGTGGAACAGTGTATGAGTAGTGAGTGTGTGGATCAGCGCGAATGCGCTTGGGGAGAGAAGGGTGCAGGTGGCACCAGGTGTGAGAGCACAGGTGTGTGGAATACATGGAGTATTGGAACGAGTGTGTGGAGAGAGTTGGAGTAAGTGGTACGGAGTGGTGTGCATGGTGCGAAGGTGTGGATGGGGGAAGAGTGGACCCCTTTCACGAGTACCCGGGGCGGGTAGTGTAAGTGTTAGGTAGAGGGTACAGGTAAATTGTGGTTGGATATTGGCATCTGTGGTGCGGGTGACAGAATGGGGTTGTGGATGGGTGCATTAGTGTTGTGGAAATGACTGGGCGTGTAGCCTGTTAGTGTGTGTAGTTGGTTGGGCACTCCACCACTGTGAGGATGTCGGCCAGGTGAGGCCGCAGGTGGGCTCTGGGAGCCGGTAGTTGTGAGTGGGTGCCTGAGGATCCCGGGTGTGGATCGGGCAGCCCAGTGCCAGAGAGGGCACCGAGTGGGGAGAGCGCCAGAGGGCCTTCCCCAGGTAGTTAGGTTAGGGTAAGGAGCAGGTAAGCTCGGAGGCAACTGCAGTGGTGGAGGTGTGCAGGTGGGTAGACCCGCTGGGAGAGGTACACGCCACAGCCCAGAAATTGTGCGAGGGCACCGGGAGATGAATCGGGGGAGTGAGACCCCAAATTGGAAAGCACCACAGTTTGGCCAATGGGAATTGGTTTTTAGAACCCATAGTGTAAGAGGGCCAATGGTTTGGCCGGAAAAAGACCCCGGGTAGTGTAAAGTTGTAAAGTCATTTAGGAAATAGTTAGGATTGATGAACCTGTCGCACCATACGCAGCCACTTACCTGTGGTGATGATGATGACTCCACACCTGTGTTTTCTTTGTTTGTGTTGCAGAAATGAGAATTGCTGTGAGGATTTGTGAGACGCATCACGACGTGGATGAGACATTGGGGTGATTCCATCTCTCCCTCCCTAGGAGGGACTGATGATGAATTGGTAATGGCAAATTTTGATGTTGAGTTGGAGATGGCAAATTTTGATGGGAGTTGAAGATGGCAAATTTGATTGGTTAGGAGGGAGAGAAGACGAATTTGGTTTATGGGAGGAACGGGGAAGACAGTAGGGACGTTTGTTGATTTGTAACATAGATGTTTATGGGTAGTGTTGTGTTTTGTGGATACAGTAAGGGGTAAGGGAGGGGCCATGTAGGTTACCTGGTGGGGGGGGGGGGGGAGCGTACGGTAGGAACGTACCTGTCTCACCTGGTTCCCATGTGCCCCTAGTGTGCATTACCTTGTGTTGCGTGCACTTTTGCGCCCTTACCACCTTACTCACTTGTCTGCTTCTTTTGTCTCCCACCTCCGAGGATCTGGCTTTGGGGCAGAGAGAGAGAGGAGAGAGAGGTGCTGGCTTCGCAGTTGTGGGCCTGCACTTTCGCTGCTTGCTGCCTGGATCGATACACCATATGGACCGCAATGTTTGTGGCCACCCACCATGGACCGCAGTTCTTATGCGGCCAAGCACCACCCATGGATGGACCTATGGGTCAACGTGGCACCTATGCCATACAAGGTGAACCACTTTTAGTTGACACCACTGAAGGCCACAATACAGAAATGGACGCGGTTGGCGCCTTTCAAGAGAGCAAGAGACACCTGCAGGGTTAGGGGTTGTTGAATTTATTTTTATTCATTGAACAATGGTGACTGCACCGGATGGTGCTGACTGTGTGATGGGGTGGTGCTTTTGGTGTTTGGAAGGGGTGCTCTGCACATTATTAAAGGCCGTAGGCCACAGAGCACTCGTGGGTTGGTGTATCGATGCTGGCATGCGTGCTCTCTCTCTGCATAACATCTGCATGTGTTCCTCCAAAAACAGGTCCTGGATCGTAGTGTAAATAGCAGCGTAGTCTTGTAAATAATGCTCCCTACCGGCTGTATGTTTAGTTTGCGAATTCTTTCCGGATTCGGTTATCCTGTGGGTGTGTTTCTGAGAGGAGAAGGGTGCAACGTCGCAGGGGGACATATTTACTCATTTGTGAATATCTGTAAAACTGTCACACTCAGGGTAGAGTTAATAGTAGAGGGAACTACATCTGAGTGCCACACTAAAATAGGTAAAAATTTATCGGGTCGGGACGCCCCGAGGGTAGAGAAGGGTGCAATGTTGCGAATATGGAATTTGGCCTCCATATCCGCTTGTAAATATTCCCCTATTTCCCCAATACTCCCCAACTATCCCCAATCCCCCATTCCCTAGTCCCATTGTCTGTAAACAACACTCTGTAGAACCGACCTTCCCCTTTTTCCCCCATTAAATGTCGTGCCCAGGTCCACCGCATCTCACGTAGACAACTTTCGGACATCTTGCTAGTTATTCTTAGTCTATGTCAGTTAAGGACTCGTTTCCATTAATTCTGACTCTTCGTTGCACCAGAATGTGATTATATGGCACCAGTAGTGAGTTTAGGACCTTCCCATACCTCCTCCCGTCTTCTTCCCCAAACAACAACAACAACAACTACAACTACAACTACAACTACAACTACAACAACAATTACAACAACAACTACAACAACAGAGGGGCGCGGCGTGCGGGGAGTGTGCGTCCTCACTCCGGCTCGGTTAGCCGCCATGACCATGCGCTCCGACGGGGTTACCACGAAGGGGCTCCCTGTCAGCCCCTCGTCAAGGGCGGAGCCGGTAACCCCCCCGCACGCACCCAATGAGAAGCAACGGGCCGATTCCATCTGGGGCGGAGCTAACGAGCCGAGGGCGTGTCACTCCCCGCCGGATATACGCGGCGACTTACCGGATGTGAGGTCAGATGCGCCTGAACTACGGAGAGCAGAGGAAGCCACCGCCACCCCCAGCGCGACGATACCTCCCCGCATCTTTGGACCGGACCGAACCGGGTCGATTCTGCCCTGAGCCCAGGTGCACCTGGAGCCATCGACTGCCTGCCTTTCCTTGCCATCAATCCCCGTGTGAGTCAGCCTTTTGTCCCGTTTATCTGTCGTCTGTTGGGGTTAATATAAGAGTGTGTCTAAGTGCTTGTCTTTCTATGCTGTCCCTCTCATTTCTGTAGTCTAACCTTCCGCCATAATATAACCTCCTCCGGAGGTCTTGAGAACTGAACCCTTGGTGTCGTGTCATTTGAATCCAGCAGTTGTGTCCTTTTCCTTCATTGATCTAGCGTAGCGCGACTAGTCAACGTTCGAGCATAATCGGGTAAACTGTGCAGACGTGGTCATACCAAACCGCTCGGTAAACTAACATCCACCACCGCGTCTGTAACAATTTCAGGAGTGGGATACGTCTTACTCTAGACTGGGATTACGTCTTACAATATATATATATATATATATATATATATATATATATATATATATACACACACATACATACTAGCAGAAGTACCCGGAATTGCCGGGCGGGGAAGGGGAGGGAAACGGGGGGGAGTGGAGGGGAGAGGAGGGGGAGGGGAGAGGAGGGGGAGGGGAGGGAGGGGGAAGGGGAGGGTGGGGCAGGGGGAGGGGAGGGGGAGGGGGAGGAAGAGGCGGGAGGGGAGAGGGAGGGGAGGGAGGGGGAGGGGAGGGGGTCTGGAGGGGGAGGGGAGGGGGGAAGGGGAGGGGAGATAGGGGAGGAGGAGGGGGAGGGTAAGTGGGGAAGGGGGGAGGGGGAAAGGGGAGGGGGTAGGGTGGAGGGAGGGGGTAGGGTGGAGGGGGAAGGGAGGGGGAAGGGGAGGATGGAGGGGCAGGGGGAGGGGAGGGAGTGGGGGGAGGGGCACGGGGGGATGGAGGGGGGAGGATGGAGGGGGGAGGGGAGGATGGAGGCGGGAGGAGAGGGGGGAGGGGGAAGGTGAGGGAGAGGGGGGAGGTATAGGGGGGAAGGGTAAGGTGAGGGAGAGGGGGGAGGGGGAGGGAGAGGGGGAGGGGGAGGGAGAGGGGGGGAGGGGAGGAAGGGGAGGGCCAGTCAACAATGACGTTGCAGTTCTCATGGTAGGAGAGCAGCACAACAATCGCGACTTCATCCAGCATCTTCGCGACAACAGCACGAAGTGGATTTTGGAGACTCACCGATCCTGTGACGCCCTCCAGTACCGGCGTTGTCGGGCGGGGGAAGGGAGACCCGTACATTCTCAAACCGTTCATTCGCCCTCTCGACTCAAGCTCACTCGGAGAAAAGCTAAGCACAAATTACACCGTGAAGGCCCAATGGCCATGTCTATGCCACAAATCAAGTACATGAGCGAGTCTGGCGCACTGAATTGAAAATATATAGAACGCTCATACTCCGTGAAATGTGTAGCCGCCGTGTCGCCATCTTGGTTAGCATGACTCGACCAACTCTCTTCGCGGATATCGTTTGTTTTGAACGGGTCCCAGATTTTAAAAGCCAGACAACTGTTAAAATGCCATTTTGTGCGGCAATAAACTGCTTCAATCGGTTAAGGAAGGGTTGTGGAAAGACATTTCATAGCTGTTTCAAAGACTTTTAATTCATATCGCACAAAATCGACACAAAACACGATCGAACAAAAGGTGAAAAAACGCAATCGCTTTTCGCTCTGAATTACGTGCAAACGTGTGACGGAAATCACCATCGCCCAGCATCAAGTGCCAACCAAGATGGCGCCCGGTAGCTGCATCTCCACCAATGTGGTGTGAATGGCAATGGTCATTGATTCGATATATTTTCCGTTCAATGGTCTGGCGGCGGGGATGGAACATCACGTGATCGCTCTGAGCGAATCAGCGAGCTGCTCTGGCACATGCTGAGATTCCATGTATAATGTTCCTCGCTGAAATGCGCTGAGGTAAATATGAATAAAAAATATGGATCTCGTCAAATATTTTTAGGTAGGCCATGTCCTTTCCAAGCTCAATGGCCATGTCTGTGCCAAATATCAAGTACGTGAGCCTCTCCGTTTAGGAGTCTATCGGTAACATTACACACACACACACTGTGTTTTATGTTCAATGGTCTGGCGGCGGGGATGGAACATCACGTGATCGCTCTGAGCGAATCAGCACGCTGCTCTGCCACCGGCTCAGAATCCGTGTATAATATTCCTCGCTGAAATGCGCTGAGGTAAAAATATGGTAAAAAAATATGATACCTTTATGATAAAAAAATATGATGGCCAAATTGATGAAACCTTCTTTTATATATATATATATATATATATATATATATATATATATATATATATATCAAATATATATATATATATATATATGTATATATATATATATATATATATATATATATATATATATATATATATATATATATACACATATATATATATATATATATATATTTATATATATATATATAACTGTAAGAAATAGTAGAAACTCCACAGTACGAGCAGGGCGTCTCATTTGCATTGAATAAATAATCGTTAGATTAAATAAGACGCGGACGTAGCTTCAGGACGTCGATCTTTAATTGTCGACAAGCTTTCGACCAACAAATGTCTTCTTCTGAGTCTACAAAAACAGTAGGCATGTATATCAGTCAAGTATGTATCGTGATATGTGTGTAAGATGTGTGATATGTGTAGAAAATGCATACAAAAGGAAGAGCCACGCCAAAGTCACTCACCGGCCCCAAGTTCAACGGAAGTGAAGCGCACCTTCCAGTTACCGTTTGCGTTACAGTTCCGGTGCACGTGCATATACAAATATAGAGATATACATACATAAACACACAAGCATATATTCATATACCATTTATATTCATATAATATATTTATATATTTATATAAATGACATATAAAGGTAGAATGAATGAATGATTGAATGAATGAAAGAATGAATGAATGAATGGGTTACAGTTAACAATTTGATTGGGTTGATGTAGGAACATGCTTTAGTCATCAAAATTTATGCCATGAGGGATTTTTGTCCGAAGTTTGTGTATCCAAAAGGACTCACGTTTCAGAATCGTGGTGTGTGATCGATCGATTATATATATATATATATATATATATATATATATATATATACATACATATATATATCTGTGCAGTGTCTGTCCTGTGTTGTGTTGTCTTGTCATCACTGAACTACTCCCTCAAACTTTTGTGAAATCGTACCAAACTTCTGGTATGCACCTATCTCTCCCGTGGGTATGTCTTAAGGATATTGTTTTTGAAATTTTTTGAAAAAAGTATTTTTTATATTTTTTTGAAAATGTATTTGGAAAAAATTATTTTTTCAACTTAAATCTTCAACTTCAATTGTTTATCATGTAATATCACGTATATTACAAACGCATTTGTGCAATATAATTGTTTGTATTATGATTTATGTAAACCATGACAAAACAGCAACTCAGGTACAGTCATCTATCTATATATCTACATATCTGGGCAGTGTCTGTGTTGTCACTGAACTACTCCCTCAAACTTTGGTTTCCGTGGTTGTGAAGTGTTTTGAATTACGTGGTGGTGAGGTGTTTTGAATTACGTTGTGGTGAGGTGTGTTGAATTACGTGGTGGTGAGGTGTTTTGAATTTTGTGGTGGTGAGGTGTTTTGAATTTCGTGGTGGTGAGGTGTTTTGAATTTTGTGGTGGTGAGGTCCTTTCAATTCCATGTTGGTGAGGTGTTTTTAATTACGTGGTGGTATGTTTTTAATTTTCTGGTGGTGAGGTGTTTTGAATTACGTGGTAGTGAGATGTTTTGATGTTTTTAATTTTGTGGTGGTGAGGTGTTTTGAATTACGTGGTGGTGAGGTGTTTTGAATTATGTGGTGGTGAGGGGTTTTTAATTTTGTGGTGGTCAGGTGTAATCGTCCCAAACTTAAATTCAGCACCTACCCCTCCCGTGTGTATGTGCTGAGAGGTTCGTTTATAATTTTTTTGTATTTTTTCAACCTACAGTCATGTGAAAAATTAAGTACACCCCATGTAAAGTTTTGACTTTTTCAACATGTTTCAAAATACAGCTATTTGATCTTCATTTCAACAATATTGATTGATAAAGGTGATATAATATAACAACTATCATGAAACATTCACATTTTGTCATCCATTGTATAATTTAAATAAACATAAATGCAACTTTCACATGTGGAAAAAGTAAGTACACCCCTACATTTATCACTACTTCAAATACCTAAAATTAGAATCAGGTGCACCAGCTCAGGTGCAAATGATTAGAACATCGTTAGAGAGGATCTTGGAGGAACCTATCTTATTTAAACCTCAGACATTTAGTTTGGTTTGCTCTTTGTTGTTGAAGTGTGCGGCGTCACCATGCCTAGATCCAAAGAGCTCTCTGGGGCCTTCAGAAAGAAGGTTATATATGCCTACGAGTTTGGGAAGGGATTTAGAAAGATCTCCAAACAATTTTAAATCAATCATTCGACTGTCCGGAAGATCATACAAGTGGAGAAGATTCTAAACAACTGCCAACTTGTTCAGGCCAGGCCTCTTCAGCAAGTTCAGCCCGAAAGCAGACCGCAAAATGCTGAAAGAAGTCTCTAAGAACCCCAGAATGTCATCACAGGACCTACAGGTAGCTCTTGCCACTGTTGATGTCAAAGTGCACGAGTCTACCATTAGAAAGAGGCTGCACAAATTTGATCTACATGGAAGGTGTGCCAGGAGGAAACCTTTGCTGTCCAGAAAGAACATCAGGGCAAGACTAAAGTTTGCCAATGAACACCTGGGCAAAGACCAGCACTCTGGAAGAATGTGCTCTGGACAGATGAGTCAAAGGTAGAGCAATTTGGCCACAGTACCAGAAGACATGTTTGGCGAAAACCAAAGACAGCATTTGACCACAAGAACCTGATACCAACTGTAAAGCATGGTGGTGGAAATATTATCGTTCTGGGCAGCTTTGCTGCATCAGGGCCTGGGCAGCTCACCATCATGGAATCCACTATGAATTCTTCATTGTACCAGAGGGTGCTTGAGGATAATGTCAGGCCATCTGTCGGAAAGATGAAGCTCAACCGAAGGTGGACCTTGCAACATGACAATGACCCTAAACATACCAGTAAATCCACCAAGAATGGCTGAAAAGAAAGAAATGGAGGGTTCTGGAATGGCCAAGTCAAAGCCCGAATCTAAATCCCATCGAGATGTTGTGGGGGGATTTCAAACGAGCTGTGCATGCAAGAAACCCCTCAAACATCGCACAGCTGAAAGAATTCTGCATGGAGGAGTGGGCAAAAATTTCTCCCAGTCGATGTCAGATACTGGTAGACAGTTATAAGAAACGCCGACTTGAGTTGTTTCTGCCAAAGGGGGCAATACCACCTATTAAAGCCAAGGGTGTACTTACTTTTTCCACATGCGAAATTTGCATTTATGTTTATTTAAATTATACAATGGACTACAAAATGTAAATGTTTCATGATATTTGTTATCTTCAAGATATTTGTAAATCTTCAACCTAAATTGCTTATAAAAATGTAATATTTCAGCCTTCTTTCACCTGAAAAACATCGCCCGTCTCCGTCCATCCTTCTCCTCCACGGCTGCAGAAACCCTCATCCACACCTTCATCACCTCCCGTCTGGACTACTGCAACAGCCTCCTCTTTGGTTCATCCTCAATAATCATCAATAAACTCCAATACATTCAGAACTCCGCTGCCCGTCTACTCACCCATTCCCGGACCCGTAACCACATCACCCCCGTCCTTTACAAGCTTCACTGGCTCCCCATCCCCCAGAGAATCCAGTACAAAATCCTCCTCTTGACCTACAAAGCCCTCCATAACCTGGCCCCATCCTACCTGACTGACCTCCTCTTCAGACACACTCCCGCCCGCAACCTCCGCTCTGCTGGTACCAACCTCCTGACCCCCCCCCCCCCCCCATGCGGACCAAATTCAAATCCTGGGGGGACAGGGCCTTCTCCATCGCTGCTCCCACCCGCTGGAACTCACTACCTCACACCATCAGAGACTCCTCCTCACTCACCACATTCAAAACATCACTCAAGACCCACCTGTTCAACACTGCATTCAACATTTAACCCACAGCATTTAACCCCTGACTATCTCTTCTCCTTCTCCTTCCTCTTGCTTTGATTATTTACCTGTTGATTTTTGTCTTTTTGCACTTGTTTTTTGTACTCTGTCAAAGCGTCTTTGGGCTTCTTGAAAAGCGCTATATAAAATACATGTATTATTATTATTATTAATATCACAAACAACAAATAAATTTATGCAAAATAATTGTTTGTATTATGATTGGTGTAAATCATGACAACACAGCAACTCATGTGCAGTCATTAACCTCAGCTAAAACAATCCCTTTGCTCTGTGACGATGCGTGGTGAGGCGAGCATGTTGAGCCGAGCCAAGCTAGTATATATATATATATATATATATATATATATATATATATATATATATATATATATATATATAATATAATATAATATTATATATATATATATATATATATTGTTGCGGATATGAGATTGGCCTCCATCCATATCCGCTTGTAAATATTCCCCTATTTCCCCAATACTTCCCAACTATCCCCAATCCCCCATTCCCTAGTCCCATTTTCTGTAAACAACACTCTGTAGACCCGACCTTCCCCTATTTCCCCCATTAAATGTCGCATCCAGGTCCACCGCATCTCACGTAGACAACTATAGGACATCTTGCTAGTTATTCTTAGTCTATGTCAGTTAAGGACTCGTTTCCATTAATTCTGACTCTTCGTTGCACCAGAATGTGATTGTATGGCACCGTTAGAAAGTTTAGGACCTCCCAATACCTCCCCGCAGCTCTTCCTCACGGTTCAACAACAACAACAACAGCGGCGGCGGCGCGGGGAGTGTGCGTCCTCACTCCGGCTTGGTTAGCCGCCATTGAACATGTGCTCCGACGGGGTTACCACGCAGGGGCTCGCTGTCAGCTCCTCATCAAGGGCGGAGCCCGGTAACCCCCCGCACCCAATAGAAGCGGCGGACCGATTCCATCTGGGGCGGAGACAACGAGCCGAGGGCGTGTCACTCCCCGCTGAGCATGCGCAGGAAGAGGGAGGTGATGTCAGATGCGCCCTCAGCTTGGAGAGAGAAGACGTCATCTCTGAGCGCTACAATACCTCCCCGCATTCTGCCCCTGAGCCAAGGTGCACCTTGTGCTATCGACTGCCTGTCCTTCCCTGCCATCAATCCCCGTGTAAGTCAGTCTTGTCCCGTTTGTCTGTGGTCTGTCGGGGATAGATAAGACTGTGTCTAAGTGCCCATCTTTTCTGTGCTTTACCTCTTACCGTGTAATCTACCCGTTTCTGCATCACCAATTATATCCTCCTCCGGAGGTCTTGAGAACTGTACCCCTTGTGTCGTTGCATTTATCCCAGCCGTTGTGTCCTTTCCTTCATTGATTTAGCGTAGCGCGATTCGGCCAACGTTCGAGTGGAATCGGGCGGGATCGGGTTCTAATCGGGGAGTAACTGTTCGGACGCGGTAATACCAAACCGCTCGGTAAACTAACATCTTTAATCCGCGTCTGTAACAATTGGTTGTCAGGAGTTGGATTCGGACCTGGGACTAAATTTGTTAGGCCCAAATTTTGGAACACCAATTGTACTATTAGAGTAACAATTGGTGTCGGGAAGTGGGATTGGACCCGAAGCGCGCTTCACGCGCTCGAAATTATTAACGGCGAAATTTGATTTTGTTTTACAAAAATAAAAACCCGAATTTTGAAAGTCGCGCTATGGCGGATCAAGACGGCTGGGTTCCGGTAGAGGAGAGTGAGGCAGGGTCGATCCAGGACCAAATTGAGGGACAAGAGGAGAGCGAAGCAGTGAGGGCGGCAGGTTCGCAAAATGGCGCCTCGCACATGGCTGCGGCGCCCGCACCCGCTGCACAAGTGGGAGGGATGGCCCAAATGCAGGCCCTCATGGAGCAATTTATGGTGCAAATGCAGGCGTCCCTCAACCTGCAGAAGGACGATATGAGGGCTAATCGTCAGCAATTGGGGAATCGGATGGATGCTCAGAGTGAGCAAATGAGGGCTGATAGTGAGCAAATGAGGGCTGATAGTGAGCGATTGGGTGAGCGATTGGAGGGCCAAATGGGGGTAATGGGGAACCGGATGGATGCTCAGGGTGAGCGATTGGAGGGCCAAATGGGGGTAATGAGGGACGAAGCGAGGGGTACCGGTGAGGGGTTAGAACAAAGGATGGGGGCCCAGATCGGAGGGTTAGGGAGTAGAATAGAGGGATTAGACAATAGATTAGGGGAAATACAGGAGGGGTTAATGGGGGTAGAAAACAGAATGGCCGTTCAGGAGAATCAAATGGAAGGGATGCAAAAGGGGTTAGAGGGGTTAGAAAACAGTATGGAAGGCAAATTGAGGGACATGAGGGACCAAGCGGAAAGGGAAGTTAAACAAATGGGGCAGCAGATAGAGGGGGTCAGAATGGGGGTAGAAACGAAATTGGATGCTCACAGGGAGGAAATGGAGCAGATGAGGGTGGCATCTGGGCAGGAGATGCAAGTGATGGGAGAAGAGATCAGAAGAGGTGTGAGTGAGGAGTGCGCGAGGAGGTGAGGCACTGTAAGGAGCGCATGGAGAAGGAGGTGAGAAAGGGGACTGTAAAATTGCAAGGGGGCATAGAGGACCTGACGCAGGAGGTGGAACAGCTGACGGTGGGACAGACTGAGTTAGTGGAGCAGGTACAAAGGAACACTGCGGTACTAGGAGGGTTAAAAGCGACACAGAAAGAACTAAAAGACGACTTGATAGCGACGAAGAGGCAATGTCAGATGGTACGTGAGGGACTGACAACGAGGTTGGACGAGGTGACAGAGGTAATGGAGACGAAGGACCGGCAGGTGAGGACGCACATGGAAACGGTCAAGGTAGCCTTGGAGGACGAGCTTGAGGAGACGTACCGGGAAATAAAAGAGGTGAAGCAGAAATTAGAAGAGGTGGAAGAAGGGGTGAGCGAAATTAAGAAGCGACGGAGAGGGGATAAGAAAGAGATAAAAGAGGAGATAAAAGAATTGGTCCAAAGTCTGTGTTCGGATCGTGATGATGTGCTCATTAACCGGAGGAGGGATTCGCAGGTGATGGAGGAGAAGCGAAGAGAAAGAGGACCCGGTGTAAGTGGTGACCAATATGGTCGTGCGTATGATGCGCCAGGTGATTTAAGAAGCTTGGGGGTCGAGATGGACCCGGGTGTTCGTGAGAGGCCGTTGGTGAAGTGTGTGACAGGTCTGGTGTGCGCAAAAGGAGGTGTGCGAGAAAGTCCGACTCTGGGGTGTGTGAGGAAAAAGTGCGTGCCAAGGAGTGAGGGTGCTGTCGAGAGTGAGTCGGTCATAGCGCGTGTGCGAGGGAGCACATGGAAGCGCGTAGTGAGGAGTGTTACGGAGGGTGTAAAGGGAGAATGCACGCCTGTGGTGAGTGTTACAGAGGATGTAACGGGAGAGGGTGTGCGAGAAAGATGTGTAACGGACGGGTGCATGAGGAAAGAGTGCGCTGTGGAGAGTAAGGGTGAGTGCGCTGTCAAGAGTGGAGGTGAGAGTAGTAAGAGTGACACGGAGCGTGAGTTGGTTGTGACAGGTGAGAAAGGAAGCACACCTGGAATGGTAGAGCGTGTGTGGGAATGCACGCTGGAATTGGTCGTGAGGCACGTGGTTGGGTGTGCGAGTGAGGGCACACCTGTGATTGTCACAGAGGAGGTGACCGAGGAAGGGGCGCGAAGAGGTGTGTTGGTGAGGTGTGCGACCAACGAATGTGTGCCAAAGTGTTCGGTGGTCAGGTGTGTGACCAAGGCTGTGAGTGGAATGAGTGTACCTGGGTGTGATAGAGAAGGTACGACGAGGAGCATGGGAACAGCTGGATGTATGGGCAAGAAAGGGGTAGCGTATGCGTGTAAGCATGCAGGTGAGGCATCGACGGTAACCGGGTTAGCGGTTAGAGCGACTTATAGCCGAATCGGGCCCTCGGTGCGTGCCGGGCTTCGCGTGCCGCGAGAACCAGCGGGGATCCGAGCCACGGCGGGCTCAAAAGGACCGCCGTACGCGATCCACGCTGGGCCTCGCTTGGAACGGCCACGTCCCTGCTCCACTAGGCGGAGCGGGCAGCTCGATAGGAAGGGTCGTCATGGCGACCACTTTTTGTTGAGACGTGCCGGCAGGTCGAGATCGGGACATCGGATGGCTCCACGCCGAGGTGGTGCGTGGGATCTCGGCCCGGGTAAGCCCCCGTCCCTGCCCCGAATGCGGGACGTATCCAGCCGCTGGCACAAAACAACCCGCATTCATGGCTTGGCTGTACGAAGCCGAGCTTTAGAAGTGAATTGGCGCACCGAGAGGCAGTAGTAAGTAGACTGTTATGACGAGGATAGTGTTTTGGCCCCGAAATTAGTAAAACAAAAATTGATGATTGGCAAAGGATTGGCAGTAATGATTGGCAGATGATGGTAGTGATTGGCAAATATTTGATTTGTTGAAATTTGATGTGCAAAATTGGTAGTGGGAGATGCCCCATGTGATGGGATGGCCAATCCACCATCCCTCACAAATGGGGGGGCAAAGGAGCACTAGAGTTATGGGGTGTATGGCAGTGAAAACTAGCCCGGGTGGGTTAGGATATCGTGTGTAGGGATCTAGCGAAGATGACATTAGGTGACGTTAAGATTAGTTAGTGAATGACACCTGTAGTGGGGACGCAGGTAGTTTAGTGTGTTTGATAATGACGAGGGAGCGCAATAGTTTAAAGGGACGACTGGGAAGCGCAAGTTTCAGAGGGGAGTAGTTAGATGAGATGATGCTGTGTGAGAACTGGACAGGTGTGTGGAGCAGTGTATGAGTAGTGAGTGTTGTGGATCAGCGCGAATGCGCTTGGGGGAGAGAAGGGTGCAGGCGGCACCAAGTATGAGAGCACAGGTGTGCAAGTACAGGTGTGTGTAATACATGGGGTATTGGAATGAGTGGTGTGGAGAGAGTTGGAGTAAGTGGTACGGAGTGGTGTGCATGGTGCGAAGGTGTGGATGGGGGAAGAGTGGACCCCTTTCACGAGTACCCGGGGCGGGTAGTGTAAGTGTTAGGTAGAGGGTATAGGTAAATTGTGTTTGGATATTGGCATTTGTGGTGCGGTTGCAGAATGGTATTGTGGATGGGTGCATTAGTGTTGTGGAAATGGCTGGGCGTGTAGCCTGTTAGTGTGTGTAGTTGGTTTGGGCACTCCACCACTGTGAGGATGTCGGCCAGGTGAGGCCGCAGGTGGGCTCTGGGAGCCGGTAGTAGTAGTTGTGGATGGGGCCCGAGGATCCGGAGGACGGACCCGGGTAGCCCAGTGCCAGAGGGCACCAAGGGGTGACAGAGCCAGGAGAGGGCCTTCCCCAGTTAGTTAGGTTAGGGTGAGGAGCAGGTAAGCTCGGGTGGCAACTACAGTGGTGGAGGTGTGCAGGTGGGTAGACCTGCTGGGAGAGCTACACGTCACAGCCCAGAAATTGTGCGAGGGCACCGGGAGATGAATCGGGGGAGTGAGACCCCAAATTGAGAAGCACCACAGTTTGGTCAATGGGAATTGGTTTTTAGAACCCATAGTGTAAGTTGGCCAATGGATTGGCAGGGAAAGACCCCGGGTAATGTAAAGTTGTTAAAGTCATTTAGGAAATAGTTAGGATTGATGAACCTGTCGCACCATACGCAGCCACTTACCTGAGGTGATGATGATGACTCCACACCTGTGTTCTGTGTTGCAGGAAATGAGAATTGCTGTGTGGATTTGTGAGACGCATCATGACGTGGATGAGACATTGGGGTGATTCCATCTCTCCCTCCTTAGGAGGGACTGATGATGAATTGGTGATGGCAAATTTTGATGTTGAGTTGGAAATGGCAAAGTTGATTGGTTAGGAGGGAGAGAAGACGAATTTGGTTTATGAGAGGAATGGGGAAGACAGTAGGGACGTTTGTTGATGTGTAAAGTAGATGTTTATGGGTAGTGTTGTGTTTTGTGGATACAGTAAGGGGTAAGGGAGGGGCAATGTAGGTTACCTGGTGGGGGGGGGGCATACGGTAGGAACGTACCTGTCTCACCTGGTTCCCATGTGCCCCCAGTGTGCATCACCTTGTATTGCGTGCACTTTTGCGCCCTTACCACCTTACTCACTTGTCTGCTTCTTTTGTCTCCCACCTCCGAGGATCTGGCTTTGGGGCAGAGAGAGAGGAGAGAGAGGTGCTGGCTCTGCAGTTGTGGGCCTGTACTTTCGCTGCTTGCTGCCTGGATCGATACACCATATGGACCGCAATTTTTGTGGCCGCCCACCATGGACCGGAGTTCTTTTGCGGGCAAGCACCACCCGTGGATGGACCTCTGGGTCAACGTGGCACCTATGCCATAGAGGTGAACCACTATAGTTGGCCCCCCTGACGGCCACCATTCAGAAATGGACGCGGTTGGCGCCTTTCTTTATTTTTAAAGAAGCCAGAAGGCCAAGAGGAGGCAAGACCAGCGGCAGAACATCGGCCGGCTGCGACACCACCGGTGACTATGAACACTTTATTGGTGCACCGGATGGTGCTGACTGTATGTATGGGGTGGTGCTTTTGGTGCTTGGATGGGGTGCTCTGCATATTATTAAAGGCCGTAGGGCCACAGGGCACTCGTGGGTTGGTGTATCGATGCTGGCATGCGTGCTCTCTCTATGCATAACATCTGCATGTGTTCCTCAAAGAACAGGTCCTGGATCGTAGTGTAAATATCAGTCTTGTGTAAATAATGCTCCCTACCGGCTGTATGTTTAGTTTGAGGATTCTTTCCGCGATTCGGTTATCCTGTGGGTGTGTTTCTGTGAGGAGAAGGGTGCAACGTCGCAGGGGGACATATTTACTCATTTGTGAACATCTGTAAAACTGTCGCACTCAGGGTTGAGTTAATAGTAGAGGGAACTACATCTGAGTGCCACACTAAAGTAAGTAAAAATTTATCGGGTCGGGACGCCCCGAGGTAGAGAAGGGTGCAATGTTGCGGATATGAGATTGGCCTCCATCCATATCCGCTTGTAAATATTCCCCTATTTCCCCAATACTTCCCAACTATCCCCAATCCCCCATTCCCTAGTCCCATTTTCTGTAAACAACACTCTGTAGACCCAACCTTCCCCTATTTCCCCCATTAAATGTCGCATCCAGGTCCACCGCATCTCACGTAGACAACTATAGGACATCTTGCTAGTTATTCTTAGTCTATGTCAGTTAAGGACTCGTTTCCATTAATTCTGACTCTTCGTTGCACCAGAATGTGATTGTATGGCACCGTTAGAAAGTTTAGGACCTCCCAATACCTCCCCGCAGCTCTTCCTCACGGTTCAACAACAACAACAACAACAGCGGCGGCGGCGCGGGGAGTGTGCGTCCTCACTCCGGCTTGGTTAGCCGCCATTGAACATGTGCTCCGACGGGGTTACCACGCAGGGGCTCGCTGTCAGCTCCTCGTCAAGGGCGGAGCCCGGTAACCCCCCGCACCCAATAGAAGCGGCGGACCGATTCCATCTGGGGCGGAGACAACGAGCCGAGGGCGTGTCACTCCCCGCTGAGCATGCGCAGGAAGAGGGATGTGACGTCAGATGCGCCCTCAGCTTGGAGAGAGAAGACGCCATCTCCGAGCGCTACAATACCTCCCCGCATCTCTGGACCGGACTGTGTTGATTCTGCCCCTGAGCCAAGGTGCACCTTGTGCTATCGACTGCCTGTCCTTCCCTGCCATCAATCCCCGTGTAAGTCAGTCTTGTCCCGTTTGTCTGTGGTCTGTCGGGGATAGATAAGACTGTGTCTAAGTGCCCATCTTTTCTGTGCTTTACCTCTTACCGTGTAATCTACCCGTTTCTGCATCACCAATTATATCCTCCTCGGGAGGTCTTGAGAACTGTACCCCTTGTGTCGTTGCATTTATCCCAGCCGTTGTGTCCTTTCCTTCATTGATTTAGCGTAGCGCGATTCGGCCAACGTTCGAGTGGAATCGGGCGGGATCGGGTTCTAATCGGGGAGTAACTGTTCGGACGCGGTAATACCAAACCGCTCGGTAAACTAACATCTTTAATCCGCGTCTGTAACAATATATATATATATATATATATATGTATTTACATACACCCTCGAGTAACAGTATCGGCCCACTACACACAGATGGCCACTGTGCCAGGGGAGTCAAAGGAACGTAAAATTGTGAAGGATAGCACCGCAATCAATATACAGTAGTAATCAATAGGATTAGTCAAGAGGTGAGAAAAGCGTATGTGAAAGACACCGCACGCACCGTAATCACCAATATTGTGATCACCTCAGTGCCACAACCAATCAACGAATGGAGGGGAAAACAGGCATACCTGATTGATCAGTGCCGTGGCCAATCAACGAGTGAATATTTCTGACATAGCTATAGCCACAGAAACTCTATCTATCTATAATTCCACTAATCTCTGTCTGTGTGTGTGTGTGTATGCGACCGCTGTTTCTCGACAACTACCGGTCCGATATACTTGAAACTTGCCAGGTATATTGCTGGGGACCCGAGGATGTGCCTTTTCAAGGTTTCATATTAATCGGACAAGTAGTTACCGAGCTATGTCCAAAAAACGATTCAACCAATCAGAGAGCAGCGAGCTATCACGTGTGCCGAACTTGCCGAACAGACTCTGCCTCGGATGGCACATTTGAGAGCGTATTCATTTATTTCACGTTGGCAAACTATGTTGGCGTTAAACTATGTTTTAAAACTAATTAAAACTACTTTGCGATTCATCGTAACTGCGATTCGTAACTGCCGTTCGCTTTGGCTTTGCGAATGGACCAAACCATTTCATGTAAATAGAGGGGGGGGATTGTCACCGTACTCGCAAGCCGTTCGCTTTGGACCAAACCTTTTCATGTAAATAGAGGGGGGGGATATAATTTTAGATATAGATATAGTACGGGCATGCCCTAGTTTATTATAATAGATGCTTTAACAATAGTCTTAGGTTACATGATCTGATATCATTCTCTGATATAGAAGAGTTGGTGCTGCCAAAGCAGTTTCTTGGACATGTATTACATTCAGGGAGGTTGCTATTATCTTCAGGTTTGATGAAGCAAGATGCCTTTGTCTGGAAAGGTAGGACAAGGTGACCTCCATTCCTTCCTCCCTCTATACCTGTCTTCCCTTCAGTCATATTATTCAGTTTATTAAACATTTTCGTTTTAAATTGTCAATTATAGATAGGATCAGCCAGGGAGCCCTCCAGTGTGGACGTTCAGAACACTGAATGTTCACACCAGACGACACTGAACGTGCACGCCAGTGGACACAACCAGGAGTTTGGTGGATCGAGAGGGGAGAGAAGATGCAATTTAACCCATAGGCGTAGTTTGACTTCTCTATTTTTGGGGGTGGGAGGGGGGGGTAAGGGCTTCATATTAAAAATGGATAGCTCGGTGTGATTTCCAAAATTACTGTTTGTTAGTGTAGTTACAGTGTACGTGAAATCACAAATACAGTTTACGTTCATTATTGTTACTCACGTTTAAATACGGGATGTTTTTATCTTAATTGTAAACTACTGAAAAAAATTAAGTTGGGGCATTGCCCCCCCCCCCCAACCCCCACCTTCCCAAACTCCGCTGGTGATCTAACCCCACCTTACTCTACAGGGAGTTAGATATAAGCCAACGTACTTACTGGCACACAATTGGGAGAGCACACCAAAGTATTGCACTGTGCACTGACATATTAAACAAGGTTGAAAATTATACAAAGAAACCTTCGACCTGACAGAGACTTATTGAACAAATGTGTAAATTTTCCAATGATCAATGCTCATCACTGTGGCAATGCAACAACAACGATCAACCACTGAGCCATGTGACAATACAACAAGAACTATAAAATGTTGAGCACAGTGACAAAGCAACTGAACGATTAGCTGCTGAGCACAGTGACAATGCGACAAGAATGATCAACCACTCGCTGAGCATGTTGCCAATGCAAAATAATGATCAACCACTGAACACGGTGACAATGCAACAAAAACGATCAACCGCTGAGCTATGTGACGATGTAACAAGAAGGATTAGTCGCTGAGCACGGTGACAATGCAAAATAATGATCAACCGCTGAGCTATGTGACGATGTTGCAAGAAGGATTAGTCGCTGAGCACGGTGACAATGCAAAATAATGATCAACCGCTGAGCTATGTGACGATGTTACAAGAAGGATTAGTCGCTGAGCACGGTGACAATGCAAAATAATGATCAACCGCTGAGCACGGTGACAATGCAACAAAAACGATCAACCGCTGAGCTATGTAGTATGTGACGATGTAACAAGAAAGATTAGTCGCTGAGCACGGTGACAATGCAAAATAATGATCAACCGCTGAGCACGGTGACAATGCAACAAAAACGATCAACCGCTGAGCTATGTGACGATGTAACAAGAAGGATTAGTCGCTGAGCACAGTGACAATGCGACAAGAATGATCAACCGCTCGCTGAGCACTGTGGTTATGCAACAAGAACAACCAACCACTGAGCACTGCCAAAATTCATCAAGAACGCTCAACCGCTGAGCACTGTGGCAATGCAACAACAACGATCAACCACTGAGCACTGTGGTAATGCAACAACAACGATCAGCCGATTAGCACTGTGGCAATGCAACAACAATGATCAACCTGCTGAGCACTGTGACAATGCAAAAGAACGATCAATCGCTGTGTACTGTGACAATGCAACAAGAACGATCAACCACTGAGCACTGTGACAATGTAACAAGAACGATCAGCCATTGAGCACTGTCGCAATGCAACAAGGACGATCAACCACTGAGCACTGTGACAATGTAACAAGGACGATCAACCGCTGAGCACTGTGGCAATGTAACAAGGACGATCAACCGCTGAGCACTGTGGCAATGTAACAAGGACGATCAACCGCTGAGCACTGTGGCAATGTAATAAGGACGATCAACCGCTGAGCACTGTGACAATGCAAAAGAACGATCAATCGCTGTGCACTGTGGCAATGCAACAAGAACGCTCAAACGCTGAGCACTGTGACAATGTAACAAGCACGATCAAGCACTGAGCACTGTGACAATGCAACAAGGACGATCAACCGCTGAGCACTGTGGCAATGCAACAAGGACGATCAACCGCTGAGCACTGTGAGAATGCAACAAGGACGATCAACCGCTGAGCACTGTGACAATGCAACAAGGAGGATCAACCGCTGAGCACTGTGGCAATGCAACAAGGACGATCAATCGCTGTGCACTGTGACAATGCAACAAGAACGATCAACCTGCTGAGCACTGTGACAATGCAACAAGGACGATCAACCGCTGAGCACTGTGGCAATGCAACAAGGACGATCAACCTGCTGAGCACTGTGACAATGCAACAAGAACGATCAACCTGCTGAGCACTGTGACAATGCAACAAGAACGATCAACCTCCTGAGCACTGTGACAATGCAACAAGAACGATCAGCCATTGAGCACTGTGACAATGCAACAAGGACGATCAATCGCTGAGCACTGTGACAATGCAACAAGGACGATCAATCGCTGTGCACTGTGACAATGCAACAAGAACGATCAACCTGCTGAGCACTTTGAAAATGCAACAAGAACGATCAACCTGCTGAGCACTGTGACAATGCAACAATAACGATCAGCCATTGAGCACTGTGGCAATGCAACAAGGACGATCAACCACTGAGCACTGTGACAATGTAACAAGAACGATCAGCCATTGAGCACTGTGGTAATGCAATAAGAACGATCAACCACTGAGCACTGTAGCAATGCAACAAGGACGATCAACCGATGAACACTGTGGCAATGCAACAAGGACGATCAACCGCTGAGCACTGTGACAATGCAAAAGAACGATCAATCGCTGTGCACTGTGGCAATGCAACAAGAACGATCAACCTGCTGAGCACTGTGACAATGCAACAAGAACGATCAACCTCCTGAGCACTGTGACAATGCAAAAAGAACGATCAGCCATTGAGCACTGTGACAATGCAACAAGGACGATCAATCGCTGAGCACTGTGACAATGCAACAAGGACGATCAATCGCTGTGCACTGTGACAATGCAACAAGAGCGATCAACCTGCTGAGCACTGTGAAAATGCAACAAGAACGATCAACCTGCTGAGCACTGTGACAATGCAACAAGATCGATCAGCCATTGAGCACTGTGGCAATGCAACAAGGACGATCAACCACTGAGCACTGTGACAATGTAACAAGAACGATCAGCCATTGAGCACTGTGGTAATGCAATAAGAACGATCAACCACTGAGCACTGTGGCAATGCAACAAGGACGATCAACCGATGAACACTGTGGCAATGCAACAAGGACGATCAACCGCTGAGCACTGTGACAATGCAAAAGAACGATCAATCGCTGTGCACTGTGGCAATGCAACAAGAACGATCAACCTGCTGAGCACTGTGACAATGCAACAAGAACGATCAACCATTGAGCACTGTGGCAATGCAACAAGGACGATCAACCACTGAGCACTGTGACAATGTAACAAGAACGATCAGCCATTGAGCACTGTGGTAATGCAATAAGAACGATCAACCACTGAGCACTGTGGCAATGCAACAAGGACGATCAACCACTGAGCACTGTGGCAATGCAACAACAACGATCAACCACTGAGCACTGGGGCAATGCAACAAGGACGATCAACCACTGAGCACTGTGGTAATGCAACAACAAGGATCAACCACTGAGCACTGTGGTAATGCAACAACGATCAAGCACGGAGCACTGTGGCAATGCAACAACAACGATCAGCCGATGAGCACTGTGGCAATGCAACAACAATGATCAACCTGCTGAGCACTGTGACAATGCAAAAGAACGATCAATCGCTGTGCACTGTGACAATGTAACAAGGACGATCCACCACTGAGCACTGTGACAATGTAACAAGAACGATCAGCCATTGAGCACTGTGGTAATGCAACAAGAACGATCAACCACTGAGCACTGTGGCAATGCAACAAGGACGATCAACCGCTGAGCACTGTGGCAATGCAAAAGAACGATCAACCCCTGAGCACTGTGGCAATGCAACAAGGACGAACAACCCCTGAGCACTGTGGCAATGCAACAAGGACGATCAACCGATGAACACTGTGGCAATGCAACACGAACGCTCAACCGCTGAGCACTGTGAAAACGTAACAAGCACGATCAAGCACTGAGCACTGTCGCAATGCAACAAGGACGATCAACCGCTGAGCACTGTGACAATGTAACAAGAACGATCAACCACTGAGCACTGTGGCAATGCACCAAGAACGATCAACTGCTGAGCACTGTGGCAATGCAACAAGGACGATCAACCACTGAACACCGTGGCAATGCACCAAGAACGATCAAGCACTGTGCACTGTGGCAATGCACCAAGCACGATCAAGCACTGAGCACTGTGACAATGCAACAAGAACGATCAACCACTGAGCACTGTGGCAATGCACCAAGAACGATCAACCACTGAGCACTGTGACAATGTAACAAGAACGATCAACCACTGAGCACTGTGGCAATGCACCAAGAACGATCAACTGCTGAGCACTGTGGCAATGCAACAAGGACGATCAACCGCTGAGCACTGTGGCAATGCAACAAGAACGATCAACCACTGAGCACTGTGGCAATGCACCAAGAATGATCAATTGCTGAGTACTGTGGCAATGCAACAACGATCAAGCACTGAGCACTGTGGCAATGCAACAAGGATGATCAACCGCTGAGCACTGTGGCAATGCAACAAGAACGATCAACCAACTGAGCACTGTGGCAATGCAACAAGAATGCTCAACCACTGAGCACTGTGGTAATGCAACAAGAACGATCAACCACTGAGCACTGTGGCAATGCAACGTCGACCAACCGCTGTGCACTGTGACAATGCAACAAGGACGATCAACCGCTGAGCACTGTGGCAATGCAACTAGAATGCTCAACCACTGAGCACTGTGGCAATGCAACAAGAACGATCAGCCATTGAGCACTGTGGCAATGCAACAAGAATGATCAACCACTGAGCACTGTGGTAATGCAACAAGAACGATCAACCACTGAGCACTGTGGCAATGCAACAAGAATGCTCAACCACTGAGCACTGTGGTAATGCAACAAGAACGACCAACCACTGAGCACTGTGGCAATGCAACGACGATCAACCGCTGAGCACTGTGGCAATTCAACAACGATCAACCGCTGAGCACTGTAACGATGCAACAACAATGACAACCGTTGTGCGCTGTAGCAATGCAACAAGAACGATCAACCGCTGAGCACTGTGACAATTTGCACTAAGAATGGTCATCTGCTGAGCACTGTGGCAATGCAATAAGGCACTTATGACAATGGTCAGGTTGCAGCTGCCTAATGTCACTTGAAATTTCCTAAATCTATCAAGACCGCACTTCTTTGGTAACAACTGAGAGCGAATGAGTTATGTCATCAGCTTTCCGTGAAACTGGCTTTGTCAAGCAGGTTGGCCCTACATCATCCCTTACCTGAACTCACCCGAGTATACCATCAGACCAATTCAGTGTGCAGAATGGCTCTGCTGACCTCTGCTGTTCACACATCTCCGCTAGTCGAGACACGTTTTATACCATTGTTCTGTGGCCATGACCTTGTCAAAGAGCAAAGATTGGTGGAAACTTTACACCGAGTTAACACGTCCATCACCATGACGAAAGAGTGCTGCCAAAGCTGTGATCTATTGGCCAAATCCAAGACTATCCCTTGATGCCTTTCAGCATTTCCATGTTCATCACATGTACCGTCGTTGTTCCAAGGATCGTAAGCAGGCTCTCCTCTCGATCGGAGCCTGAGAAGTGAGAAATGAACACGCGAGTGTATATTTGGAATTCCTATTTGCCCGTCTTGGCCTTGTTACACACAAGTACAAAAGCCATGCCCTTTACCGTGGAGCACACTCAGGTTTCAGCCACCTTCATGCAAAGACGAGACCAGCAAGGCGTTATTTGTTTCAATAATCTTGCCATAGAGATTTAAACTTTAAATGACTAGTTGTGCGTTACAATGTTATATCTCAGAACACTGCAATAATGCAATGGATGGTGGCAAAGCATTTTTTAATCAACTCAGCCACGTGTTTGCATTTAATGGGGAAATAAAACACGTTTCAAAAACTGAGGGTTACGAGAAGATTTTTTTTTACGGCATAGCCCTCATGGCAAAGCCGTCTAGAACAGTATTTGTCCGTATGTATGTATGTATGTATGTATGTACAGTATGTATGTATGTATGTCCCCTCAAACGTATACCAATCAGAGCTGAGGATCTGGTCACATGACAGGGTGATGTGATTACATCTGATGTCATTACGGTGGTATGACGGCTGACTCCGCACACCGCCATTTTGATTCCAATTTCGTTCAGGCCGAACATATCATCAAACCTGTAATATATCACAATCGTCATGCTCTACCTCTACGTTTTTCATTAATTGTGAAACAAACAAACCTATTGTTAAAATGACCATCAAATATCAAAAGCATCGGCGTTACATCTCCTCCAACAAAACGGTACGTACCCAACCATTGTGGGGTATAATCTAGATTACAGTAGATCTTCCCTCAGTTCTGTAGGTAAAACGTACTTCACGGATGTCTGGATTCCTCCAAATTTCTTTGTTTAATGTTATAAATAGCATTAGTGACTGTTTAAAAAGCTAATCATATGTGTTTGTGGTTTATAATATTTCACAAGTCTGGTATGGCTACACTGCTGTTAGACTTTCGGTCTTGTTTCTTATTTACAGCTTACATCTTAATATGAATGTGCAAACTTATTAAATCAATTACAACTTCAGTGAATTTATAAGTAGTTTATGTGGGGTGTGTGGAGCACTAATAAGAGCCCACATCTACTACTACTACTACTACTACTCCTACTACTACTGCTATTTCTACCACTACCATTGTTACTACTACGACTACTACTACTACTTCTATTACAACTACTATTACTACTATTACTATTACTACTACTGCTTTTTCTACCACTACTACAGTTACGACTACAACTACTACCACGAATATTACTACAACTATTTCTCCAACTACTACTGCTACTACTATGACTAATACTATAACTACTACCATTAGTATTTCTGCTACTACTACATTTACTACTACGACTGCCACTACTACTACTACTATTTATACCACTACTACTGTTACTACTACGACTACTACTACTACTTCTATTACAACTATTACAACTACTACTATTACTATTACTACTACTGCTATTCCTACCACTACTACAGTTACTACTACAACTACTAGTACTACCACCATGACTACCACTGCTACTACTACTACTACTAATATTTCTACCACTACTACTGTTATTAATACAACCACTACTACCATTACTATTACTACTATTACTATTTCTACCTCTACTATTGTTACTACTATGACTACAAGTACTATCATTACTACTACTGCTAGTACTACTACTGTAATGGCCCCCAATTATTGCCACCATCCTGTGAGATCTGCCGAGTAATGTTTTTGGCCCAAGTCTTTCATGACCTGGCTGGGCAAGCCATTCGACTGGAGCTTGTGAGGGCAGAATGTTGTATTTGTTCAGGATGCCGAACTTGCATTCTCATCGCGAAAGACACCATGGGAAAAGTGGAAAGCTAATACTAGCGGATGGTATAGACACCCAGCTTAACGTCCATCCGAGGAACGTCATGCGTTGCGATAAACCTCCTGCCTGCAAAGCACTAAACTGACAGTTCGTATTCGGGTCGGGAATGAAATCGAAGCAGAAACAGTCCAAATGAAACCCAGTGTGCTACCTGTGTACCTTGCTGCCCGCCCAGTAGGTGTGGTGGAACTCACACATAAATCATATGCACGGCAAAGCCAATAGAGAAATCCCTGTGCTTTGAAATTAAATACAAGGACGTTCGTGGACAATGGACAAAATAACATAGCACATGAGATTCGATCTTCGGTTTACAATATCAGGAACCATTGGTTCAGGTGGGAACACTAAACAGGCCAACCAATGGGAATACCGGATACACAATGGTTTTTATATACTTTGTTGTCATTATAATCATAATTTGTACCTCTGCTACCAAAGGTGG
The DNA here is from genome assembly GCF_964187855.1 of Myxine glutinosa. NCBI lineage: Eukaryota > Metazoa > Chordata > Myxini > Myxiniformes > Myxinidae > Myxine > Myxine glutinosa. The sequence goes on from NC_136263.1 coordinate 146,073,391, forward strand.
ATGGAGGTTACGTTTTCACCCTGTCTCTGTTAGTTGCAAAGTCGAAGATTTTTCAAGTATTGCTTGGTCGTGTGGGTTATTGGCAAAAAAAAAAAAAATCACAAGTATATTGTTACGGATCCGGGGGACGGCACTCCCGTTAGCAAGGGGGGTTTATTCCCCTTGTCCTGTTAAGCTGGCCGTCCGACCGATCCTGGTACTTGTAACGCTCTTTTGCGGGGTGGGATTGATCAGGGTTATTGGTCCAGGTATTAGCCCGAATACCTTTATCAATCCCTCCGCAAAACAGGGAGACAAGTACCGCTCGACTCCCGGACAAGATGGAGTTTGCCGAGCGGTTTAGCAATCCGGAATCCGAGCTGTTAGCAAAAGACTAACCTGATTCATAAGCGGTTCTGCCAAAATCCTGCCACAGATATTCAATAGGGAAAACACGAAGACGATCGGACGAGAATGAAAACCAAAGAATAAGGAGGAACAGGTATTTATTAACTACTATACAAAACCAAAGAAACCAAAGGAGAAACGAAAGCAATTTACAGTGAAGAGGAAGAAGCAGATGCACAGAGCAATTCTTAAACAGGCTTACCTATACCCACAGGACAATACAGACAGACTCACACGAATAGGGAATTGCAGGCAGGAATGAATGGCTGGAAGGAGAAGCTTCAGGTGGGACAACAGGGCAGGAAGGTCCGGGCAAATGCGCAGCAGAGAGGTCCGCTCCAGGTTCACAGTTCGGAGCGAGCAGCCGGCGGCCCCATGTATTATTATTTTTTTTTTTTTTTTTTTTTTTGTATACTGAATCGAGGCTCGTGAAAGAGCTGACATTCCAGAACCCCCCATGACATTTACTTCACAAACAAATCAACCAGACAAACAAAATATATAAAAAGAGGGAGCAGAAGACAAGAGAATGGGAAGCACACAAACACTTGAGAGCACACAACATTTGAGAGCAGGGAGATGTGTGGGAGGGAGAGGGCTCGGGGGGAGGAGGCGTGGGAAGGGGTGGGGGGGTGGGGGGTGGGAGAAGTATAAAACACAAGGACACCAAGGACTTCCAGGTCAGAAGTTGGTATTTCAAAAAGTGGAATTGGGGTGAAATTATCGGGGATAGAAAAGCTCAAGGTTTTGGATGGGGGAAGATAAGAGATGGTGGAGAACAGCTGTTTTAAAGACCTGGAGGGTGGAGTGGGATTGAAGAGAGTGAGGGAGTTTGTTCCAGAGGCGGGAGAAAAGAGGATGAAGGAGTGAAGGTGAGCAGACAGTCTTGATTTTGGCAGTTTAACCATAAGAGGGTTGCAGGCAGATCTTGTGCGACCTGTAGGAATATTTGCGGGACAGAGCCCAGAGAGAGCTGGGGGGGGCAAGGCCAGAGAGGAGTCGGTAGAAGACGGAAAGACCACCAACCTGCCTGCGGTGAGTGAGTGAAAGGCCCTTGGAGTTAGCTTCATCGCGGGAGATTCCAATGATTCTGAATGCTTTGCTTTCAACAGCGTGAAGACGAGCTAGGTGTGAGGCAGGAGCACCAGCCCAGAGGGGAGAGCAGTATTCCATTGAGCTGCAGATGAAAGCCTTGTACGTGGTGAGGAGCTCAGGTGTGCCAAGGAAGGACTTCGCACGACGGAGGATGCCCAGCGGCGACTGGCTTTGGAGGCCAGATTTGAAATGTGGTTTTCCCAGGAAAGATCATGGCAGATAGTGAGACCCAAAAGTTTGAGTGACAGAACTTCTTGGAGAGGATTATTCAGAAAGTAGATGGGAGGGTTGTCCAGTCGGTCTTTTCGGAGAGACATTGTAAGAGTGTGAGATTTGTCAGGATTGAAAGACATGTTCCACTTGTTTGCCCAGTCTGTGATTTTGTCCAGGTCTGCAGAGAGTGAGGAGGCTGCAGACTGTCGATCTGAGGGATGAAGAATGGAGCGACAGAGAGTAGAGTCATCAGCAAAGAGAGAGAGAGGATTTTCAAGAGAGTCGGGGAGATCATTGATGAAGACCAGAAAAAGCACAGGGCCCAGAACACTGCCTTGGGGAACTCCAGCCTGAACAGGAAGAGGAGATGAGAGAAACCCATTCAGCGCCACACGTTGACTACGACTAGAGTGGAAGTCCGCCAGCCATGTGTGGAGATTTCCATGGATACCAACAGAGGAGAGTTTGGTGAGCAGGGCGGGGTGCCAGACCGTATCGAAGGCACGTGATATGTCAAGGGAGACAGCTCGAATTTCCTGCTTGGCATTGAGGACCTCCATCCATTGCTGAGAAAGCAGAAGCAGCATTAGGCCGGTCATTTTACGAATATACCCACCACAAATTGCAATAGTAATGAAACTTGGCATTTTTGCTTCTTTTGACCCATGTAATAACATAGTAAAAGTCAAGGAATAACGAGGCATTGGAACACATTCATTTCGAGCAACCACTTTTTGACAGTTATGCACGAAAATAAGCTAATAAAAATGGCACAAAATAATGCACTTAATTTGTTATTTCGTTCACATTCTCAAAAGATGTCAGAAATGTAAGTGTTTAAGAGTGTAAGACAGGCCTTATGCCCTGGTTTTACAATACATTTGACATGTAAAGGTATATATATTGAGATAATTGACATTTAAGGTAGCTTTATCCCAATAAAATTGAATTTTTTCGAAAATATACATATCAATGAATTTTGAAAGCTAATATAATGGTCTATCATATTCTTATATCAAATTAGATTTTACTCTAGTCTAATTAGGTGAACAAAGCCTAATTAGGTGAATAAAATTTAATTACACGAACAATGATCTCCATAGCAACGACTTTGGACCTTGGATACGGTCGCTTTTATATAACCAATCTCAAAAAGTGTGGCCGTACAATAGATGTACAATAGATGGCCTCAACACATTCCACGGGATGGGAATGATTGCGTCTGTCACTCCTGGCCCCCGCCGGACATCAACAAGAGTGCCACGTTTATCTGTGACACTGAAGGATGTTGAAGCTGTGGGTCGGATAAACATCCGGCATCTGACATCACCTTGCGATGGTCTAGATACTCTGAGGTATGAGGTTCTGCAAGATGAGATGGAAAAGGACAGATCTACCAACCTTGACCTCCTCTGGAAGCTGTCCCTCACATTGCGCTCACCACGACCAGCATGGTCTGGCATGATGCAAGCCGTGCACACTGGTGTACATCCAGGTCAGTCTGCAATCTTTCTGCTTCCCATGATCGACATGAACAGCAGTGATCCAACTTGCATCTATTCAACATTGACATTTCTATGTGAGCACGCCAAACAGTACAACGCAAAGGTCATCATCACATTTGACCAACCACTTTGGTGGAAGGCGCTTACCATCATCGAAAGCCAACCGGAGGGCAGTGACTTGCGTAAGGTTGTACTGCGCTTGGGAGGCTTCCACACGTTGATGAGCTTCTTGGGGAGTATTGGAAATATCATGTCAGGATCTGGACTGCGCTCTGTTCTGGAACTGGTGTATGCTGAGAACACTGTAACGCACATGCTCTCTGGCAAGGCATATGACCGAGCTATCCGTGGTCATCTCTTGGTTGATGCAGCACTGAACACTCTCCTCGCAGAAAGGGTACTTGGTACGCTAGTGCCTGCTTGTTCGCAGGCTCAGGATGATGGCCCTCAGGGCACTACAGGAGATGACGAACCAAGTGAAGACGCGATAATGCAAAGCATAGATGAGGCACAGGCAGCCATGGATCCGCATGATACCGAGGCAGGACAGGCAGCCATGGATCCGCGTGATACCGAGTCAGGGTCGCAAAGTGTGGGAGCTGGCCCAGTTGACCTGTGTGAGCTACGAAACCTGTATGATTCATTGTTGAAGGGTGAGGGTTGCACTGAAGATATCCTTTCAGCCCCGGTTCTGGACTCTGTTCGTGACATCATGAATGTTGCTCGACAATCGAAGAAGGATCTGCGTACAGCACAGCTATGGCTGCAATACATGGACATGATAGACATTCTGAGGACATTCCTGAGGTCGGAACGCACTGGTGACTGGCGTCTGCACGTGCACGCTTTGCACGACATGTTGCCCTACCTAGCAGCTGCAGGCCACAATCTGTACACAAAATCTGTGTACATCTACCTGCAGCGACTGGCACAACTGTCTATTCAGCATCCGGAGGTCCACCATCAGTTCCAGAATGGATTTCACGTAGTGCGGCGTTCAGATCGGTACTGGGCCGGCTTGTCCACAGATCTTGTGATCGAGCAAGTGCTCATGAGAAGTGTGAAAACCACAGGGGGACTAACAAGGGGTCGTGGAATGAGCGAGCCGCAAAGGATCACGTGGCTGCTGTCCACCCCCATATGTGCAGAGGTCAACATGGCTTTGCAAGAGTACACATCAGTGCAGTATGGGACCAGTGACCAGCACAAAGAACAAAGCGCAGCTCGACAAGGACGGGACACAGATGACACGCACAAACTTATTCGCTACCTGTCATCAAAGGATCCCTTTGGAAACGATCCAACTCTGCAAAGCATTGACACTGGCATCACAGCTGGAGATTCGGTCAATGCTGACCAAGCAGCGTCAGTCGGCAGGAAGATCTTAGATGGAATGCTTGACAAAAAGGTTCTTGATCACACGTTCAAGAAGAAAGATCAGGTTGTGACTCTTGACACACGTTCATCATTGAAAACTGGCAGACAATCCGTTCTGATAGATCCACAACTGTTGTTCCAACGTCTGAGTACGGCAGGATCACGCTGTGATGACCTCAAAGATGTCTTCAAGTACGAACTAAGCAGTTTCCCACCAGCACTGTTTAAGACCACCGATATCCTGCTTGAGGCCGACAAGCCAGCGCTAGCCGAAGCCATTTGGAAACAACTCCCCCTTGACGTTCGCAACACAGTGCTGCCACAGAATGTGCAATATGTTCTGGATGGTGGGGCATTGCTACACAGAATTCCTTGGAATTCTGGCGAGACATATGGAGGAATCGCCAGTCACTACGTGCGATATGTTGGAGACAGGTATGGTAACGCTGTCATAGTGTTCGATGGATATGTGAGCGCACCCTCCACCAAAGATGTAGCGCACAGCAGGCGCGTTCGATCTCACAGCAGTCCCCTTGTCAACTTCACAACGGACATGGTATGTACTATGAAGAAAGATGACTTCCTTGCCAACCAAACAAATAAACAACGTTTCATCAATCTACTGAGTGATGACCTTCAACGGCGGCACAACGCTGTTCATCATGCCAGGGCAGATGCAGATGTTCTCATAGTGGAGACAGCCATTGCATGTGCAAACACCAAGGACACCGTGATAGTTGGCGACGACACCGATCTTCTTGTTCTCCTTTGCAGTCGTGCAGGGCCCACATCTCACAACCTGTTCTTCCGACCTGAGCCTAAGCTGACGTCAAGGAGGCAAGCAAGATGTTGGAATATCGAGCAAGTGCAAAAGACACTTGGACGCAATGTTTGTGACAAGCTTCTTGTTGCACATGGACTCCTGGGTTGTGATACCACGTCAAGAATTTACTCGATTGGCAAATCAACAGCCTTGAAGAAGCTGAACTCCCGTGCGTATTTCTCCGAGCTTTTGGCAAACTTCAACACTCCTGGAGCGTCAAAAGAGGATGTCATGACAGCTGGAGAGAATGCCCTGGTTTGCTTGTATAATGCCCAGCCCGGGGAAACACTGGACATGCTGAGGCTTCAACGCTTCCACCAGAAGGTTTCAACAAGCACTGTCAGAGTTGAGCCTCGTACCCTGCCCCCTACATCAGCATCTGCAAAGCAACATTGCCTACGGGTGTATGTTCAGGTTCAGCAGTGGCAAGGAGTTGCCATGGATGCCAATGGTTGGGGATGGGCTATCCGTGACGAGAGAATGGTTCCCGTGATGACCGAGATGAAGCCTGCTCCAGATTACCTTCTAGATGCCATCCACTGTGGCTGCAAAACAGACTGCAGCACCCTACGATGCAGCTGTCGCAAGTACAGCCTGGAATGCTCTTACGCATGCAGTGAATGCAAAGGACTTCACTGTTCTAATGTGACCTTGTCAGAACCAGAAAGTGATCCAGAAGAAGAATAAGCTCTTAGGTTGGTGCTTGAATCGCAGTTCATTCAATTATTAAATAAAACACTTTTTTTTTTTTTCAATATATATATTTTTTTTCAATATTATTTTCAATATTATTTAACGATTTTTTTTGTATATATAGTACGATATGAACTTGTTCACATAAAGCCATTACATTGCAGGCCTCAGGGACATAAAATTGCAGGATCTCATAAGGATTTAGCACGGAAACAGTTTTTGGTCTGAAAAATTTATGCAGATTTTCGCTTAAAACCTTCTCTTAAAGATTGCAAAAATTGGAAATGTTCCAATGCTCCGATTCTCCTTGACTTTTAGTATGTCATTCTCCACTAAATTTGACATTGCAAAATGCATGTTTCATTACTATTGCAATTTGTGGTGGGTTCGACCCCAAAATGGCGTAGATTGACTGGACTACATGTCCAGAGTAGAGTGACCAGGTCTGAAACCAAATTGATGAACAGAGATCAAGCCATTGGAGAAGAGGAAAGATTTCATATCTGAAGCAATGATAGATTCCATGACTTTACTGATAATTGAGAGAAGGCTGATTGGTCTGTAGTTGCTGGGATCTGTTTTTGCACCTTTTTTGTGCAAAGCGGTGATGTTGGCAGATTTCCAAGCAGATGGCAGATGACCTTGAGCAAAAGAGAGTGTGAAGAGAACAGAGAGAGGGAGTGAAAGAGCGGAAGAACAAGATTTTAGGACCCGTGGGCTGATGCCGTCAGGTCCAGTTGCAGAATCAGAGTCGAGGGTTGACAGAAACTTTTCCACCTTGTCAGTAGGAAAGGAAACAGAGTCCAGGAGCAGCTGGGTACGACTGGGTACGGTGGGTACAGAGAGGGGTGGGTTTGGGACACAAGATTTAGAGGCAAACACAGAGTTGAGGCATTCAGCTTTTTCACGCGCGGAGTCAGCCGTGTGGCCGTTTGAGGTGAGGGAGGGAATGGAGGGGGAACAAACACCAGAAACAGATTTGACCAGACACCACCAGGATTTGGAAGAGGGAGACAGATAAGAGAGTTCTGTCCTGAGAACGGAGAGATATTGTTTCCTGGCTCTCCTGAGGGTGGGCACACACTTGTTTCGGGCTTTGTGAAAGGAAATGAGATTTCCTTCCGTTGGATTTGCTTTCCAGGAGACGAAAGCAAGTTGTTTCTGGGCAATAGCCTCACCACAAGATTCCGTGTACCATAGACGGGAGGAAGGGTATGACAACTGAAGACGAGATGGGATAAATCTGTGCATGAGAGAGAGCAGTTTACTTTGGAAGAATTCCCAGGATGAGTTGATGTCAGAGGCGGTAGAGATGGGAGACCAGTCCAGATGATTGATGGCTGCTTGAAGACCATGCCAGTTGGCCTGAGTGAAATGCCAGACTCGTCGACGCTGAGGAGGCTCTCTGAGAATGGTCAGAGAGATGTCCACTTTAACAAGCACATGATCAGATGAGCCGATTGGAGCAGAAGAAGAGCAGCAGACATTTTCAGGGAAGTTAGTCATAACCAAGTCCAGAAGAGAAGATGCTCCATTGATTGAGATCCGGGTCGGGAAATTGACAGATTGTGTCAGTCCCAGTGAGTCACAGAAGTCCTTTGCTGAAGAGCCATGGCTGGTGAGAGAGGTACCCACACCCAGCCAACTGGCATGGTGACAATTGAAATCACCACATATGAGGAAGAGAGAGTTGGGATGGGTAGATAGAAGTTGGTCCATGTTATCAGACAGCGAGATGTAGATGGAGTCATCACTGTTTGGTGGACGGTACAACACACATATGAACAAAAGGTGGGAGCGAAGGGGAAGCCGTAGCCAAAGGTATTCCTGGGGGTGAGGTGGAGAGAGGGCAGTGCAGGGCGAGTGAGGAAGAGAGTTTTTTATAAAGATAGCAACCCCCCCTCCAGGACGAGGCTCAGGTCTATCATACCGGAGGAGGGAGTAACCTGGGAGAGATACCAAGGAATCAGAGACATCATGAAGGAGGAAAGTTTCTGTTAAGCAGATCACGTCTGGTTTGTCAGAAGCAACCTGTATGGAGAGATCAGTCAAGTTTGAGAGAAGGCCCCGGATGTTTGAGGTCCATACTGTTAAAGAAGAGGAAGGGGGAGCATCGGATACAGAACAGGGGGGGGAGCGGTACGGTATGATGTGGAAGAGGAGGAAGAGGTAGGGAGAGCTGTTGAAGGTGCGTCAGAGATGTATACAGCTTACACGGCAGGGGCTTCCTGCAGCAGCTCCGCGCAGCTCGTCTCTCCTGCCTTCTCACCGACTCTCCAACTCGTACATTCTCTGTCAGACTCTGTTCGTGCCCCTCACTCATGAACCTCCTCCCGCGTCTCTCTGGTGTGGGCCTCACGCCAAGGGTTTTATATCCACGCCCTTGGAACCCTCTCGAACCTACCAGACGTTTCTTGCCACGCCCTTGGAACCCTCTCGAACTCTCTAGATGTTTCTTGCCACGCCCTATCAAGCCATGCCCACCGAGCCCTGGTTGGTCGTTAAGGACTCTCTGGCTCCACCTTTGATGATGAGGTGGGGCCACGCCCATGCTCTGGCGGCTCCTCCCCGCTTCGTGGCCTCGTGCGTAATGGAGTTTTTGGGGCGAAGAAAATAGCCCAACTGTTAGTGGCAGCGAACGCTGCCTTACCGCTACTGCACTTGAAGAGCAGGAGACGATTGGGCAAAATTGAAAGGGGAACTATCTTATTTGATTGATGCAACGTAGAGTCAACTATTGGAAACACAGCCTTACCTGAAACACATAATAATGACATAACTATTGAGATCCTAAAGTGTCCTACGTGTTGTTTGTGGACTAACTAAGGTACAATCTTTAATTAACAGCCAATTAAGGGGAAATGTACACAGGGCTCATCTATAAGGGAATTTACTACTAAATTTACATGCGAATGTTCTAAAAACCGTAACATAGCACCCTCATTCCTCACGGCACGTCTCGGGCTGAAAAAAAACTTTAACTTAATGTGACACGCAGGTGTAATACCCCTCTACTATTAACCTTGCCCTTGAGTGCGACAGTTTTAAAACACAATTAAGTATGTCCCACCTGCTACGTTGCATCCCTCCTAACAGATTCGCACCCACAATTAACCGAATTGCGGAATTAATTCGCAAACTATACATTTACGGTGGGGAGCATGTTATTTACAAGTGACATTATTTTGACTATTTACAAAACACAACCCAGGACCTGTCATTTGTTTTGGGGAAACAAAAAGAACCCTGTGGGAGGGAGGAAAAAGCATGCACTGCATCAATACACCACCTCTACATGCCCGGGGATGCAGGATTGATATTGCAATGCATCCCCGAGCATGCAAGCACCAAAGCACCAATAGGCACCATCAAGCACCATCCAGTGCTACATTTCAAAAATAATAAGCACACACACAATAAAACAAACTGATGGTCTTCTTCTTGTCAGCTCCTGCTCTGCTGGCCCGATGTTTCTTCCTGATGCTTTGTTCTTGGTGGCTTGCTGCCTATTTGCAATAATAACAATAAAAAGCACAAAACGTGTCCAATTTTTATTTATAGCCCACAGGGGCCAACTATGGGTGGTCCACCTGTAGGGCAAAAGGGGCCACCTCTCCGTGGTCCGCAAGCAAGATCTTTTTCTGGCCAACCTGGCCGGTCCCAGCAGAGGGGTCAGGCCCCAACACGTGGGGTCCATCAGGGGTGCTTGGCCACAGTACCGTGGTCTATAGGCGTGTGGTGCTTAGCCACAAACGTGTGGTCCATAAAGTGGTGCATCGATCCAGGCAGCTGGCAGCGGGAATGCGGCGCACAGATGCGGCTCCCGTACGCTCTCCCTCAGTGCCCAGAGAGCACGGTCCATGGGGGGGGGGGGGGGGGAGGAAGGAAGACAAAGCAGAGTCAGCGATGGGTAAGGGCACAAGGGTACACATCAATAAAGGCAATGCAGAGGTGAGGCGCGCCTGGAGAGCGAGCGGAGAAAGCTCGTCCCTAACGTACGTCACCCCCCCCCCCCCCCCCCGTCACCTACTCTACCCTCACCCCTTACCCCTTATTTACACAACAATTTACAAATTCGTCTCTACATCTCGTCTTCCCCATATCTCCCCTAACACCAAATTCGTTACAATCCCAATTTCTAACCAAATTTGCCATCACCCATTCATCATCAATCCCTCTTAAGGAGGAAGAGATGGAACAACAACACAATGTCACACCCACGTCATGATGCGTCTTACACTCCAAAACATCTGCACAAAAAGATTCAAACCATGGTGTGGTGTGGAGCACCGTCGTCACCTCAGGTGAGTGGATGTAGATGGTGTGAGGAGATTTTTAATCCTAACTACTTTCTAAATGACATTAACACACTTTACACTACCCGGGGTCTTTCTCTGCCAACCCATTGGCCGTCTTACACTATGCGGTTCGAAAAACCAAACTCCCATTGACCAAACTGTGGTGCTCACCAATTTTGGGTCTCACTCCCCCGATTCAACTCCCTGTGCCTTTGCACAATTTCAGGACTGGGTCGTGTGGCTCCCCCTAGCAGGTCTACTCACCTGCACACCTCCGCCACTGCAGTTGCCTCCGAGCTTACCTGCTCCTTACCCTAACCTATCTAACTGGGAAAGGCCCTCCCTGGCACTTACCCCCTCGGTGCCCTCTCTGGCACTGGGCTACCCGGGTCCGTCCTCCGGATCCTCGGGCCCCATTCACAACTCTACCGGCTCCCAGAGCCCACCTGCGGCCTCACCTGGCTGACATCCTCACAGTGACGGAGTGCCTATTTAACCATACACACTAACAGGCCACACGCCCAGCCATTTCCACGTCACTAATGCACCCATCCAAACACCATTCTACCACACGCACCACAGATGCCAATATCCACCACAATTTACCTACACCCTCTACCTACTATTAAACTACCCTCCCCGGGTATTCGTGATGGGGGTCCATCCTCCCCATCCACTCCCTTCGCACCATCCACTCCACTCCATGTTTTCCACACTACTCACTCCACACCATCCATTCCATACTCCATTCCATACTAGTTATTCCATTCAACCATTCTCCATACACCTGTTCACTTGCACACCTGTGCTCATACACACCTGGTGGCTCTTGCACCCTCCTTCCTCCCAGGGTTCTTCATTCACTACAACGCCATTCACCCACACTCACAATACTCTGCTCAATACTCTTTCGACACACACACACAGCATCATCTGATCTAACTACTCCCTTCTGAACCTCGCGCTTCACCGTCGCCCCTTATACTATTGTGCTCCCTTGTCATTATCATCCAACAAATCTACCTACGTCCCCTACTACAGGTATCATGTCGCTACTTAACCCTACCGTTACCTCTTGTCATTTCTCTAGATCCCTATACATTATCCGCACTCGGCGAGCTTGCACTGCCAAACCCCATAACCTATAGCTCATGTGCCCGGGTGGATGTGAGGGATGGTGGATTTGCCATCCCTCTGCATCGGCTATCTCCCTCTATCAATTTTGCCCATCCAATTTTCTGCCAATCAAATTTGCCAATCATTACTGCCAATCATTTTTGCCAATCCAATTTGCCAATCATATTTACCAATCATATTCCCTATTCCCAATTTCGAATCAAAACACTATCCCTACTATCGTCCATTAGACTTCGAGCCTCGGCGCGTCATTCCATTCTCATTTCCCTCAATTTGCCTTCTATGTTGTTTTCTAACCCCTCTAACCCATCCTTCACCCTTTCCATTTGGTCCTCCTGGGTGGCCATCCTATTTTCCAACCCCGTTAACCCATTCTTCATTTCCACAATTTGATTACCCATGTCCTCCAATTGGCCCCATAATTTACCTTCTAGCCCCCCAATTTTGCCATCGAGCCCCCCGATTTGGCTTCCCATATCATTCCTCAATTCCCCAATTTGATTTTCCATATTACTTAACCCATCTCTCAATCCCCCGATTTCGTTTTCTAATCCCCCAAATTTACTTCCCATATCATTCCTCAATTCATTTCTCAATCCCACGGGCCGTTAACGGGCCGTTAGCAAAAGACTAAACCCGATTATAAGCGGTTCTGCTGAAATCGCGCCACAGGTACTCAATCGGGAAATCACTAAAGCGATCGGACGAGAATGAAACCAAAAGGGTAAGAAATAACAGACATTTATTAATTATTTACAAAACCAAAGAAACCAAAGGAGAAACGAAAGTAATTTACAGGGTGTAGAAGAAGAAGATACACAGGGCAATCCTTATACACTCTTACTTATACCCAGGGACAAGACAAACAGAACAAACTCACGTACACTATTGGGGTTTTCAGGCAGGAATGGCGGGAAGGATGAGAAGGGCAGACGGTCCAAAGAACTGGTGGGCAGGGAGGTTCGGGAATCACGGCACGCCGTTTTGGTGGCCCACGTGAGCATCACGCTCCGGTGCAGTGGCGAAAACCCGGTCGTCAGTGCTGGTTGGTATCGCATCTCTCTCCAGCGCTCCGTTCTCATGCGTCTCCAACACCGTGGCTCTTGAAACTCCTCCCGCATCTCTTGCACCTCCTCCCGCATCTCTCTGGTGGGGGCCTCGCACCAAGGGTTTTATAACCACGCCTTGGAACCCTCTCGAACCTACCAGACGTTTCTTGCCACGCCCTTGGAACCCTCTCGAACTCTCCAGATGTTTCTTGCCACGCCCTATCAAGCCATGCCCACCGAGCCCTGGTTGGTCGTTAAGGGCTCTCTGGCTCCACCTTTGATGACGAGTTGGTGCTCGGTGGCGGCTCCTCCCTTCTTCTCGGATCCAGGCCTCGTGGGCAATGGAGTTTTGGCGCGAAGAAAACAGCCCAACTGTTACCGGCAGCGAACGCTGCCTTACCGCTACTGCACTTGAAGAGCGGGAGATGATTGGGGAAAATTGAAAGGGGATCTATCTTATTTGATTGATGCAACGTAGAGTCAACTATTGGAAACACAGCCTTACCTGGAACACAAAATAATGATATAACTAGAGAGAGATCCTAAAGTGTCCTACATGTTGCTCATGGACTAACTAAGGTGCAATCTTTAATTAACAGCCAATTAAGGGGAAATGTACACAGGGGTCATTTATAAGGGAAATTACTACTAAATTTACATGTGAAGGTTCTAAAAACCATAACAATATATATATATATATATATATATATATATATATATATATATATATATATTGTTGCGGATATGAGGATTGAGTTTTTTTGATTGTGTTGTATTGTATAGTAAATGGTTGTGAATTATTGTTTTAGTCTGAGCCCTCCTTGCTCCAGTGTGTATAAAGGTCAAAGGGTGTTCCGGTAGTTAATTCCATAAAGCATACATGAAGGACACTATAATATCCCTGTTCAGTAGTTTATTTCCTTATTCTGTGTATTAGGTTAAGGCTTTGTCTTCCATTAAAATGACACTCCATTGCACCAAGTGAAATAAGATAGATTCCCTTCATTCTTCATTCCCATTCCCAAAACCTCCATTTCCCCTTTCGTCATGGCCAAGCCTCGATTGCCAATATTACATCCCCTCCAAAACCACCATTGAACATGTGCTCGGGTCGGGGAAGAAAGGCGTGCCCGCCCGTCGTCATCAAGGGCGGAGCCAGAGGGTCGCGCGACCAACCAGGGCCGAGGTGAGCACACCGATGGGCGTGTCCTAAAGGCCGGCGGCTTGATCGCCGGAGGCGTTATAAAAGCGCGCGCGCAAGGTACTGCGTGAGAAGATCCAGATGAGCTTTGGAGAGAGAGAAGGTTCAAGGTCAATTACAAGCAGTTGCGCCAGAGACGGCAGACGCGTACTGAGGTGAGCCAGAGAAGCAGCGTTGACTCCACCAGGCAGCTTCAACCCGTTACCCCGCGGGAACCAGATAGCGGTGGCATCGGTGGCCGTCGAGGTCCAGCCGACGTCCCGTGCGGGATCAAGCCCGAACCATCTGCCCCAGCTGAACCTTCCCAATCCTCCTTCCAGCATTTATTCCTGCCATTCCATCCTTCTTGTGTACGTGAGTTTGTTCTGTTTGTTCTGTCCTGGGTATTTAATTAAGTTTGTATAAGCTAGTATTTTCACTGTGTCACCTGCTTTTTCCATGTTCCCTGTATATAACTTTGACTGCTCCTTTTGCTTGTGTGTGTAAATAATAAATCCCGTTACTCTTCTGTACGTCTTCTTCTTCCTCTTTACATTCGGTCGCTTTAGAGGTTTCCAAATTGAATATCTGTGGCGCGATCCGGCCAACGTTCGGGAATCGGGTTGAGTCGGGGAAAACTGTTCGGCCGCGGTGCCTCCGCTCGGCAAACATAACATCTTATCCACGGGCCGTAACAATTGGTGTCGGGAGCGGGATTCGGACCTGGGACTAAATTTATTTAGCCCAAATTATGGAACACCAATTGTACTATTGGCGGTAACAATTGGTGTCGGGAGCGGGAATGGACCCGAAGCGCGCTTAACGCGCTCAAAATTACGAGCTACTGAAATTTGTTTTGTTTTACAAAACCAGAATTTTGAATTCGCGCCATGGCTGGTCAAGGCGACGGGATGTCGGTGGGAGAGATAGACGGGGTAGAATCGACCCAGGACCTCGGGGAAATGTATGTGGAGGAAAGAGAGGAGGAGAACATTGGCAATGTGGTTGAGGAGGTTTCAGGCGCGCAAAATGGCGCTCTCGCGCACGAGGTTACGGGCACGCAAAATGGCGCCTCGCACATGGCAGAAAGAGCCGCGCCCTCTGTACCAACGGTTGAAGACATGCAATCATTTATGGCTGGAATGGAGGCCCTTATGGCCGAGATGGGGGAGCGACTAGGAAATCAAATCGAGAGGCTAGGAAGAAAAATGGGTGACCGCATGCAAAAATGTGGGGAGACCATGGATCGTATGGTGGGCGAGAATGTCCCAAGGGTGCACGAGGAGGTAACGCGGGTCGAGAAGCGCTGGTTGAGCGAGGCGGAGGAAAGCACGGGTACAATGACGGGTGTAGAAATCGCGACACGGGGTATGGGGCAGCCGGCGACCGCTGAGGTAGGAGAGGGAATTTTATTAAAGCCAGCGGTCGTTGAGGTGGATAAAGAAAAAGCAGTGCTGGGAATTAATATTGAAGAGATGACGGAGGTAGCCCGGGAATTGCAGGGAGAAATGGAAAATGTGCAAAGTCCCTGCTCAAATCACGATGCTGTGCTTAATAATCCTTATAAAGATTTGCAGGTGCGCGTGGAGAAGGGAATCCCCCAGGTGAGTCGTGCTGTGTATTTTACGGGGAGATTTTGTAAGAGGATGTCTGGCGACAAAAGAATTTTCGCGCGCTTGGGATCGAAGAAGCATCCGGGCGTTGGTGAGGGGTCCGGTGTGAGTGGAAATAGCACGCGTGTGGAAAAAAGGTGTGCGTCAAGGGGTGAGCGTGTTACGAAGCGCAAGTGTGATACTGAGTGCGAGCGAGAATGCACGTCGGGGTGTACGGAGTGTGACACAGGGAGTGAGAGCGATACAGAGTGTACGTGTGAGGGTGAGAGTGACCAGGAGAGTGAGTTGGTGGTGGAGCGGGTGCGAGAATGCACGCTTGGAATGGTTGAGGGTGTGCGAGGAAGCACAGCTGAGTTGGTCATGGCGCGGGTGTGGGAGAGCCCATGTGAGCGCGTTAGTGGGTGGATGCCAGAGTGCACGCCCATGGTGAGTGGTACGGAGTACGTACCGGGGGAGAGTGCGCAAGACGGTGCGCGAGGTGTGTTAAGGGAGTGTGCAAACGGCGAGTGTGCACGAGAGGTGTGGTGTGTAACAGGGAGTACGTTGGTGGAATGTACGGACGGCGTTGGAACGCCGGGTTTGGTGAGGGTGAAAGGGGTAGCGTATGCGTGTGAGCATGCAGGTGAAGCATCGACGGTAACCGGGTTAGCGGTTAGAGCGACGGATAGCCGATGCGAGCACTCGGGGCGCGGTGTGCTTTGTTGGATGCCAGGCCCGGCGCGGATCGAAGCTGCGTCGCTTCTCTTCGAAGCGTCGTTGCCGATTCGGGCATGGCCCCGCCCCGCACGGTCAAGTCCGGGCCTTGTCGGGCGAGGCGACCGGTCCGGTTCAAGGGCGAAGGGGAGGAAGCGGCACGGTGCTCCCTCGTGGGGACGGGGTTCCGACCGGGCGAGCCGCAGCCATCGGGCCCGGGACCGCAAGGTACCGAGCCGCGATGATGCGTGGAACCTCGGCCCGAGCATGCCTCCTCCCCAGAGTCGTGAATGCCGGACGGATTCAACCTGCAGGCGACCAAACCACCCGAATTCATTGGTCGGCTTTACGAAGCCGAGTTTAATGATGTCATGACGCACCGAGGCTAGGATATAGCGGACTGTGATGATGATAATACTGATAGTGTTTTTGATCCGAAATTTAGAAAAGTGAATAGAATTGGCAGTAATTGGAAATTTTTGATTGGTTGAAATTTGGTGTGCAAAATTGGTAGTGGAAGATACCCGATGTGGTGGGATGGCAACTCTGTCATCCCTCACAGCGTGACATTGGTACCATTGGTACCGTGACACCAAAATTGGTAGTGGAAGATACCCGATGTGGTGGGATGGCAACTCTGTCATCCCTCACAGCGGGGGCAAAGGAGCACTAGACTTATGGGGTTTATGGCAGTGAAAACTAGCCCGGGAGGGTTAGGATATAATGATAGGGACCTAGAAGATGACATTAGGTAATGTTAAGGTTAGGTAGTGACTGATACCTGTAGTGGGGACGCAGGTAGATTAGAGTGGATGATAATGACGTGGTATGTGCTTAGTTTAAAGGGAATACGGGGAGCACTAAGTTAGCAGGGCAACAGGTAGATTAGATGATGCCGTGTGTGTGAGGAACAGGTGTGATTGCACAGGTGTGCAACTGGACAGGTGGATGGAGCAGTGTTTGAGTGAGTGATAGTGATGAGTATTGTGTTGACCAAATGGTCCAGGAAGGAAGGAGGGTGCGGGTGGCACCAGGTGTAAGATTGCACAGGTGTGCAACTACAGGTGAATGAAGAACAGGTGTATGGAATAAATGGTAGTGTGGAATATATGGAGTATTGGAATGGATGGTCGTGGAGTGAGTATGGTGGAAACTATGGAGTGGAGTGGCTGGTGTGAATGGGGGAAGGATGGACCCCCATCACGAATACCCGGGGAGGGTAGTGTAAGTGTTAGGTAGAGGGTATAGGTAAATTGTGGTTGGATATTGGCATCTGTGGTGCGGGTGAAAGAATGGTGTTTGGATGGGTGCATTAGTGTTGTGGAAATGGCTGGGCGTGTAGCCTGTTAGTGTGTGTAGTTGGTTTGAGCACTCCACCACTGTGAGTATGTCGGCCAGGTGAGGCCGCAGGTGGGCTCTGGGAGCCGGTAGAGTTGTTGTGGATGGGGACCGAGGATCCGGAGGACGGACCCGGGTAGCCCAGTGCCAGAGGGCACCAAGGGGTGACAGAGCCAGGAGGGGCCTTCCCAGTTAGTTAGGTTAGGGTGAGGAGCTAGGTAAGCTCGGGTGGCAGCTGCAGTGGTGGAAGTGTGCAGGTGGGTAGACCTGCTGGGAGAGCTACACGACCCAGCCCAGAAATTGTGCAAGGGCACCGGGAGATGAATTGGGGGAGTGAGACCCCAAATTGAGAAGCACCACAGTTTGGTCAATGGGAATTGGTTTTTAGAACCCATCATGTAAGTTGGCCAATGGATTGGCAGGGAAAGACCCCGGGTAGTGTAAAGTGTGTTAACGTCATTGAGAGGATAGTTAGGATTGAAATCTCCTCGCACCATCTGCATCCACTCACCTGAGATGACGTACCTCCACACCATGCCAGGTTGTTTTTATTATTTTTATGATGCAAATGTTTTGGATTGTGAGACGCATCATGACGTGGGTGTGACATTGTGCTTGATGTTCCATCTCTACCTCCTTATGAGGATTGATGATGAATTGGGTGATGGCAAATTTTGGTTAGAGGGATTGTGGGAACGAATTTGGTGTAGGGGAAATTGGGGGAAGACGCGACAGTAGTGACGAATTTGTAAATGTGTAGATTTTGTAAATATGGGGTAAGGGCAAGGGTAGTGTAGGTGACAGGGGGGGTGACGTACGGTAGGGACGAGCTTTCTCACTTCGCTCTCCGTACGCACTTCGCCTTGCATTGCCTTGTTTGATGTGTACCCTTGTGACCTTACCCCTCGCTCATCTGTCTTCCCCCCTTTGTCTCCCACATGAGGACCTGAGCGCCACTGGGCGCCGAGGGGAGCGTGCGTGAGTCCGCCATTGTGCGCCCGGAACTCCCAGAACCAGCTGTCTGCATCGATGCACCACATTATGGACCACATGTCTGTGGCCGAGCACCACTTATGGACCCCATGGGTTGGGACATGGCCCCTCTGCTGGAACCGGCCATGAAGGCCCGAAATCTTGCTGGCAGACATTGATCACAGGGCACCGATGCCCCACAGGTGAACCACACTAGTCGGCCCCCTGTGGGCCATAAATAAAACAAAAATGGACACTTTGGGTGCAAGTTTTATTACAAATAGGCCGCCAGCAAAGGAAGATGACAACATCAGGAAAATAATAATAGCCAGCAGAGGGAGCCGAAGAGCAAGAGACCACCTAGAGGGTTAGGGGTTGTTTGGTTTATTTTCATGAACAGTGATGACTGTGCACCGATTGGTGCTTGAGGGTGTGTTGGTGCGTTTTGGGTGCTTACATGGTGCATTGATGCAGAGCAGACTGTCTCCCCCCCAGAAAGAACAATCACAGGTCCTGGGTTGCGTATTGTAAATAAAAGTAGAGTCACTGTAAATAATGCTCCCCACCGTCAGTGTATAGTTTGAAGACAATTCCGCAATTCGGTTAGCTGTGGGCATGAGTCTGTTAGGCAGGGTGCAATGGAGCAGCGGGACATATTTATTTATGTTTTAAAACTGTCGCACTCAGGGTCAGGTTAAATGTAGAGGGAACTACACCTACGTGTCACACTAAATTAAAGTTATAGGCCCGGGAAGTGCCTAAGAGGAGGAGAGTGCAGTGTTGCGGATGTGAGGATTGAGTTTTTTTGATTGTGTTGTATTGTATAGTAAATGGTTGTGAATTATTGTTTTAGTCTGAGCCCTCCTTGCTCCAGTGTGTATAAAGGTCAAAGGGCGTTCCGGTAGTTAATTCCATAAAGCATACATGAAGGACACTATAATATCCCTGTTCAGTAGTTTATTTCCTTATTCTGTGTATTAGGTTAAGGCTTTGTCTTCAATTAAAATGACACTCCATTGCACCAAGTGAAATAAGATAGATTCCCTTCATTCTTCATTCCCATTCCCAAAACCTCCATTTCCCCTTTCGTCATGGCCAAGCCTCGATTGCCAATATTACATCCCCTCCAAAACCACCATTGAACATGTGCTCGGGTCGGGGAAGAAAGGCGTGCCCGCCCGTCGTCATCAAGGGCGGAGCCAGAGGGTCACGTGACCAACCAGGGCCGAGGTGAGCACACCGATGGGCGTGTCCTAAAGGCCAGCGGCTTGATCGCCAGAGGCGTTATAAAAGCGCGCGCGCAAGGTACCACGTGAGAAGATCCAGATGAGCTTTGGAGAGAGAGAAGGTTCAAGGTCAATTACAAGCAGTTGCGCCAGAGACGGCAGACGCGTCCTGAGGTGAGCCAGAGAAGCAGCGTTGACTCCACCAGGCAGCTTCAACCCGTTACCCCACGGGAACCAGATAGCGGTGGCATCGGTGGCCATCGAGGTCCAGCCGACGTCCCGTGTGGGATCAAGCCCGAACCATCTGCCCCAGCTGAACCTTCCCAATCCTCCTTCCAGCATTCATTCCTGCCATTCCATCCTTCTTGTGTACGTGAGTTTGTTCTGTTTGTTCTGTCCTGGGTATTTAATTAAGTTTGTATAAGCTAGTATTTTCACTGTGTCACCTGCTTTTTCCATGTTCCCTGTATATAACTTTGACTGCTCCTTTTGCTTGTGTGTGTAAATAATAAATCCCGTTACTCTTCTGTACGTCTTCTTCTTCCTCTTTACATTCGGTCGCTTTAGAGGTTTCCAAATTGAATATCTGTGGCGCGATCCGGCCAACGTTCGGGAATCGGGTTGAGTCGGGGAAAACTGTTCGGCCGCGGTGCCTCCGCTCGGCAAACATAACATCTTATCCGCGGGCCGTAACAATATATATATATATATATATATATATATATATATATATATATATATATATATATATATATATATATGTATATATATGTATATATATATATATATATATATATACATATATATATATATATATATACATATATATATATATACGTATATTGTTATGGTTTTCCGCCGCCCTTCTTACCCTTACCAAAGGGGGGATTAAGCCCCTTGTTCTTTCTGGGCTTGGTGGAACCGAGAGACTTGAAACGCCTCTTCGGGGCAAACGCAAGGTAGGGTTTCGGGACCAAGTCTCGCTCATACCTAAATACCCGCACCGCCACGGAAGCGGGGAACCAAGCCTTGCACGAGCCCGTGTAATTTGAGTACACCGAGCGGTTTGCATACCACGTGGTCCGTGCAGTCACCGTTAAATATTGGACCCTGATTTGAGCGGTTCTATTCGTACCACGCTTAGTCAATGAGGAAATCACAAGAACGATCGAATGGAAGGAAGAACACAGGTTTAATTATTATTCCCACGTATGTACAAGGATCGGTAGAAGCAGAGACACAGAGCAGAACTTAATCAGTCTTATCTTAAAGCCCAGACTCGGGCCCGTTCACACTCACACAGGGAAATTGCAGGCAGGATGCTGTTCAGGCCAAACGCGCCGACTTGGTCATCCAGGAACGGCCCCGTCTGGCTCTCCACGGTCCCAGAACGTCCCGTGAAGAAGGCAAGCGGGCGGTGGAAGGATCCTCGTAGCGCGTCTCCTGAACAAAAGGCAGCCGATGAGGTAGAAAGGAAAAGTACGCATCTCTCAGCGCGGCTGGCGGTTACACAGCACGTTGTCACTCACTTAACTCAATGCACTATAATGGCTCGGCTTCAAGCTCAACCGAGCATCACTTTCATATGAGCGCGTATCCTGGTTCATGCGCATCTTTCTCCACTCAATGCCAACTCAGTCCTCGTACCTCAATTGCTGCTCAAACTCCACTGCTCACCGCACTCTCTCTGGTGGCTTTGCGCAACGACTTATATCTACACGCCCCGAACCTTCTCGAACCTTCTCGAACCTTCCAACCACGCCCTGTGACGCAGTGCTGCCGCCACCCCCTCTGAGCCCTGATTGGCGGCTCGCGCTTACCGTCAGCTTCTCTGCCGCCCTCATTCGGTCCCGCCCCGACCCTCCTAGGCCTGCCTCGTGTTAATTCGCGCCAAAAGAACCAAAGGTAGCACAAAGAGGCATGAGGCTAGGGAGGCGGGATAAGGCAATGGAAGTAGGAGAAGGACCTATTCTCCTTACTCTACTCAACGCAGAACTAACACAGGAAAAGGACTATGCTCACAAATACTAAGAGATAACTACACTATCGCGAGGCTACATGTTGTTTGTGTGACTAACTATGAGGGGGAAATTTAACCTTTATTATACAAACTGTTACCAAAACTCAAAACCGCAACAATATATATACATACATACACCCTCATGTATTGCCTTTCTGCCAAGTTTGAACAAATCCCATCCATACATGTTGATAAATAGTTGGGGACACGTTTAAGTAACAAAATGGACGCCAGTCGGCCATCTTGGATCTAATCTCAAAAGAAAATGACATGAATATGTCAGCAATCATTCATTATCTATGTGCCAAGTTTGAACAACATCGGTAAATGCATGTCCGAGAAATGGTTGAGGACGTGTTTAATACTGGGTTTTTTTAAACTAAAATGGCCACCAGTCGGCCATCTTTGATCACATCAGAAAACAAAATGGTGTGCATATGTATAACCATCATGTATTAACTTTGTGTCGAGTATTAACAAAATCGGTCCATATATCTTCAAGATATGGTTGTGGACGCACAGAAGAGACGCAATCCATAAGCCCCCGTTTCGGACCAAGTCGAACTGGGGCTAATAAACCTATTTATTAACTTTTAAACAATCAATCTCTAAACCCAAGGATAATAGATTACCAATTATATCACAACCAAAACGCAACAGGATGTACAGAAAGGAAGGAAAATCTTCGATTGACACAAAGATACCTTAATATGCCACAAAGATGACGAATATGTGCATCAGAAGATTGTGAAAGAACAGTGGTTTTTGTACTTTGTCAGAGTAAAACAAATCTAAGGACATTTAGAGCAAATGTTTGGCACCAAGTGTAGTGCATGGTGCCAAGCACCTGGCCTGTTGGAAACTGTAATTGAACACCTGTTCAAGGGTGCTAAAGTTCCCAGCGTATTCTGGCCTTGACTTAATTTGCACCATGTTTGGCAAACTAATTCTTACTTGTGTGATATTTTAAAAATCCAAATTGTGTTGCACACAGCTTTAACAAAATCTTCATTCAAACTTTTACTACTTGTTGTTTCGTAAGCAGCTTGTCAATGCTGGTTGCATCGTTTTTTCTGGAAGTTTGGCTGTGCCGCTGATGCAGTGCTCTTGTTATCAGCTAGCTTGTACTCATTTTGCCGACTTCGGAAGGATGACAGTGTGAGTCAACCCACCTAGTGTTAATTCAACAGAAAAACAGAGGCTCGATCTCAAGAAGCTGAGATTTTAAGCAAGTCTCGTTAACCGTTAAGCCAACACCAGGCACTACGACTGCTGCAACTACATCTTAAACCACCCCAAATTATTCCCACTTTCTTGTGGGGTCGGGCAGATAAACTATTTTGCTCAAGACTTTCAGAACCGTCTGGACAGCCACGAGGTTCAGCTGGAGCTGGTTTTGGAAAGGATTTGTTATTTGTTCAAGGTGATGATGATAATTCTTGCTTAAACTTGGTGAAAGACATCATGGGATATTTAACCCCCACAAGCTAATAGTAGCAGACGAGCAGGTACCAGGGGAAATTCCACGTAATGTCGAATGTAACTTCAACAATATTATGCAAAGAACAGTTATATATATATATATATATATACATGTATATATATATATATCTATCTATATATATATATATATATATATATATATATATATATATATATATATATATATATAACACAATTTCGTGTATATATATATATATATATTTAATTTCGTGGTGTTGAGGTGTTTTTAATTTCGTGGTGGTGAGGTGTTTTTAATTTCGTGTTTGGTGGCTGTGAGGTGTTTTTAATTTCGTGTTTGGTGGCTGTGAGGTGTTTTTAATTTCGTGGTGGTGAGGTGTTTTTAATTTCGTGTTTGGTGGCTGTGAGGTGTTTTTAATTTCGTGGTGGTGAGGTGTTTTTAATTTCGTGTTTCGTGGCTGTGAGGTGTTTTTAATTTCGTGGCTGTGAGGTGTTTTTAATTTCGTGTTTGGTAGCTGTGAGGTGTTTTTAATTTCGTGTTTCGTGGCTGTGAAGTGTTTTTAATTTCGTGGTGGTGAGGTGTTTTTAATTTCGTGTTTCGTGGCTGTGAAGTGTTTTTAATTTCGTGGTGGTGAGGTGTTTTTAATTTCGTGTTTCGTGGCTGTGAAGTGTTTTTAATTTCGTGGTGGTGAGGTGTTTTTAATTTCGTGTTTCGTGGCTGTGAGGTGTTTTTAATTTCGTGGCTGTGAGGTGTTTTTAATTTCGTGTTTCGTGGCTGTGAAGTGTTTTTAATTTCGTGGTGGTGAGGTGTTTTTAATTTCGTGTTTCGTGGCTGTGAGGTGTTTTTAATTTCGTGTTTGGTAGCTGTGAGGTGTTTTTAATTTCGTGGTGGTGAGGTGTTTTTAATTTCGTGTTTCGTGGCTGTGAGGTGTTTTTAATTTCGTGTTTGGTAGCTGTGAGGTGTTTTTAAATTCGTGTTTCGTGGCTGTGAGGTGTTTTTAATTTCGTGGTGGTGAGGTGTTTTTAAATTCGTGTTTCGTGGCTGTGAGGTGTTTTTAATTTCGTGGCTGTGAGGTGTTTTTAATTTCGTGTTTCGTGGCTGTGAGGTGTTTTTAATTTTGTGTTTCGTGGCCGTGAGGTTGTTTAAATTACTTGGTGGTGAGGTTTTTTAAATTATGTGGTGGTGAGTTGTTTTAAATTACTTGGTGGTGAGGTGTTTTGAATTATGTGGTGGTGAGGTGTTTTTAATTATGTGGTGGAGAGGTGTTTTAAATTACTTGGTGGTGAGGTGTTTTGAATTACGTGGTGGTGAGGTGTTTTGAATTATGTGGTGGTGAGGTGTTTTGAATTACTTGGTGGTGAGGTGTTTTGAATTATGTGGTGGTGAGGTGTTTTGAATTACTTGGTGGTGAGGTGTTTTGAATTACGTGGTGGTGAGGTGTTTTGAATTACTTGGTGGTGAGGTGTTTTGAATTACGTGGTGGTGAGGTGTTTTGAATTACTTGGTGGTGAGGTGTTTTAAATTACTTGGTGGTGAGGTGTTTTAAATTACGTGGTGGTGAGGTGTTTTGAATTACGTGGTGGTGAGGTGTTTTGAATTATGTGGTGGTGAGGTGTTTTGAATTACTTGGTGGTGAGGTGTTTTGAATTACTTGGTGGTGAGGTGTTTTAAATTACGTGGTGGTGAGGTGTTTTAAATTACTTGGTGGTGAGGTGTTTTAAATTACTTGGTGGTGAGGTGTTTTAAATTACTTGGTGGTGAGGTGTTTTAAATTACTTGCTGGTGAGGTGTTTTAAATTACTTGGTGGTGAGGTGTTTTAAATTACGTGGTGGTGAGGTGTTTTAAATTACTTGGTGGTGAGGTGTTTTAAATTACTTGGTGGTGAGGTGTTTTAAATTACTTGGTGGTGAGGTGTTTTAAATTACGTGGTGGTGAGGTGTTTTAAATTACTTGGTGGTGAGGTGTTTTAAATTACGTGGTGGTGAGGTGTTTTAAATTACGTGGTGGTGACGTGTTTTAAATTACGTGGTGGTGAGGTGTTTTAAATTACGTGGTGGTGAGGTGTTTTAAATTACGTGGTGGTGAGGTGTTTTAAATTACTTGGTGGTGAGGTGTAATCGTCCCAAACTTCCAGTCTGCACCTACTCCCATGTATGTGCTGATGGGGTTCTTTTTTGAATTATATAAATTTTTTCAACTTAAATCTTCAACCTAAATTGCTTATTAAAATGTAGTATCACAAACACAACAAATACATTTGTGCAAAATAATTGTTTGTATTATGATTGGTGTAAATCATGACAACACAGCAACTCAGGTACCGTCATTATCCTCAGCTAAAATAAGCCCGTTCCTCAGTAACGATGCTTGATGAGGCGAGCGCAGCGAGCCGAGCCAAGCCAAGCTAGTGTATATATATATATATATACACAGACACACACACTCAGTGTACAAAACATTAGGAACACCTGCTCTTTCCATGAAATAGACTGATCAGGTGAATCCAGGTGAAAGCTATGATCCCTTATTGATTGCACCTGTTAAATCCACTTCAATCAGTGTAGATGAAGGGGAAGAGACAGTTTAAAGAAGGATGTTTAAACCTTGAGACGATTGAGACATGGATTGTGTATGTGTGCCATTCAGATAGTAAATTGGCAAGACAAAAGATTTAAGTGCCTTTGAACGGGTATGGTTGAAGGTGCCATGTGCACTCGTTTGAGTGTGTCAAGAACTGCAACAATGCTGGGTTTTTCACGCTCAATGGTTTCCCGTATTTATCCAGAATGGCCCACCCCAAAGGACATCCAGCCAACCGCAGGCCAGTGGTCGAAAACGACTAATAGATGAAAGAGGCCAAAGGAGGCTTAGACAAATTGTACATATCAACAAACAGGCTACAGTTAGTCAACTGACAATCCAGTACAACATTGGTGCCGAAAGACCCATAAAACAAGCGTTACGCCTAGGTCCCCCGTTTGTGAAGTGATGTGTGTTGACAAAGTGGAAGACGCAAGGCGGCCATCTTGGATTTTTACGTGGCGACACAATTTTCAATAGCGTTCTCCCTTATGCATAGTTACACCCACACACCAGATTATAAGTTGGTACTTCGTTTATTTTTCAAGATATTCCACTCACAAGGTTCAGACATATATATGGTGGCGGCTGTTGTGGAAAACCAATCAGGTCCACACAACTTTAGTCCAACGGGTGGTTTAATTCCATTTAGATCATAACATCATCCTGTAAAGCAGGAAATACAATAAGTATACGATGTGACATCACATGGGACCATTCATAACATTCAATGCAAGCAAGCTGGATATTCTATGCTGGCGTACCGTTAGCGAGTCTACCAGATGTAACGTGTCACAGGAGAAGTCTCGGAGCACCGTCCGCAGCAGCGGGTCTTATAGTCACGCCCCTAGCGGTGTCAACGAGCAGCGAGCATCACCCCGGGTTCAGTACGAATACGATTTCACTACATTCTCCCCCCGTCAGAATTATACGGCAGTGCGGCTAAAAGCGAGTGAGCGTCAGCACGAACAGGGTGCGGAACATCAGTCGACCCAACCGTATCGGGCCGGGCGGCGAATTTCTCTGCCAGCACGCGTCTGAAATTCCCCGGGTACGGCATCACGTATCCCTGTGTCCCCGGCGTCGGAGGCGCCATCAGGGTCGGGTGACGAAGGGGGTAACTCCAAGTCGTCGGGCCCAGGTAGACGCGGCGAGGGAAGGGTCGGTAGACTTTCGGCGATGGGAGCGTCGGGAGAGGCCATAGTCTCATAGATGGGTTCGATCGGTTCATCCGATTCCCTACTCAGGTCGGCGACCCCGCAAGGGGCAAGGTGACGGACGGAGACAGTAGTCTCACGGCCATCAGTCGTCATCACACGAGCATGCTCAGGATTAGCCTGGAGAATCTGCACTTTGTCCACTAGGGGGTCGTACTTGCTCGCGCGAACCACCCGTTTAAGGTAGGCCGGCCCGGGCCCAGCGAGCCAACTGGGCAAAGACCGTATACACCCCGTGCTCCTGGGGTGGTGGAAAAGTCGCTCGTGGGGAGTTTGGTTGGTTGCCGTACACAGGAGAGCCCTGATCGAGTTCAACGCCGCAGGTAGCGACCAAGCCCATTTATCGAGGCCCCGGCCGAGGGTCCGGAGGTTGAGCATGACGGCCCTCCAGATAATCCCGTTGAAGCGTTCGATCTGCCCATTAGCCTGGGGTCTGTACGGCGTGGTGTAACTAGAAGCAATGTTATTTTGGAGCAGATAGCCGCGCACCTCCTGCGACAAGAAGACCGCACCCCGGTCGGTATGGACATAGGCCGGGTAACCGAACATTGAGAACAAGTTCTGTAAGCATCGCATCACCGTGGCAGCAGTCATGTCCGCGCACGTATAAGCAAAGGGGAATCGCGAGTACTCATCGACGATAGTGAGCAGCTAGCGAGAGCCGCTCGACACCGGCAATGGGCCCTTGAAATCCATCGCCAAGCGTTCCCACGGTCGCGTAGCCTTAACCAGAGTCCCCATGGGAGGGTTATAGAAACGCGGTTTGATTTCCGCGCAGATAGCACAGTCGCGACAGATACGGCGGATATCGTCAATCGAGTATGGGAGATTGCCACACCGCACAAAATGAGCGAAACGCGTTACGCCGGGATGGCCCGCAGTGGCATGCAGCACCCGTAGGCCCTCCAAAGAGGTGATACCCGCGCATGTAGCCGGTCGTGATAAGGCATCGGCGGCCCGGTTATCCTTCCCCGGGCGATATTTGATGGTGTAACAGAAGTCGGCGATTTCGATATGCCAGCGAGTGATTTTCTCATTCTTAATGCGCTGGGCGTGTAAGGTGTCGTACATGAACGCAACGCTTTGCTGGTCCGTGATGATTTGGAAGCTCCGCCCGAGTAAGTACGGGCGCCATCGCCGAATAGACTCGACGATCGCATACGCTTCCTTTTCAACGGACGAGTGTCTCCGCTCAGCGGTGGTAAGAGTCCGTGAAAAGAAAGCCACGGGACGCCCCCCTTGGGAGAGGGTCGCCGCGATGGCCTGATCCGAGGCGTCACTTTCGAGGACGAAAGAGCCGCTCTCGTCGATTGTCGCCACGGCGGCTCGGGCGATGTCGGCCTTAAGGCCTTCAAAGGCCGCCAATGCGGCCGGACTCAGGGGGAAGGTGTCGCAGGCCACGAGGGGGCGAAGTTTCGCGGAGAAACTTTGCACCCATTTGGAGTAATGGGCGAACAGCCCAAGGCCGCGCTTCAGGGACGCCCGATCACAGGGAGGGGCCATGTCGAGCAAAGGTCGCAGATGCTCCTTATCCGGAGCGACAGAGCCATGGGTCACGGTGTACCCCAGAAGATCTATCGTGCGTAGGGAGTATTGGCACTTATCCTCGTTCATAGTTAAGTGATACCTCTGCGCGACCTCAAGGAAGCGCTTCAGATTAGCATCATGGTGCCCTTGGTCATATCCACAAACCGTAAGATTATCGAGGTAGACGAAAACATCGGTTAAGTGCTCCCACGCAACGAGGTCATCCATGGCCCTCTGGAAACAAGTGACCCCGTTCGTTACCCCAAAAGGCAATCGCGTAAATTGGTACAACCGCTGCCCCGACTCAAATGCGGTATAGATACGATCCGCCCTAGAGATAGGGATCTGGTGGTACGCACTACGGAGATCGAGAGTGCTATAGACCGAATACTGGGACACCTGTTGCACCAGCGCGTCCATCCCCGGAAGGGGGTAGGCATCCAGCTGTGTAAAGCGGTTAATCGTTTGGGAATAGTCGATTACCATGCGTCTGCGATGGGCCTCGCTGCGCACCACCAAGACCTGGGCGCGCCACGGCGACCTACTAGGTTCTATGATGCCGTCTTTCAAGAGCTGAGCCGTTTCGTCCGCAATGAATTGCATGTCTGCGCGAGAGTAGCGCCGTGATTTCACCGCGACAGGGGTGCAGTCGGAGGTTAGATTGGGGAACAGCGAAAGCGGCTGGACGTCCATTTGCGCTAGGGCGCACACCGCAAGCGCGTCGTCCGCCCCCACAACAAGCGTGTCAGGCCCACCAAACTCCATTACCAGACGTCCATGCAGCTTAAGAAAATCGTGTCCTAACAGAATATCAGCACATAATGCGGGTAAAACCATAAGATGTACATCAGGGAAAACCCGTCCCTTTAGCACGAGTTTCAATCGGCATTCCCCCTTCGTGCTGAGTCGAAGCCCCTGGGAAGCCATGAAGATCCGTCTCGTAGACCTCCAGATCCGCCATCCATGCCTGAGCACAAGTCGCTGGTCGATAAAACTATCCGTAGACCCTGTATCCACCAAGGCCCGAACACAATGGCCTTCGACCATGAGGGGAATAAGGGCTTGAGCCAGGCCAGACGAGGCTGCTGGGAGCGGGACTGAGCCCCCCGAATGGGTCGGACAAGCCTCGCGGGTGGATCCTATGCCAGCAGCAGTTTTGCGGTCGTGGCCGGAGTCTGCGTTGACCATGGGGAATCCATTAACGCCATCAGAGGGCTTTCCCAAGCATTCCGGTGTTTCGCGATTCAAAATCTGACAATTCTGACGGGAAAAGGCCTCCGTAGTATTTGAAATCGCCTTTTGACACTTTTGGCAGAAAAAGGCCTCCGTAGTATTTGAAATCGCCTTTTGACACTTTTGGCAGAAAAAGGCCTCCGTAGTATTCGAAATCGCCTTTTCTGGGGTGAGGGCCACCGTTAGCTCGTGGACGACACGAGGAGAACGTTCCGCTGGGGCTTGGCGAGGCTTCAAAGCCCCTTGCGTGGCCCGGGGTTTGGTCAAGGACACGTACTTCGTGCCCGATGGAGGATGAGATGGTGGTGGCTGTCCGGTGACGCCCGCCAAGGACGTCTGAGCGCCCAGGGGCCCGCAGAGAGGGGCCCTCCCCTTCGAAGTCGGGTAAGGCGCCGGGTTTCGGGCTCGGCTCGCAGGCTCCGCAATGAGCCCATTCAAGGTCGCCGCGCCCGCGCGACCGCGACCGCGCGATTCAATGAGCCGCGAGCCGCGTGCCGTTTTCCTGCACACTCTCGCGTAATGTCCTTTTTGCGAGCACAAATGGCATATAGCGTCTCGTGCCGGACACACGGGCCGGGCATGGCGTGGCCCCCCACAGAAAAAGCATGCGGCCCCGCGTAAGGCCTTGGGTCTGGTCGTAACGGCAGCCGTCAGGACTGGGTCTTCCTCCGGAGCATCCCGGAGTTCCGCGAGCGGGTCCGCGTCCTCGGCGGTAGCACTCTCCGGCCGGGCGTGTAGTGTAGTGCCCGCCAAGAGGCGCGTGCGATCATAGGTGTTCGATTGCATCCGCGCTTCGGTGTATACTTTCCCTTGCTCGAGTGCCGTAGCGAAGGTCAGGTCGGTCTTCTCTAAGAGCTTGAGCCTTAGTTCCTGGGAGGAGACCCCTGCAATGAAGGCATCTAAAAGAAGATCATCCTGAGACTGCGCGGGAGTCCGTGGCTCCCTGGTGCTGTCCAGCAAGAGCTGCCGGAGCTCCTGGGCGTAGTGGTCCATCGCCTCGTTGGGTTGCTGATGTCGCGTTTGCAGCAAATATCGTGCAAACACCGGGCTTTTTTCCTTTATGTACAGCCGTTTGAGCTCCGCGATCGAGAGGTCATACGTCGCGCATTGAGCGATGGAGTTGTACACCCGGTAGTCGATTTTTGAATGAAGTGTTGCTAGCTTCGCGGCAGCCGTCGGCGCGGTCTCAGGCTCGTCAAAATGATTCTCCTATGTTCTGAGCCAGTGCTTCAGTTGCAAGCCACCATCCGGGGCTTGCGGGTCGGCGCAGAATACGGCAACCGCCAGCGTCTTGTTGCCAGCCATGTCGGTAGATATAAATGGAATTAAGTGTTGTGGAAAACCAATCAGGTCCACACAACTTTAGTCCAACGGGTGGTTTAATTCCATTTAGATCATAACATCATCCTGTAAAGCAGGAAATACAATAAGTATACGATGTGACATCACATGGGACCATTCATAACATTCAATGCAAGCAAGCTGGATATTCTATGCTGGCGTACCGTTAGCGAGTCTACCAGATGTAACGTGTCACAGGAGAAGTCTCGGAGCACCGTCCGCAGCAGCGGGTCTTATAGTCACGCCCCTAGCGGTGTCAACGAGCAGCGAGCATCACCCCGGGTTCAGTACGAATACGATTTCACTACATTCTCCCCCCGTCAGAATTATACGGCAGTGCGGCTAAAAGCGAGTGAGCGTCAGCACGAACAGGGTGCGGAACATCAGTCGACCCAACCGTATCGGGCCGGGCGGCGAATTTCTCTGCCAGCACGCGTCTGAAATTCCCCGGGTACGGCATCACGTATCCCTGTGTCCCCGGCGTCGGAGGCGCCATCAGGGTCGGGTGACGAAGGGGGTAACTCCAAGTCGTCGGGCCCAGGTAGACGCGGCGAGGGAAGGGTCGGTAGACTTTCGGCGATGGGAGCGTCGGGAGAGGCCATAGTCTCATAGATGAGTTCGATCGGTTCATCCGATTCCCTACTCAGGTCGGTGACCCCGCAAGGGGCAAGGTGACGGACGGAGACAGTAGTCTCACGGCCATCAGTCGTCATCACACGAGCATGCTCAGGATTAGCCTGGAGAATCTGCACTTTGTCCACTAGGGGGTCGTACTTGCTCGCGTGAACCACCCGTTTAAGGTAGGCCGGCCCGGGCCCAGCGAGCCAACTGGGCAAAGACCGTATACACCCCGTGCTCCTGGGGTGGTGGAAAAGTCGCTCGTGGGGAGTTTGGTTGGTTGCCGTACACAGGAGAGCCCTGATCGAGTTCAACGCCGCAGGTAGCGACCAAGCCCATTTATCGAGGCCCCGGCCGAGGGTCCGGAGGTTGAGCATGACGGCCCTCCAGATAATCCCGTTGAAGCGTTCGATCTGCCCATTAGCCTGGGGTCTGTACGGCGTGGTGTAACTAGAAGCAATGTTATTTTGGAGCAGATAGCCGCGCACCTCCTGCGACAAGAAGACCGCACCCCGGTCGGTATGGACATAGGCCGGGTAACCGAACATTGAGAACAAGTTCTGTAAGCATCGCATCACCGTGGCAGCAGTCATGTCCGCGCACGTATAAGCAAAGGGGAATCGCGAGTACTCATCGACGATAGTGAGCAGATAGCGAGAGCCGCTCGACACCGGCAATGGGCCCTTGAAATCCATCGCCAAGCGTTCCCACGGTCGCGTAGCCTTAACCAGAGTCCCCATGGGAGGGTTATAGAAACGCGGTTTGATTTCCGCGCAGATAGCACAGTCGCGACAGATACGGCGGATATCGTCAATCGAGTATGGGAGATTGCCACACCGCACAAAATGAGCGAAACGCGTTACGCCGGGATGGCCCGCAGTGGCATGCAGCACCCGTAGGCCCTCCAAAGAGGTGATACCCGCGCATGTAGCCGGTCGTGATAAGGCATCGGCGGCCCGGTTATCCTTCCCCGGGCGATATTTGATGGTGTAACAGAAGTCGGCGATTTCGATATGCCAGCGAGTGATTTTCTCATTCTTAATGCGCTGGGCGTGTAAGGTGTCGTACATGAACGCAACGCTTTGCTGGTCCGTGATGATTTGGAAGCTCCGCCCGAGTAAGTACGGGCGCCATCGCCGAATAGACTCGACGATCGCATACGCTTCCTTTTCAACGGACGAGTGTCTCCGCTCAGCGGTGGTAAGAGTCCGTGAAAAGAAAGCCACGGGACGCCCCCCTTGGGAGAGGGTCGCCGCGATGGCCTGATCCGAGGCGTCACTTTCGAGGACGAAAGAGCCGCTCTCGTCGATTGTCGCCACGGCGGCTCGGGCGATGTCGGCCTTAAGGCCTTCAAAGGCCGCCAATGCGGCCGGACTCAGGGGGAAGGTGTCGCAGGCCACGAGGGGGCGAAGTTTCGCGGAGAAACTTTGCACCCATTTGGAGTAATGGGCGAACAGCCCAAGGCCGCGCTTCAGGGACGCCCGATCACAGGGAGGGGCCATGTCGAGCAAAGGTCGCAGATGCTCCTTATCCGGAGCGACAGAGCCATGGGTCACGGTGTACCCCAGAAGATCTATCGTGCGTAGGGAGTATTGGCACTTATCCTCGTTCATAGTTAAGTGATACCTCTGCGCGACCTCAAGGAAGCGCTTCAGATTAGCATCATGGTGCCCTTGGTCATATCCACAAACCGTAAGATTATCGAGGTAGACGAAAACATCGGTTAAGTGCTCCCACGCAACGAGGTCATCCATGGCCCTCTGGAAACAAGTGACCCCGTTCGTTACCCCAAAAGGCAATCGCGTAAATTGGTACAACCGCTGCCCCGACTCAAATGCGGTATAGATACGATCCGCCCTAGAGATAGGGATCTGGTGGTACGCACTACGGAGATCGAGAGTGCTATAGACCGAATACTGGGACACCTGTTGCACCAGCGCGTCCATCCCCGGAAGGGGGTAGGCATCCAGCTGTGTAAAGCGGTTAATCGTTTGGGAATAGTCGATTACCATGCGTCTGCGATGGGCCTCGCTGCGCACCACCAAGACCTGGGCGCGCCACGGCGACCTACTAGGTTCTATGATGCCGTCTTTCAAGAGCTGAGCCGTTTCGTCCGCAATGAATTGCATGTCTGCGCGAGAGTAGCGCCGTGATTTCACCGCGACAGGGGTGCAGTCGGAGGTTAGATTGGGGAACAGCGAAAGCGGCTGGACGTCCATTTGCGCTAGGGCGCACACCGCAAGCGCGTCGTCCGCCCCCACAACAAGCGTGTCAGGCCCACCAAACTCCATTACCAGATGTCCATGCAGCTTAAGAAAATCGTGTCCTAACAGAATATCAGCACATAATGCGGGTAAAACCATAAGATGTACATCAGGGAAAACCCGTCCCTTTAGCACGAGTTTCAATCGGCATTCCCCCTTCGTGCTGAGTCGAAGCCCCTGGGAAGCCATGAAGATCCGTCTCGTAGACCTCCAGATCCGCCATCCATGCCTGAGCACAAGTCGCTGGTCGATAAAACTATCCGTAGACCCTGTATCCACCAAGGCCCGAACACAATGGCCTTCGACCATGAGGGGAATAAGGGCTTGAGCCAGGCCAGACGAGGCTGCTGGGAGCGGGACTGAGCCCCCCGAATGGGTCGGACAAGCCTCGCGGGTGGATCCTATGCCAGCAGCAGTTTTGCGGTCGTGGCCGGAGTCTGCGTTGACCATGGGGAATCCATTAACGCCATCAGAGGGCTTTCCCAAGCATTCCGGTGTTTCGCGATTCAAAATCTGACAATTCTGACGGGAAAAGGCCTCCGTAGTATTTGAAATCGCCTTTTGACACTTTTGGCAGAAAAAGGCCTCCGTAGTATTTGAAATCGCCTTTTGACACTTTTGGCAGAAAAAGGCCTCCGTAGTATTCGAAATCGCCTTTTCTGGGGTGAGGGCCACCGTTAGCTCGTGGACGACACGAGGAGAACGTTCCGCTGGGGCTTGGCGAGGCTTCAAAGCCCCTTGCGTGGCCCGGGGTTTGGTCAAGGACACGTACTTCGTGCCCGATGGAGGATGAGATGGTGGTGGCTGTCCGGTGACGCCCGCCAAGG
This sequence comes from Myxine glutinosa, assembly GCF_964187855.1. Classification (NCBI taxonomy): domain Eukaryota; kingdom Metazoa; phylum Chordata; class Myxini; order Myxiniformes; family Myxinidae; genus Myxine; species Myxine glutinosa. The sequence continues at coordinate 146,108,080 of NC_136263.1, forward strand.
ACGTCTGAGCGCCCAGGGGCCCGCAGAGAGGGGCCCTCCCCTTCGAAGTCGGGTAAGGCGCCGGGTTTCGGGCTCGGCTCGCAGGCTCCGCAATGAGCCCATTCAAGGTCGCCGCGCCCGCGCGACCGCGACCGCGCGATTCAATGAGCCGCGAGCCGCGTGCCGTTTTCCTGCACACTCTCGCGTAATGTCCTTTTTGCGAGCACAAATGGCATATAGCGTCTCGTGCCGGACACACGGGCCGGGCATGGCGTGGCCCCCCACAGAAAAAGCATGCGGCCCCGCGTAAGGCCTTGGGTCTGGTCGTAACGGCAGCCGTCAGGACTGGGTCTTCCTCCGGAGCATCCCGGAGTTCCGCGAGCGGGTCCGCGTCCTCGGCGGTAGCACTCTCCGGCCGGGCGTGTAGTGTAGTGCCCGCCAAGAGGCGCGTGCGATCATAGGTGTTCGATTGCATCCGCGCTTCGGTGTATACTTTCCCTTGCTCGAGTGCCGTAGCGAAGGTCAGGTCGGTCTTCTCTAAGAGCTTGAGCCTTAGTTCCTGGGAGGAGACCCCTGCAATGAAGGCATCTAAAAGAAGATCATCCTGAGACTGCGCGGGAGTCCGTGGCTCCCTGGTGCTGTCCAGCAAGAGCTGCCGGAGCTCCTGGGCGTAGTGGTCCATCGCCTCGTTGGGTTGCTGATGTCGCGTTTGCAGCAAATATCGTGCAAACACCGGGCTTTTTTCCTTTATGTACAGCCGTTTGAGCTCCGCGATCGAGAGGTCATACGTCGCGCATTGAGCGATGGAGTTGTACACCCGGTAGTCGATTTTTGAATGAAGTGTTGCTAGCTTCGCGGCAGCCGTCGGCACGGTCTCAGGCTCGTCAAAATGATTCTCCAATGTTCTGAGCCAGTGCTTCAGTTGCAAGCCACCATCCGGGGCTTGCGGGTCGGCGCAGAATACGGCAACCGCCAGCGTCTTGTTGCCAGCCATGTCGGTAGATATAAATGGAATTAAGTGTTGTGGAAAACCAATCAGGTCCACACAACTTTAGTCCAACGGGTGGTTTAATTCCATTTAGATCATAACATCATCCTGTAAAGCAGGAAATACAATAAGTATACGATGTGACATCACATGGGACCATTCATAACATTCAATGCAAGCAAGCTGGATATTCTATGCTGGCGTACCGTTAGCGAGTCTACCAGATGTAACGTGTCACAGGAGAAGTCTCGGAGCACCGTCCGCAGCAGCGGGTCTTATAGTCACGCCCCTAGCGGTGTCAACGAGCAGCGAGCATCACCCCGGGTTCAGTACGAATACGATTTCACTACAGCGGCCACCTTGGACGTTGACGTGGCGACCCAATTTTCAATAGCGTTCTTCCTTATGCCTAGATACACCCACGCACCAGATTAGAAGTTGGTACTTCGTTTATTTTTCAAGATATTCCGCTCACAAGGTTCAGACATATATATGGTGGCGGCCATCTTGGATTTTGACGTGGCGACCCAACTTTCAATACCGTTCTTCCTTATGCCTAGATACACCCACCCACCAGATTAGAAGTTGGTACTTTCCTTATTTTTCAAGATATTCCGCTCACAAGGTTCAGACATACATGGCGGCGGCCATCTTGGATTTTGACGGGCCGACCCAATTTTCAAAAGCATTCTTCCTTATGCGTAGATACACCCACACACCAGATTAGAAGTTAGTAGTTCGTTTATTTTTCAAGATATTTCGCTCACAAGCTTCAGACATATATATGGTGGCGGCCATCTTTGATTTTGAATTAGCGACCCAATTTTCAAAAGCATTCTTCCTTATGCGTAGATACACCCACACACCAGATTAGAAGTTAGTAGTTCATTGATTTTTCAAGATATTTCGCTCACAAGGTTCAGACATACATGGCGGCGGCCATCTTGGATTTTGACGTGGCGACCTAATTTTCAATAGGGTTCTTCCCTATGCCTAGATACACCCACACACCAGATTAAAATTCGGTCCTTCGCTTACGCATGCACGCACACACGTCCGCACGCACGAACGGACGGACGGACACACACACGGGCGGAGGGGAAAACCATAGTCCCCCTTTTGCTCCGCGGTGCGACGGGGAACAATAATGCGCAACTCGTCGTACCTTGACACGAATGGGGTATGGCAGCTGACGGCCTACAGAGTTCCACCTCTTTCAGCAAAAATCAAAAACCTGAAGTTCCAGTGGGCTAAGGAACAAAAGTACTGGACACTGGAGGATTGGAAAAACATTGCCTGATCTGATGAATCCCGGTTCCTACTGTTTCACGCTGATGGGAGGACTAGGGTATGGAGAAAACCACATGAATACATGCATCCATCATGCCATGTGTCAACATTGCAAGCTGGTGCAGGTGGTGGTGGTGTGATGATGTGGGGTCTGTTTTCATGGCACATATTGGGCCCCTTGATAAAAGTGGAGCAATGTATGGATGCCACAGGATATCTGAACATCATTGCCAATCAGGTGCATCCCTTCATGGCAGCAGTGTATACATCTGAAAATGGATTTCTTCAGTCGGATACTGCCCCATGCCACAAGGCTAGGATTGTCCAGGAATGGAATTCAGCTTACTGCATTGGCCTACCCAGTCACCAGATCTCAATCCTGGGATGCATCTGTGGGATGAGATGGACCGAGCTATTCAGAGTGGAGATCCACGACCAGCCAACTTGACAACTGTGGGAAGCTTTGGAGTCAACATGGGCCAACATCCATGTGGAACGCTTTCGACACCTTGTGGAGTCCATGCCGACAAATTCAGGTACTAGGAAGGTGTTCCTCATGTTTTTACACAGATTTTGTTTTGTAATCAGACCAAAGATGGCCGACTGGTGGCCTTTAACTCCGTACAACAAAATTACTAAAACTGCAGGGGCTATCACATTTTACGTCTTTTTTTCCTCGTTTCTCGAAGTCTCTCTTACTGTTTGCATTTTTAAAACATCATTATGACATTATAATTCGACAAGTACAATGTTTGATCTGATCAGTATGAAAAAAAAACATTATCTGCAACTGTTAGTCCGATGGACACAAGATTTTCACCAGAGGAGCGCCTTCTCCTGTAGAATTTTTTAATGATAATTTTGATGTCATAGGTCACGTGGTACAGGTGCTATCTTGGAAAAATCGAAAAACATTGCACTGTAGCGACCCATGGGTCCCCCAAACGAGACCAGCAACAGAATCTCCTTGCTCCAGCCGGTGACGTAACCGGCGGGCAAACCACGGCGCCGGGGTGGCCGGTCACGTGACCACCAAAGCGTGCCGCGTGGTCGGTTATAATCCTTTGCACCTGTCGGTCACGTGACCACCAAAGCGTGCCTCGCCTGAGAGGCGTGGCTTTCGGTTTCGGTTGTGCTTTCTGGTTTTGATATATATGCAGCCCGATAAACGGGCTTTTCAGAGTTCCCGAGTTGGTTTTTACAATAAACATCTTCTCGGACGAGTTTGTGCCTTGCCCGTCACTTCGCCCATCTCAAGCAAGAGCCCTGCTCTTCACTGGTGACCCCGAATTTACGACATGCGATGGACACCGCAGTGTCCCTCAAATTGCCCACATTCTGGGAAGCACATGCCGCCGTCTGGTTCGCGCAGGCAGACTCCCAGTTCGCCCTGCGTAGCATAACAGAGGACGCCACGCGATACCATTACGTGGTCGCCGCGCTTGGCTCTGCGACCGCCGCCCGCTGCCTGAGCTTCCTCCAGAACCCGCCCGCTGACGGCAAGTACGACGCCATCAAGGCACTTCTTCTGGGCGCTTTCGCCCTCTCCCCGGCTGAGCGCGCACGACGCCTGCTCGACCTTCCTGAGCTCGGCGATACACGCCCGTCCGAACGCATGGACTACATGCTCGCGTTGCTCGGCGAGCACCCCGAGCACCCCGCTCGGCGAGCACCTCGTTCTTCCTGTTTCGGGAGCTTTTTCTTCGCCAGCTCCCGGCCCAGGTACGGGTCGCCCTGGCAGGCACGACCATCGTGAACCCCCGCGACCTCGCCAAGGAGGCCGACAAGATCGATTCGGCAAGCCAGCTCGCCGGAGCGGCGAGCCTGCTCGTCGGGGTGGCGGCCGGGAGCCCTCCCGCCCACCTGCCCGGCGCCCGCGACACAGTTTCCTTCCCGGAGGCCACCGGGCCGGCGCGACTGGCAGCGGCGACGCCGCATCGCCCGGTCCCGACGCGTCGACCAGAGCCCCCGCCGGACCCGGCCTGGTGTTATTTCCATGCCAGGTTCTGGCGGCAGGCCCGATCATGTCGACCCCCATGCACGTTCGGCAAGTCGGGAAACGGGCGGGCCGGCATTCCCTACCAGCAATGAACGCCGGCCGTTCCGGAAACCTGCTATTCATCGCGGACCAAGCATCGGGCGGCGCTTTCTCTGCGACACCGGCGCCCAGCTGAGCGTCATTCCCGCTTCGGCGGAGGACAGGCGGGCCGCCGTTTGCGGCCCCTCCTTAATCGCGGCCAATGGCTCCGCCATCCGCACCTTCGGCCCACGCACCTTCGCCCTCCGCTTCAGCAGCCAGCTCTTTCACTGGGAGTTCGTGACGGCGGACGTCCCCATGGCTTTGCTCAGGGCCGATTTTCTGTGCGCCCACGGCTGCTGGTCGACTTGAAACGCCGCCGTCTCGTCAACGCCGAAACTTTCAGCTCCCTGGCATGCGCTTTGAGCCGTTCCGCGCCCACCGAGTTTTCCTGCGCCCTCCCATTGGCAGACGACTTCGCACGTCTCCTCGCGGAGTTCCCGGCCCTCACGCGACCGACGTTTTCGGCCATCGCGGTGCGTCACGGCATCGAGCATCACATCCCCACTACGGGCCCGCCGGTGTACGCCCGGGCTCGCCGTCTCGATCCCGCTAAACTCGCCGTCGCCAAGGCCGAGATCGCCGCGCTGGAGCGCCTCGGCATCGTGCGGCGTTCCGACAGCGCCTGGGCCTCGCCGCTGCACATTGTCCCGAAGCCGGGGGGCGGATGGCGGCCATGCGGTGACTACCGCCGCCTTAACGACGCCACTACCCCCGACAGGTACCCCGTCCCGCACATCGAGGATTTTTCCGCCCGGGTGGCGGGGCGGACCATTTTTTCAAAAGTGGACCTGATTCGGGGGTACCACCAGGTGCCCGTCCGCCCGGCCGACATCCCGAAGACGGCCGTTATTACACCTTTCGGCCTCTTTGAATTCCTCCGGATGCCCTTCGGCCTCAAAAACGCGGCACAGGTGTTCCAGCGCCTGATGGACGGCGTGCTGCACGACTTGCCGTTCCTCTACACCTACCTGGACGACATCCTCTTCGCCAGCACGTCCAGAGCCGAGCACCTCCTCCACCTCCGTACGCTGTTCGGCCGCCTCAGCGAGCACGGATTGATCGTCAACCCGGCCAAATGTCACTTTGGTGCGGTGACGATCGACTTTTTGGGCCACCGCATCACCCGGACCGGCGCCGTGCTGCTACCGGCCAAAGTCGAGGCCATCGCCGCTTTCCCGCGCCCCCGCTCCATCAAGGCGCTGCAGGAGTTCCTCGGGATGGTGAACTTTCATCACCGCTTCATGCCCCGAGCTGCGCAACTCATGCGGCCCTTGTACGCCGCCCTCCGCGGCCAGCCGGCGAAACGCGACGTTGTCTGGTCCACGGACATGGACGCTGCATTTACCGGCGCAAAACGGGCCCTCGCCAACGCCACGCTGCTGGCCCACCCGGTCCCCCAGGCTCCCATCGCCCTCACCACGGACGCCTCCGACTATGCCGTGGGCGCGGCCCATGAACAATGGGTAAACGGGGCCTGGCAGCCGCTCACGTTCTTCAGCCGGCAACTCCTGCCCAATGGGTTGAAGTACAGCACCTTCGACCGCGAGCTCCTCGGGCTGTACCTGGCCGTCCGCCATTTTCGCCACCTCCTGGAGGGCCGCCCGTTCACGGCTTTTGTCGACCACAAGCCGTTGGTTTTCGCCATGGCCAAGGTCACGGAGCCGTGGTCGGCCCGCCAGCAGCGCCACCTCTCCGCCGTGTCGGAGTACACCACGGACATCCGGCACGTCGCCGGGAAGGACAATGCCGTGGCCGACTGCCTTTCTCGAGCCGGCGCCAACGTCGTCCACCTCGGCGTCGATTTCGCCCTAATGGCAACAGACCAGGCCACCGACGGCACGGTGCAGGCGCTCCGGGTGGCGGACACGGGCCTCCGCTTGGCTGACGTCCCCTTCGCGGACACGGTCCTGCTGTGCGACATCTCCCAATGCCGACCTCGCCCCGTTGTGCCGGTCACCTGGCGGCGTCGTATTTTTGCTTCGCTCCACGGCCTCTCTCACCCGGGCCGGAAGGCGTCCCAGAGGCTGGTGGCGGCGCGTTTCGTCTGGCATGGGCTGTGACGGGATGTCCGTGACTGGGCCAACGCCTGCACACCCTGCCAGCGGGCCAAGGTCCACCGTCATACCCAGGCTCCACTGGCTCCCTTCACCGTGCCCGAGCGATGGTTCGACCACGTCCACGTGGACCTGGTGGGTCCCCTTCCCCCATCGCAGGGGTTCACCCACCTGCTTACCATCGTGGACAGGACCACCAGGTGGCCGGAGGCCGTGCCCCTCACCTCCACCACCACCGCCGACGTGGCCCAGGCGTTCATCGCCACCTGGGTCGCGCGTTTCGGCGCACCAGCGGACATCTCGTCGGACCGCGGCCCACAGTTCACGTCCGAACTATGGGGCACGGTCACCCGCACGTTGGGCGTTACCCTGCACCGCACCACGGCCTACCACCCCCAGGCCAACGGGTTGTGCGAGCGGTTCCACCACTCCATGAAGGCCGCACTCATGGCCGGCCTCCAGGACGACGGCTGGGCCGACCGGCTCCCGTGGGTCCTTTTGGGCCTCCGCACGGCTCCCAAAGAGGACCTCCAGGTGTCCACCGCCGAGCTGGTGTATGGCCAGGCCCTCCGCGTACCGGGCGAGTTCATTCCCGACGCCACCAGCCCCTGGTCCGCCGCGCGCCAGCGCACGGACTTCCAGGAGGCCGCCCGACGTTTCGCCCCGGTGCCCACGTCCCGCCACGGCGACCCCCAATCCTACGTCCCCTCAGCACTCCGCACGGCAGAGTACGTCTTCGTGCGCCATGACGCGCACCGGGGGCCGCTCCGGCCACCATACGACGGACCCTTCCGGGTCCTACGACGGGACAACAAGTCCTTCATCGTCAACATCAGTGGCCGGGCGGACCGGATTTCGCTGGACCGCCTCAAGCCGGCCCACATGGACGTCGGCCAGCCGCCACGGCTGGCTCTCCCATCGCGGCGCGGCCGCCCCCCATCCACTGCACCCCCCGTCCGACCACCCGCCACCACAACGGATCGGTGGCCGGGCGGACCGGATTTCGCTCCGGATCGGTGCCCCCCCCGCGACTAGCCAGGGGTCGTTTCGGTCGGGTCATCCGGACCCCCCTCAGGTTGACCTTCCTGGATCAAGTCCATTCTGGGGGGGGCGTGTGTAGCGACCCATGGGTCCCCCAAGCGAGACCAGCAACAGAATCTCCTTGCTCCAGCCGGTGACGTAACCGGCGGGCAAACCACGGCGCCGGGGTGGCCGGTCACGTGACCACCAAAGCGTGCCGCGCGTGCGGTTATAATCATTTGCACCTGTCGGTCACGTGACCACCAAAGCGCGCCTCGCCTGAGAGGCGTGGCTTTCGGTTTCGGTTGTGCTTTCTGGTTTTGATATATATGCAGCCTGATAAACGGGCTTTTCAGAGTTCCCGATTTGGTTTTTACAATAAACATCTTCTCGCACGAGTTTGTGCCTTGCCCGTCACTTCGCCCGTCTCAAGCAAGAGCCCTGCACTTCAGCACCTCTATATCTCTGAAACATCTCCATAGATTGAAATATGGTGCATTGTCAAGTACTCCCATGGGGAATAAGATATGTTAATGATGATGTCATGGGTGCCTTCGTTATGACATAATAATTCAACAAGTATAACGCTTGATCCGATCAGTATAATATTTTTTTCTCTGCAACTGTTGGTCTGATATACTAAATTTTCATCATAGGAGTGAGTCCTCCTGTAAAATATTTTCCTGATAATTATGACGTTATAGGTCACGTGGTACAGGCGCCATCTTGGAAAAACCGAAAAACGTTGCACCTCTATATTTCCAAGACCGCTCCATGGAAAAAAAAAATGAAACACGGCTCATTGTAAAGAACTCCACATGGGGAATAATTGTTGTTAATGATGACGTCTTTGGTGCTTTAATCATGATGTCATAATTCGACAGGGACAACGATTATTCTGATCAGTTTAAAATTTATTGAGTGTGATCTACACAACAATTATATTGGAGAATACAAATTTATGATGTACGGATATTGGATTAAAGCCATATTGGATATGGCACGTAGTCTGGCAGCCATATTGGATCAAAGAAAAGAAAAAAACCCTTCAAAAACAGAAGAGTTGGCTCGCACCAAGTTGACTGCACAAGGTAAGTATTCTATGAATACCATCTAGTTGTTACATTCTTCATTGTTGCAAAAGTTCATTGTTACGTTGTTTCCTATATCTGTTACAATCTTACAATCACAGGTGGATTTAAGGGTGAGGAGTTCTGGGGGTTGGGAAAATAAATCATGACCAAATCCCAGAAAAAGCTAAAATAAATAAATCTATATAATAATAGCGTAAGGACTCGACTTTGTTATCCCTTTTACGCCGCACCCAGTGACCCGATGCCCATGGCACTAATGGGTTTACGATCTACGAACCGCGCTCTTTGTTTATCACGTACAGCCATACTCGAAAAATCAAAATTAGCCGACGTTGGGGCCCAAAAGCATCCGATTAACTGCCGATACGACGCCATCGTATTGGCGTCTGCTGGGTGAAGGCGAAGCAAGCCGTCCGCTGATTGGACAGGCGAAGGCGAAAGCAAGCCGTCCACTGAGTGGACAATCCTGAGCATGCATTTGTGCCAGTGTCATCGATCGCGGTGTACACTAACCTCATCAGGTGGGTTTACCATAATTTCTTCCAACCGCGCTCTTTGTTTATCACGTACAGCCATACTCGAAAAATCTGAATTAGTCGACTTTGGGGCCCAAAAGCATCCGATTAACTGCCGATATGACGCCATCGTATTGGCGTCTGCTGGGTGAGGGCGAAGCAAGCCGTCCGCTGATTGAACAGGCTAAGGCGAAAGCAAGCCGTCCACTGAGTGGACAATCCAGAGCATGCATTTGTGCCGGTGTCGTCGATCGCGGTCGTCAGAGGCTTGACTATAACCCCAAACATTGTTTATCCAGAAGTTTTAAAATAATTTCAACCTCTGATACTGCGTTCATTGTATTATATTCCTACTGCTCTGCCTTGACATTGACGCTTACCAATGCGCCAGTATGGTCAGAGTGGTGCTATGCCGATTCCTATTACGAATCCATTCATTTTTCAAAAGTATATCGTAGCGTTGTCATTTAAGTAGATTGCAATAAATACATTGTTCATATACGCACTCTTCATTCTCATCTTTCTTCCTAACTCTTACTCGGACAAGCAAATCCCCTATGCCATCCATAATGGTACACTCTATCCATACACCACATCCTCCCTTCCGTGGATGTTCCACGGGTTTCGGCTAGTATACATGATTGAGGCTCATGGAAGGGAACAAATGGGAAAGGGGGAAACACCAACAGCAGAATAGTACTGAGAATGAGATCAAGGGGGAGATGGAAAAGGCCACATGGAGGTGAACAAGCTACACACAAGCTGAATGAAACAGAGCAAGAAGAGGAAGTGGAAAGTTGCGTTGAAACAGAAAAGGAACAAAACAACAGACAACAAACAAAAAGAGGGAAGAATAGGAGGGAAAATATCACACGATTTTGTGCCATATCATTTACACACAAACCCACTGGACATTAAAAAAAAACATCATTCAGAGTAATTGTTGAATAGGGTTGTTGAGTAACTGGTGTTCCTTTAAGTTGACAAACCTAGGTTCCAACTCAATTACATCAAAATAAATAATGTCAGGCAAAATATAATTTATTTTACAATGGAAACTAATAAAAAAAAATTCGCTAATAATGAACTAATGATGTAGCCAATGTGGCCAGTAGATGCTCAGAGTAATCCGACGGAAGCCTCTCCTTAGTGAGACACATGAAGGCCCGCTTGGAGTTTGCAAAAAAGCACCTAAAGGACTCTCAGACTGTGAGAAACAAGATTCTGTGGTCTGATGAAACCAGGATTGAACTGTTTGGCTTCCGTCTGGTCACTTTGCCATAAAGCCCAGATCGGTGGAGTGTTGCAGTGATGGTTGTGCTTCTGGAAGTTTCTCCCATCTCCACACAGGATCTCTGGAGCTCAGCCAGAGTGACCATCGGGTTCTTGGTCACCTCTCTTACCAAGGCCCTTCTCCCCCGATTGCTCAGTTTGGCCGGGCGGCCAGCTCTAGGAAGAGTTCTGGTTGTTCCAAACTTCTTCCATTTAAGAATTATGGAGGCCACTGTGCTCTTGGGAACCTTCAATGCAGCAGAATTTTTTTTCGTAGGCTTCCCCACATCTATGCCTTTTAAAATGTTAATTTTAATTTTAAATTTTAAAAGTTTAAATTTTAATTAAAATTAATTTTAAAAGGCTTAGGCACTATCGAGCATTTTTTCAAAAAAAAAAAAACTCCAAAAAAACGTACTTTTTTTTTTTTCAAAAGGTGTTTTTTTATTATGGCCTAAAACACTCCCAGGCACTCACTGATGAACCTCTGAAGGTTTGACGAAGATCCGTTCAGCCATCTCTGAGAAAAATGGCAACACACAGACAGACAGACAGACATCTCTCTTATATAGTAGACTAGCCGAAAGCACCCGGCGTTGCCCGGGTTCCTTTTGAATGAATTTACTATTATGTAAATTTGAATTATTGAATTAGATTAAATTTGAAACATTCAGAATGAATTATTAGTTCAGCTTTTACTCGTGGCCGTAGAAGATTGACTACCATAATTCAGCTCAGCTTTTAATTGCGAAATGGGCCCAGCCTGGCCGAGGCGGCCTCGACCGGCCTTGCCACCGAGCCTATAACCTTCCCGGGGCCAGTCCCGACATTTTTAGTTCTTTTTGAATGAATTTACTACTATAATTCAGCTTTTACTCGTGGCCGCAGAAGATTGACTACTATAATTCAGCTTTTACTCGCAGCCGCAGAAGATTGACTACTATAATTCAGCTTTTACTCGCGGCTGTAGAAGATTGACTACTATAATTCAGCTCAGCTTTTAATTGCGAAATGGGCCCAGCCCGGCCGAAGCGGCATCGACCGGTCTCGCCACCTAGCCTATAACCTTCCCGGGGCCCGTCCCGACATTTTTAGTTATTTTTGAATGAATTTACTACTAAAATTCAGCTTTTACTCGCGGCCGTAGAAGATTGACTGCTATAATTCAGCTCAGCTTTTAATTGCGAAATGGGCCCAGCCCGCCCGAAGCAGCATCGACCGGCCTCGCCACCTAGCCTATAACCTTCCCGGGGCCCGTCCCGACATTTTTAGTTCTTTTTGAATGAATTTACTACTATAATGCAGCTTTTACTCGCGGCCGTAGAAGATTGACGACTGTAATTCAGCCCAGCTTTTAATTGCGAAATGGGTCCAGCCTGGCCGGAGCGGCCTCTACCGGCCTCGCCACCTAGCCTATAACCTTCCTGGGGCCCGTCCCGACATTTTTTGTTTCAGAGGTTTCCTCCTATCTTTCACTGTTCAGGAGATTAGCGCGTGCAGACAAACAAACAAACAAACAAACAAACAAAAACTTTCTTTTATATATATAATAGAAGAAGATATATAAAAACTGCATTTGCAACTCAGTGTATCTATTTTGTTTCCATATATCTATCTTATCTACACTAGAAAGCAGGAATGTGTGGATGTGATGACATTAGCTAATAGCACAGTAGACCATGGGAAGGTTGTCATCTCCCACCCCTGTTAAGCGGTGCCGAGCACTACGTTCTGTTGGAGTGCTTGATTTGGCTATTTGAATCAAGCAAGTCGCTTGGCAAGCTGTAACCAAGCTAATTGCTGATGAAACACACATACCCCAGTAGTGGGGAGATTAAGCAACAACATGGAATGAACAAAAGGTGTCGGGGAACTACTGATAAACGAGTTTTGCAATTTTAGCAAGGCACAAAGCCATATAAAAGGCGAGTTTTTAAAGTGACTAGTGCACCCACTCCCTATGGGAGAGACAGGAAGAGTCATGTTATCATCCTCTCTGGGGTTTATGGATTACAGTAGATCTAGGCTTGGGTATGTTAGTCTGTGGGGGTACAAGATATCAGCATATAATCAGGGCCGGATTAAACAGTCCGTGTGACCTAGGCCCAATATCCTTTTGGGCCCCCATAATTACCCCCTTTTGGGCCCCCATATATAATTATTATTTCATATGCACGCACACATACGAAACGTATCTTTCCTATCCCAAACGTAACACAACCCAGACGGCTAGCGAGTCAGGACGGAGCATGCACAGATGACGAACACTGTGACATCACTACGAGAACGTCCGCACTGTCTGCGAAGCTCCGGAAGCACCAATCCATCTCGCAGCACCAATCTCCATCTCGCAGCACCATCTCGCAGCACCAATCAGAAAGATGTCATTTCAGAAAGATGTTGTTCCAAGTGCGTGGAAGTTGCGTTGTTTTGATGATGCCCCAATAAGCAACGTTTACTCTCCTGGTTTAAAAACCTAAAAGGTGACTCGATGGTGAACATGTTGAACATTTATATCTTCCCTTTTCAGCTGGATTTAAGGCCTGGATGAGGTCAGACATTATTCCTCAGAGGGTTGGCCACAGGGTTGCTTCCTGGCTTTTCAGCCAAGGGCATTGCCAATTATCTCTTATTCTCATGTACCTCTCATCCTATTTTATTATGACTTTCTGTTGGCTACACGACTGGAAGATTCCGAGTTCAAAGTCGAGACCAAATTATGACTGAATCGCAGACTGATTAACCGATAGTCAAGCTGTGTGTTTTGGCAGAACTTCCCGCTCATGTGGTAAATGTGTTCAATTTTCAGATCCAATTCCATATGTTGTTGACTTATAGTCAAACAATACAATACTGTATAGTGCACAAATAAGTACAAGTAAATAAATACACGTTTCCTAATAAGGAACTTCAAAGCAGGACATTTTGGCTCATTAGGCTTGTGCAGTCCCTAGTCGATTTGCAGCAAGCAAACAAAATTGTTCCCTATTTTTTGGCTATTCTTATTTTATTTTTTGTAATTTCAGCACTATTTAAAAACTATTTTTCTCAAAAAAAAGGCATAAAAATTGGTTATCTTTACTAATTATTTTTTTTACTATTTTGCAGCCTTAATGTTTGCAGAGCTATTTATTTTCACTATTTTTCTGGACTTTGTTTTTTTCCCCCGATTCTGTTGAAAAATTTTCAGTTTCTGGAATGATTTTTACACCAAATCAGTTGCTATTTTTCCCTATTTTTCCCCTTATTCTGGCTATTTAAAACATTTTTCTATTTTTTCCTGGTTTTTTGTTCCAAAACTCGGTATTTAAAATACATTTTCTCCTATTTTTTGTTCCAAAACTCGGTATTTAAAATGTACTTTTCTCCTATTTTTTGTTCAAAAACTGGCTATTTAAAATGTACTTTTCTCCTATTTTTTGTTGAAAAACTGGCTATTTAAAATGTACTTTTCTCCTATTTTTTGTTGAAAAACTGGCTATTAAAAAGGTACTTTTCTCCTATTTTTTGTTCAAAAACTGGCTATTTAAAATGTACTTTTCTCCTATTTTTTGTTCAAAAACTGGCTATTTAAAATGTACTTTTCTCCTATTTTTTGTTCAAAAACTGGCTATTTAAAATGTACTTTTCTCCTATTTTTTGTTCAAAAACTGGCTATTTTAAATGTACTTTTCTCCTATTTTTTGTTCAAAAACTGGCTATTTAAAATGTACTTTTCTCCTATTTTTTGTTCAAAAACTGGCTATTTAAAATGTACTTTTCTCCTATTTTGTGTTCAAAAACTGGCTATTTAAAATGTACTTTTCTCCTATTTTGTGTTCAAAAACTGGCTATTTAAAATGTACTTTTCTCCTATTTTTTGTTCAAAAACTGGCTATTTAAAATATACTTTTCTCCTATTTTTTGTTCAAAAACTGGCTATTTAAAATGTACTTTTCTCCTATTTTTTGTTCAAAAACTGGCTATTTAAAATGTACTTTTCTCCTATTTTTTGTTCAAAAACTGGCTATTTAAAATGTACTTTTCTCCTATTTTTTGTTGAAAAACTGGCTATTTAAAATGTACTTTTCTCCTATTTTTTGTTGAAAAACTGGCTATTAAAAAGGTACTTTTCTCCTATTTTTTGTTCAAAAACTGGCTATTTAAAATGTACTTTTCTCCTATTTTTTGTTCAAAAACTGGCTATTTAAAATGTACTTTTCTCCTATTTTTGTTCAAAAACTGGCTATTTAAAATGTACTTTTCTCCTATTTTTGTTCAAAAACTGGATATTTAAAATGTACTTTTCTCCTATTTTTTGTTCAAAAACTCGCTATTTAAAATGTACTTTTCTCCTATTTTTTGTTCAAAAACTCGCTATTTAAAATGTACTTTTCTCCTATTTTTTGTTCAAAAACTTGCTATTTAAAATGTACTTTTCTCCTATTTTTTGTTCAAAAACTGGCTATTTAAAATGTACTTTTCTCCTATTTTTTGTTCAAAAACTGGCTATTTAAAATGTACTTTTCTCCTATTTTTTGTTCAAAAACTCGCTATTTAAAATGTACTTTTCTCCTATTTTTTGTTCAAAAACTCGCTATTTAAAATGTACTTTTCTCCTATTTTTTGTTCAAAAACTCGCTATTTAAAATGTACTTTTCTCCTATTTTTTGTTCAAAAACTGGCTATTTAAAATGTACTTTTCTCCTATTTTTTGTTCAAAAACTGGCTATTTAAAATGTACTTTTCTCCTATTTTTTGTTCAAAAACTGGCTATTTAAAATGTACTTTTCTCCTATTTTTTGTTCAAAAACTGGCTATTTAAAATGTACTTTTCTTCTATTTTTTGTTCAAAAACTGGCTATTTAAAATGTACTTTTCTCCTATTTTTTGTTCAAAAACTGGCTATTTAAAATGTACTTTTCTCCTATTTTTTGTTCAAAAACTCGCTATTTAAAATGTACTTTTCTCCTATTTTTTGTTCAAAAACTCGCTATTTAAAATGTACTTTTCTCCTATTTTTTGTTACAAAACTCGCTATTTAAAATGTACTTTTCTCCTATTTTTTGTTCAAAAACTGGCTATTTAAAATGTACTTTTCTCCTATTTTTTGTTACAAAACTCGCTATTTAAAATACATTTTTTCATATGCAGAAAAATAGGAAAAAATATAATTCCATATGTATTGTTTCCTATTTTTCACATTTTTTTGGACTGGTGTTGGTTGCCCTCATATGGCTGTTTATACGTGCTCTATCCTTTTATCCATGGTAATAGTCAAGCAAGGAAGCAGCACATACCATTTACAAAGTCTTTGTTATGACTCAGAGTTCGAACCATCGACTTCTCAAACTCAGAGAAGACACTAACAACCATTACACCACCAAGTCTGATCGTCGGCCTCTGCTCATTCGGACGATTGTTCTGTTATCGTTGGTTTTTCTTTGACCGACTTGTTGCAAATAGATTTTGTAGAACCAATTATTTGCTCGTATTAAAAGCTGTTTGTGTAAAATCTTTTTTTCTCTCAATTTTGTTCTGATTGATCTTCAGAATCATTGGAATCTCCTGCGATGAAGCTAACTCCGAGGGCCTTTCACTTACTCACCGCAGGCAGGTTGGTGGTCTTTCTGTCTTCTACCGACTCCTCTCCGGCCTTGCCCCCCCCAGCTCTCTCTGGGCTCTGTCCCCCAAATATTCCTACAGGTCGCACAGGATCTGCCAGCAACCCTCTTATCTTATGGTTAAACTGCCAAAATCAAGACTCTCTGCTCACCTTCACTCTTTCATTCCTCTTTTCTCCCGCCTCTGGAACAAACTCCCTCACTCTCTTCAATCCCACTCCGCCCTCCAGGTCTTTAAAACAGCTGTTCACCACCATCTCTTATCTTCCCCCATCCAAAACCTTGATCTTTTCTACCCCTGCTAATTTCACTCCAGATCCACTTTTTTGAAATACCAACTTCTTTCCTGGAAGTCCTTGCAGTGTTCTTGTGTTTTATACTTCTCCCACCCCCCTTCCCACGCCTCCTCCCCCCAAGCCCTCTCCCTCCCACAGATCTCCCAATGACCCTGCTCTCAAATGTTGTGTTTGTGCTTCCCCTTCTCTCCCCATCTTGTCTACCGCTACCCTTATTATACGTTTTGTGTGTCTGTTTGATTTTTTGTGTGATAGATGTTTGCTCTTTCACGAGCCTCGATCCTGTATACAAAAAAAAAAAAAAAAAAAATTGTCTATCTTCCTGTTTGTTCTGGACTCACTTGGGTTGGTCACGTGATGTAACCCAGACCTCCATGGGTACTTTTCTGAAAATGTGTGCAATGTAGCTGTGCTCCCTTGTCCCAGACATGGGACTTACAGGCTGTATGTAACTTTCCAGAAACGGTTATTGTTATTTAAGCTTTATTAAAATAATTTTTTTTCCCCTCCACTTTTCTTCTACAAGTACAATTCAAGTAATTCCCGTAATCTGCTTCTTATGGAGATGTTGCAGTAATATACATAGGATGTATCACCCCTTTTGGCGAAGTGCTCATATAATAGCTAAGAGGTACTGCAATTATACAGTCCTGTGACATGTCTAGTCTGGGTCGGATTTGGAAGCCAACTATAAACTGTCATCCTTTGCAGGGCAGGGTGTTGCATCAAGGAGTATGCCATCAGCTAAGTCTGCGTCCCTTCTGCATTCGTTGGTGGACATTCAACATTCTATGGTACTGTGTGCACCATTCGATCTTGAAAAAGTAGGCCATTGTGTGCCAGTACCCTTACCAACTCCCAAATTCCCACCTTAATCTACAGGGCAACAGTAGCAGAGCCAGGCCTCGTTGAAGAAGCAACATAACAAATTCGGGATTTAATCCCAATCAAATATCCATTTCTCTATATGGAAAGATTTCCTTTTAACGTTGGATTTGGTGCTGCTGAAGCAGTCTCATGGAAACGAATATGCTTGGTGGTTTGCCATTACCTTCTTAGTCGTAGTTTGGGCAGTGTACCTGCCAACAATGGCTTCATTTTTAAAGGTACGTGGTGTTGAACTTGTCATTAGACCTTTCCAGTCTCTCAATATACCAGGACCTGGCCACCAACATTTGATCTTCAGTAGAATGTCCTCACAAAATATTTTTCAGAGGTACCTGCTCAATTTGCGCGCATACTATTTATCAGCCTCCGGAGGTTGAAGACCATGTTCTAACGGAGCTTGAGGACCGAATATGAGCATCCGCCATGGTGCCTTGGCTGTGCCTGACGCGATGGGTGGAGCTGGAAGTGCAGTCATCTGGCAAAGCAATCAGAAACTCAGCTGGAAGGGCTCGTGGCACAAGACGAGGGGAAAGGGCACAGGAAGGAAGTCTGAAGGCTAGCGTATCGCCTTAATCTTCCTCTGGAGGTGCAGACCTCCTCTGATTAACCACCCGCTGCGTTCTCATTTAGATTCAGCTGCTCGCTTCCACCACCCGGCCAGCTGTGGCAGATGCCACATCACAGCCATAACCATATGCTTTTAATCCCGACATTGCAAAGCTTGAGGGAGACGAAGACAAAAAAAGATGTTTCATTCTCAATGAAGTAGGGTCGTAGAGGTAACGGAACGGTAATGGTAAACACTCTATGCCCAGGTGAGTATATCACTCGTCAATAGTCCTTGCATCCCAAAATGTCATCCTGGGTCTGAGATTACCAGATTCTTTGCAGAGCACTGGTGCTGCCGAAAGAGGTACTTGGCACAGATTACACTGGGTGGTTCGCCATTGCTTTTCCAGAAGGCAGTCAAGTGAATGAATTCATAATTTATTCACGGAAAATGGGAAGAGCTTGCCTACTGTACGCAAAGGACACTGTGGGGTTTTTAACATCCCCCAACTAATGCAGACAGACAGGACACCCAGCTTAACGTCCTTCTCAGGGATGGTACACACAATGACGAATTACCCGACCTGTGAAAAAAATGGATGACGGTTTATAGCTGGGTAGAGTTGTTGTTTTTTTTTGTATAATAAGTCGAGGCTCGTGTAAGAGCTAACACATAAAACATATAATAAACGGAGTGGGAGACAAGATGGGGAGAGAGAGGGAAGCACAACAACAGCAGAGAACAGGGACATCAGGAGATCTGTGGAAGGGAGAGGGATAGGGCAGGATACGTGGGATAAACAAGGTGGACACTACAGGGACTTTCAGGAGAGAAAACGGAATTTGAAAGAGGTGGATCTGGGGTGTATTAACAGGGGTAGAAAAGATCAACGTTTTGGATGGGGGAAGATAAGGGATGGTGGTGAACAGCTGTTTTAAAGACCTGGAGGGAGGAGTGGGATTGAAGAGAGTGAGGGAGTTTGTTCCAGAGGTGGGAGAAAGCGGAATGAAAGAGTGAAGGTGAGCAGAGAGTCTTGATTTTGGCAGTTTAACCATAAGAGGGTTGCTGGCAGATCTTGTGCGACCTGTAGGAATATTTGGGGGACTGAGCACAGACAGAGCTGGAGGAGCTAGGCTGGAGAGGAGTCGGTAGAAGACAGAAAGACCACCAACCTGCCTGCAGAGAAACAGTGAAATTCCCTTGGAATCAGCTTCATCGTGGGAGATTCCAATTATTCTGAAAGCATTGGTTTCTACAGCGTGAATCCGAGCTGGGTGCGAGGCCCCAAAACCCCAAAATGACCCCAAAATATAATGAGCTCATGTTTACATCATGAAACATATCTGCACCAAATTTTAATTTAAATCCCTTCAGCTGTTCACAAGTTCTAACATTTTTACCTGACATGACCTCTGACCTTTGGCCTTTGACCTCGGGACCCCCAAAATCTAATCGGTTCATGCTTACATCATTATACATATCTGTACAAAGTTTGAATTAGATCCCTTTCGCCATTCTCAAGTTATAGACGTATTACAGACTTTGACCTTTAACCTTTGACCTCTTGACCCCAAAATCTAATCAGCTCATCTTTACCTCATTATACATCACAGCACCCCAAGTTTGACTAAGATCCCTTTAGCCGTTCTCAAGTTACCGCAGTAACGAAAACCTATCACGGATGGACAGACTGACAACTTGAAAACATAATGCCTCAGGCGACTTCGTAGGCGGAGACATAAAAATCACCACCCAAGTTATTCACTTAATAAAGAAAATGGCCAACCTGTAATTATTTCAACCCCCATTAACATTACCTATCCCTCACCCAAACCTCTTACTTGCAGGTTTGTATCTGTCTCTGTGTCTATGTCTGTCTCTGTCTGTCTCTGTCTGTCTGTGTCTGTCTCTGTGTCTGTCTCTGTGTCTGTCTCTGTGTCTATCTCTGTGTCTGTCTCTGTCTGTCTCTGTCTGTCTCTGTCTGTCTCTCCCTCTTATCTTGTTCAACCATCTCTGCTTATTATGCCTCCATTAACGAAGTTGCTGGAGGCATTATGTTTTCAGATTGTCCGTCCGGATGTCTGTCCGTCCGTCCGTAATAGGTTTTCGTTACCGTGATAACTTGAGAATGGCTGAAGGGATCTTAGTCAAACTTGGTGTAAGTATGTATAATGAGGTAAAGATTAACTGATTAGATTTTGGGCTCACAAGGTCAAAGGCCAAAGGTCAGGGGTCATGGTAGGTAAAAATCCTGTTACCATGATAACTTGTGAACCAGTGAAGGGATTCTCACCAAGTTTGGTACAACTATGTATAATGATGCAAGGATGAAATTCGATTTTGGGGTCAAGAGGTGAAAAATCAATGGTCAAAGTCTGTAATATTTCTATAACTTGAGAATGGCAGAAGTGATCTAATTCAAACTCGGTAAAGTGTGTATAATGATGTAAAGATCAACTGATTCGATTTTGTGGTCAATAGGTCAAAGGTCAAAGTGTGTTATAAGTCTATAACTTGAGAATGGCTGAAGTGATCTAATTCAAACTTGGTACAGACATGTATAATGATGTAAAGATTAACCGATTCGATTTTGGGGTCCTGAGGTCAAAGGCCAAAGGTCAGAGGTCATGTCAGGTAAAAATGTGATAACTTGTGAAGAGCTGAAGGGATTAAAATTAAAATTTGGTACAGGTATGTATAATGACGTAAATATTAACTGATAAATTTTGGGGTGAAGAGCTCAAAGGTCAGAGGTCATGTCAGGTAAAATGTGATAACTTGAGAACAGCTGAATGGATTTAAATCAAACTTGGTACAAGTATTATAATGATGTAATAATGTGGGCGAAGGCATAATTGGTCGACGTCGTGATGTCGAAGAGTGTCATTGTAGTTGTCATTGTCGTATTGCGCTGCATTTGTACCCTCTGTAATACCTCCCTCTACCATGAACGAAATATGGCACAATGACACAAAGATATCACAGATTTGAATTGTGGTTTTGATAGTTTCTGTTGTGGTCAGCACACAGCACCAGCCCCATCTTGAAACAATAAGAGCCACATCGAATGTAATGATCTTGACTAGCACGAGTGTCCAGGTTGAATAAGCAACAAATGCTAAGATATTCAGGCAAACAGGAATCAATGTATACATATATATATATATATATATATATATATATATATATATATATATATATATATATTGTTACAGACACGGATTAAAGATGTTATTTTACCGAGCGGTTTGGTATTACCGCGTCCGAACAGTTACTCCCCGCTTAGAACCCGATTTCACCCAAACGTTGGCCGGATCGCACCGCAGCTAGTCAATAGGGAAAAGACAAAGGCGACACGGATGTGAAGAAGAAGAAGGAATAAAACGAGAAGACGTACAGACGAGTAATGGGATTTATTATTTACACAAGCAAAAAGGAACAATCAAGGTTTATTTACAACACATAAGACGCAGGTGACACAGTGCAAATACTAGCTTATCTACAGACTTAACTTATTCCCAGGACAGAACAAACAGAACAAACTCACGTCCACAAGAAGGGTGGAAAGGCAGGAGGTGGATGGCTGGAGGGAGAGGGAGGTCCAAGGGGGTCCCGCAGCACAACCTGCGCGTTTAGCAGCCGCCGTTCAGGCCCCACGCTGCTGTTTTGGCTGCTGTGGACGTCGCGTGCTTTGCCAGGCCTCGTCGGACGCGTCTGGTCCAAACCCTCCACTCGTTCTTGGTCCACTCACTCTTTACCACCAACTCCTCACCGCAACCAACGCAACCAACTGACCACCACCACCGACTCCTCACCGCAACCAACACAACCAACTGACCACCGACGCCACTGCCTGACTCCTCACGACTCTCTTGGCGACCAACTCACGACTCACTTGCGTCCGCGCCTTTTATAGCGCCTCCGGCGATTAAGCCGCCGGCCTTTTGGACACGCCCATCGGGGTGCTCACCTCGGCCCTGGTTGGTCGCGCAACCCTCTGGCTCCGCCCTTGATGACGGGCGGGCACGCCTTTCTTCTCCGATTCGAGCACATGTTCAATGGCGGTTATTGGAGGGGAGGTAATTCGGCAATCGAGGCCCGGCAATGACGGAAGGGGGTGTAAAAGGAAATGGAGATTTTGGGGATGGGAAGGAAAGGGGATCTATTCTCTTTCACTGGTGCAATGGAGTACTTCAATTAATGGGAGACACAGCCTTACTCTAAAACACAGAATAAGAGATAACTATCAACAGGGGTATTCTATTATTTGGCTGACGTGTATGCTTGTGGACTAATTATGGGATGCCCTTTCACCTTTACACAGCTCCGGAGGTAGGGGGGCGCAGAATAAACAATAATAATAATAGTACAGCACACAATCAAAAAAATATACAGTCCTCATCTCCGCAACAATATATATATATATTGTTACAGACGCGGTTTTGGATGTTAGTTTACCGAGCGGTTTGGTATGACCGCGTCTGCACAGTTTGCCCGATTCCACTCGAACGTTGGCCGAATCGCGCTACGCTAGATCAATGAAGGAAAGGACACAACGGCTGGGTTAAATGACACGACACCAGGGGTACAGTTCTCAAGACCCCCGGAGGAGGTTATAATATGGGTTTGCAGAACGTTTAGATTACACGCACAAGAGGTACAGCATAGAAAGGTGGGCACTTAAACACGGTCTTATCTTAGCCCCGACAGACCACAGATAAACGGGACAAGACTGACTCACACAGGGATTGATGGCAAGGAGGGGCAGGTAGTCGATGGCTCAAGGTGCACCTTGGCTCAGGGGCAGAATCGACCCAGTCCGGTCCAGAGATGCGGGAGGTCTCTCTCAGCGCTAGAAGGTGACGTTCTTTCTCCAAGCTGGGGGCGCATCTGACGTCACCTCCGGTAAGTGGCTGCGTATATCCAGCGGGGAGTGACACGCCCTCGGCTCGTTAGCTCCGCCCCAGATGGAATCGGCCCGCCGCTTCTTATTGGGTGCGGGGGGGTTACCGGGCTCCGCCCTTGACGAGGAGCTGACAGTCAGCCCCTTCGTGGTAACCCCGTCGGAGCACATGGGCAATGGCGGCTAACCAAGCCGGAGTGAGGACGCCCACTCCCCGCACCGCCGCCGCGCCGCCCCCGCTGTGGTTGTAGTTGTTGTTGTTGTTGTAGTTCCATGAGATGATGGGAGGATGCGGAGATGAGGTTGTGGGGAGGTATTGGGAGGTCCTAAACTCACTACTGGTGCCATACAATCACATTCTGGTGCAACGAAGAGTCAGAATTAATGGAAACGAGTCCTTAACTGACATAGACTAAGAATAACTAGCAAGATGTCCTATAGTTGTCTACGTGAGATGCGGTGAACGTGGGCACGACATTTAATGGGGGAAAAAGGGGAAGGTCGGGGCTACAGAGTGTTGTTTACAGACAATGGGACTAGGGAATGGGGGATTGGGGATAGTTGGGGAGTATTGGGGAAATAGGGGAATATTTACAAGCGGATATGGATGGAGGCCAAATCCCATATCCGCAACATTGCACCCTTCTCTACCTCGGGGCGTCCCGACCCGATAAATCTTTACCTACTTTAGTGTGGCACTCAGATGTAGTTCCCTCTACTATTAACTCTACCCTGAGTGCGACAGTTTTACAGATGTTCACAAATGAGTAAATATGTCCCCCTGCGACGTTGCACCCTTCTCCTCACAGAAACACACCCACAGGATAACCGAATCGCGGAAAGAATCCTCAAACTAAACATACAGCCGGTAGGGAGCATTATTTACACAAGACTACGCTGATATTTACACTACGATCCAGGACCGGTTTTTGGAGGAACACATGCAGATGTTATGCATAGAGAGAGCACGCATGCCAGCATCGATACACCAACCCACGAGTGCTCTGTGGCCTTACGGCCTTTAATAATGTGCAGAGCACCCCATCCAAGCACCAAAAGCACCACCCCATAACACAGTCAGCACCATCCGGTGCACCAATAAAGTGTTCAACAATCACCGGTGGTGTCGCAGCCGGCCGATGTTCTGCCGCTGGTCTTGCGTTCCTGTGGTGTACTTGGCCTTCTGGCTTCTTTCAAAAATAAAGAAAGGCGCCAACCGCGTCCATTTCTAAATTGTGGCCGTCATGGGGCCAACTATTAGTGGTTCACCTGTATGGCATAGGTGCCACGTTGACCAATAGGTCCATCCACGGGTGGTGCTTGCCCGCAAGAGAACTGCGGTCCATGGTGGGCGGCCACAAAAATTGCGGTCCATATGGTGTATCGATCCCGGCAGCAAGCAGCGAAAGTGCAGGCCCACAACTGCGGAGCCAGCACCTCTCTCTCCTCTCTCTCTGCCCCAAAGCCAGATCCTCGGAGGTGGGAGACAAAAGAAGCAGACAAGTGAGTAAGGTGGTAAGGGCGCAAAAGTGCACGCAATACAAGGTAATGCACACTGGGGGCACATGGGAACCAGGTGAGACAGGTACGTTCCTACCGTACGCCCCCCCCCCCCCCCCCCACCAGGTAACCTACATTGCCCCTCCCTTACCCCTTACTGTATCCACAAAACACAACACTACCCATAAACATCTACTTTACAAATCAACATACGTCCCTACTGTCTTCCCCGTTCCTCCCATAAACCAAATTCGTCTTCTCTCCCTCCTAACCAATCAAATTTTCCATTTCCAACTCTCATCAAAATTTGCCATCTCCAATTCAACATCAAAATTTGCCATCACCAATTCATCATCAGTCCCTCCTAAGGAGGGAGAGATGGAATCACCCCAATGTCTCATCCACGTTGTGATGCGTCTCACAAATCCAACAGCAATTCTCCTTTCCTGCACACAGAACAAAGAAACACAGGTGTGGAGTCATCATCACCACAGGTAAGTGGCTGCGTATGGTGCGACAGGTTCATCAATCCTAACTATTTCCTAAATGACTTTAACAACTTTACATTACCCGGGGTCTTTCTCCTGCCAAACCATTGGCCCTCTTACACTATGGGTTCTAAAAACCAATTCCCATTGCCCAAACTGTGGTGCTTTTCAATTTGGGGTCTCACTCCCCCGATTCATCTCTCGGTGCCCTCGCACAATTTCTGGGCTGCGACGTGTAGCTCTCCTAGCCGGTCTACCCACCTGCACACCTCCACCACTGCAGTTGCCTCCGAGCTTACCTGCTCCTTACCCTAACCTAACTACCTGGGGAAGGCCCTCTGGCGTTCTCCCCACTCAGTGCCCTCTCTGGCACTGGGCTACCCGGGTCCGTCCTCCGGATCCTCGGGCCCCACTGACACTAACGGCTCCCAGAGCCCACCTGCGGCCTCACCTGGCCGACATCCTCACAGTGGTGGAGTGCCCAACCAACTACACACACTAACAGGCTACACGCCCAGCCATTTCCACAACACTAATGCACCCATCCACAATACCATTCTGCAACCGCACCACAAATGCCAATATCCAACCACAATTTACCTATACCCTCTACCTAACACTTACACTACCCGCCCCGGGTACTCGTGAAAGGGGTTCACTCTTCCCCCATCCACACCTTCGCACCATGCACACCACTCCGTACCACTTACTCCATGTATTCCACACACCTGCACTTGCACACCTGTGCTCTCACACCTGGTGCCACCTGCACCCTTCTCTCCCCAAGCGCATTCGCGCTGATCCACAACACTCACTACTCATACACTGCTCCACACACCTGTCCAGCTCTCACACAGCATCATCTCATCTAACTACTCCCCTCTGAAACTTGCGCTTCCCAGTCGCCCCTTTAAACTATTGCGCTCCCACGTCATTATCATCCACACTAATCTACCTGCGTCCCCACTACAGGTATCAGTCACTATCTAACCTTAACGTCACCTAATGTCATCTTCGCTAGATCCCTATCAATATCCTAACCCACCCGGGCTAGTTTTCACTGCCAACAACCCCATAAACTATTGCGCATTTGCCCCACAACATGGGAAGGGTGGCAGGGATGCCACCCTTACCCACCGTCATACGGCGCGAGTGGGACCTTGTGGGACCACCTCGTGTGCGAGTCGTTGCCCACCTGCCGGACCCCGTGCGTCGCCCCTTGCGGGGTCAGCACGGGGCCGAACCGGCCGGGCCCCCACAGTACATTACCCCCAAGGGGCTCTTGTGCCTCCCCTGTCCCTCTAAAAACTACCCCTGTTGGTGTCGATGCATGGGTCACACTTCCGCAACCCGCTACCCATTCCATACCACCACAACCTTGCTCACCCACACCTCGCACCTCTCGTTCCATACCCTCCGGACCAGCCATACACCTCACTCTTGGCCTCTCACGAACATCCGGGTCTATCTCGACCCCCAAGCTTCTTAAATCCCCTGGCGCATCATACGCACGACCATATTGGTCACCACTTACACCGGGTCCTCTTCCTCTTCGCTTCTCCTCCATCACCTGCGAATCCCTCATCCGGTTAATGAGCACATCATCACGATCCAAACACAGACTTTGGACCAATTCTTTTACCTCCTCTTTTATCCCTTTCTTATCCTCTCTCCGTCGCTTCTTAATTTCGCTCACCCCTTCTTCCACTTCTTCTAATTTCTGCTTCACCTCTTTTATGTCCCGGTACGTCTCCTCAAGCTCGTCCTCTAAGGCTACCTTGACCGTTTCCATGTGCGTCCTCACCTGCCGGTCCTTCGTCTCCATTACCTCTATCACCTCGTCCAACCTCGTTGTCAGTCCCTCACGTACCATCTGACATTCCCTCTTCGTCGCTATCAAGTCATCTTTTAGTTCTTTCTGTGTCGCCTTTAACCCTCCTAATACCGCAGTGTTCCTTTGAACCTGCTCCGTTAGTCCTTTTTGTCCCTCCGTCAGCTGTTCTACTCCCAGCGTCAACTCCTCTATACCACCTTGCAATTTTACAGTCCCCTTTCTCACCTCCTTCTCCATGCGCTCCTTACAGTGCCTCACCTCCTCGCGCACTCCTCCGACCTCCTCACTCACTCCTCTTCTGATCTCCTCTCCCATCACTTGCATCTCCTGCCCAGATGCCACCCTCATCTGCTCCATTTCCTCCCTGTGAGCATCCAGTTTAGTTTCTACCCCCATTCTAACACCCTCTATCTGCTGCCCCATTTGTTTAACTTCCCTTTCCGCTTGGTCCCTCATGTCCCTCAATTTGCCTTCCATACTGTTTTCTAACCCCTCTAACCCCTTTTGCATCCCTTCCATTTGATTCTCTTGAGCGGCCATTCTGTTTTCTACCCCCATTAACCCATTTCTCACCTCTTTTATCCCGTTGTCTAACCCCTCAAAATTATTTTCTAACTTCCCAAATTTCTTGTCTAACTCCTCAAAATTATTGTCTAACTTCCCAAATTTCTTATCTAATCCCTTAAAATTATTGTCTAATCCCTCACCGGTACCCCTCGCTTCGTCCCTCATTACCCCCATTTGGCCCATAAGGGCCCCCATCATTCTGTTTTCCATTTCTTCATTATTCTTGTCCATAAGGGCCTTCATTTGTATTAAAAACAGGTTCAAATCCACCGGTGGCGCTACCACGGTCGTGGGCGTGGTCGCCGTGGCCATGTGCGAGGCGCCATTTAGCGCGCCCGCAACCTCGTGCGCGACGACGCTATTTTGCGACCCTGCCACCCTCACTGCTTCGCTCTCCTCATGTCCCTCATTTTGGTCCTGGATCGACCCTGCCTCACTCTCCTCTACCGGAACCCAGCCGTCTTGATCTGCCATAGCGCGACTTTCAAAATTCGGGTTTTTTTTTTTTTTTTGTAAAACACAATCAAATTTCGCTGTTATAATTTCGAGCGCGTGAAACGCGCTCCGGGACCGATCCCACTTCCCGACACCAAATGTTACAGACGCGGTTTTGGATGTTAGTTTACCGAGCGGTTTGGTATGACCGCGTCTGCACAGTTTACCCGATTCCACTCGAACGTTGGCCGAATCGCGCTACGCTAGATCAATGAAGGAAAGGACACAACGGCTGGGTTAAATGACACGACACCAGGGGTACAGTTCTCAAGACCTCCGGAGGAGGTTATAATATGGGTTTGCAGAACGTTTAGATTACACGCACAAGAGGTACAACATAGAAAGGTGGGCACTTAAACACGGTCTTATCTTAGCCCCGACAGACCACAGATAAACGGGACAAGACTGACTCACACAGGGATTGATGGCAAGGAGGGGCAGGTAGTCGATGGCTCAAGGTGCACCTTGGCTCAGGGGCAGAATCGACCCGGTCCGGTCCAGAGATGTGGGAGGTCTCTCTCAGCGCTAGAAGGTGACGTTCTTTCTCCAAGCTGGGGGCGCATCTGACGTCACCTCCGGTAAGTGGCTGCGTATATCCAGCGGGGAGTGACACGCCCTCGGCTCGTTAGCTCCGCCCCAGATGGAATCGGCCCGCCGCTTCTTATTGGGTGCGGGGGGGTTACCGGGCTCCGCCCTTGACGAGGAGCTGACAGTCAGCCCCTTCGTGGTAACCCCGTCGGAGCACATGGGCAATGGCGGCTAACCAAGCCGGAGTGAGGACGCCCACTCCCCGCACCGCCGCCGCGCCGCCCCCGCTGTGGTTGTAGTTGTTGTTGTTGTTGTAGTTCCATGAGATGATGGGAGGATGCGGAGATGAGGTTGTGGGGAGGTATTGGGAGGTCCTAAACTCACTACTGGTGCCATACAATCACATTCTGGTGCAACGAAGAGTCAGAATTAATGGAAACGAGTCCTTAACTGACATAGACTAAGAATAACTAGCAAGATGTCCTATAGTTGTCTACGTGAGATGCGGTGAACCTGGGCACGACATTTAATGGGGGAAAAAGGGGAAGGTCGGGGCTACAGAGTGTTGTTTACAGACAATGGGACTAGGGAATGGGGGATTGGGGATAGTTGGGGAGTATTGGGGAAATAGGGGAATATTTACAAGCGGATATGGATGGAGGCCAAATCCCATATCCGCAACAATATATATATTGTTACAGACACGACTTTGATGTTAAGGTGGGCCGAGCGGAATGGCCGCCGTGTCCGCACAAATTACCCGATTGTACTCGAACGTCGACGAAGCCGCGCTACGCTGGCTCAATAGGAAAGAGAAGACACCCGGCTGGGTTATAATGACACAATACGACACCAGGGGTTCAGTTCTCAAGACCTCCGGAGGAGGTTATATTAAGGCGGAAGGTTAGATTACAACTACAAGAGGTACATCATAGGAAGACAGGCACTTAGACACAACCTTATATTATTCCCGACAGACCACAGAGAAACAGGACAAACGGGACAAGGCTGACTCACACGGGGGTTGATGAAAAGGACAGCGGGTATCGATGGCTCAAGGTGCACTCTTGGCTCAAAGCAGGGTCCAGTACGGTCCGGTCCAAAGATGCGGGGAGGTATCGTCGCGCTGGGGGTGGCGGTGGCTTCCTCTGCTCTCCGTAGTTCAGGCGCATCTGACTCAGCGCTCGCAGGTGGCTTTCCTTCTCCAGCTGGGGGCGAATCTGACGTCACATCCGGCGCGGGGCCGCGTATATCCGGCGGGGAGTGACACGCCCTCGGCTCGTTAGCTCCGCCCCAGATGGAATCGGCACGTTGCTTCTCATTGGGTGCGTGGGGGGGGTTACTGGCTCCGCCCCTGACGAGGAGCTGACAGCCAGCCCCTTCGGGGTAACGCCGTGGAGCGTATGGTCATGGCGGGTAACCGAGCCGGTGTGAGGACGCACACTCCCCGCCCCTCTGTTGTTGTAGTCGTAGTTGTAGTTGTAATTGTTGTTGTAGTTGTTGTTATTGTTGTTGTTTGGGGAAGAAGATGGGAGGAGGTATGGGAAAGGTCCTAAACTCACTACTGATGCCATATAATCACATTCTGGTGCAACGAAGAGTCATAATTAATGGAAACGAGGCCTTAACTGACATAGATTAAGAATAACTAGGAAGATGTCCGAAAGTTGGCTACGTGTGGTGCGGTGGACCTGGGCACGACATTTAATGGGGGAATAAGGGGAAGGTCGGCTCTACTGATTGTTATTTACATGCAATGGGACTAGGGAATGGGGGATTGGGGAAAGTTGGGGAGTATTGGAGAAAATAGGGGAATATTTACAAGCGGATATGGAGGCCAAATTCCATATTCGCAACATTGCACCCTTCTCTACCCTCGGGGCGTCCCGACCCGATAAATTTTTACCTACTTTAGTGTGGCACGCAATGTAGTTCCCTCTACTATTAACTCTACCCTGAGTGCGACAGTTTTACAGATATTCACAAATGAGTAAATATGTCCCCCTGCGACGTTGCACCCTTCTCCTCACAGAAACACACCCACAGGATAACCGAATCCGGAAAGAATTCTCAAACTAAACATACAGCCGGTAGGGAGCATTATTTACAAGACTATGCTGCTATTTACACTACGATCCAGGACCTGTTTTTGGAGGAACACATGCAGATGTTATGCATAGAGAGAGCGCGCTTGCCAGCATCGATACACCAACCCACGAGTGCTCTGTGGCCGACGGCCTTTAATAACGTGCAGAGCACCCTTTCCCAGCATCAAAAGCACCACCCCACCACACAGTCAGCACCATCCGGTGCAGTCACCATTGTTCATTGGTATAAAAATAAATTCGACAACCCCTAACCCTGCAGGTGTCTCTTGCTCTTCTTGTGGTGCACTTGGTGGTAACTAAAAGTGGTTCACCTGTATGGCATAGGTGCCACGTTGACCCATAGGTCCATCCCCGGGTGGTGCTTGGCCGCAAACGAACTGCGGTCCATTGTGGGTGGCCACAAACATTGCGGTCCATATGGTGTATCGATCCCGGCAGCAAACAGCGAAAGTGCAGGCCCACAACTGCGCAGCCAGCACCTCTCTCTCCTCTCTCTCTACCCCAAAGCCAGATCCTCGGAGGTGGGAGACAAAAGAAGCAGACAAGTGAGTAAGGTGGTAAGGGCGCAAAAGTGCACGCAATACAAGATGATGCACACTGGGGGCACATGGGAACCAGGTGAGACAGGTACGTTCCTATCGTACGCCCCCCCCCCCCCACCAGGTAACCTACATGGCCCCTCCCTTACCCCTTACTGTATCCACAAAACACAACACTACCCATAAACATCTACTTTACAAATCGACAAACATCCCTACTGTCTTCCCCGTTCCTCCCATAAACCAAATTCGTCTTCTCTCCCTCCTAACCAATCAAATTTGCCATTTTCAACTCTCATCAAAATTTGCCATTTTCAACTCAACATCAAAATTTGCCATTACCAATTCATCATCAGTCCCTCCTAGGGAGGGAGAGATGGAATCACCCCAATGTCTCATCCACGTCGTGATGCGTCTCACAAATCCTCACAGCAATCTCATTTCCTGCACAAAACAAAGAAAACACAGGTGTGGAGTCATCATCATCACCACAGGTAAGTGGCTGCGTATGGTGCGACAGGTTCATCAATCCTAACTATCTCCTAAATGACTTTAACAACTTTACACTACCCGGGGTCTCTCTCCGGCCAAACCATTGGCCCTCTTACACTATGGGTTCTAAAAACCAATTCCCATTGGCCAAACTGTGGTGCTCTTCAATTTGGGGTCTCACTCCCCCGATTCATCTCCCGGTGCCCTCGCACAATTTCTGGGCTGCGGCGTGTACCTCTCCCAGTGGGTCTACCCACCTGCACACCTCCACCACTGCAGTTGCCTCCGAGCTTACCTGCTCCTTGCCCTAACCTAACTACCTGGGGAAGGCCCTCTGGCACTCTCCCCACTCGGTGCCCTCTCTGGCACTGGGCTACCCGGGTCCATCCTCCGGATCCTCGGGCCCCATCCACAACTCTACCGGCTCCCAGAGCCCACCTGCGGCCTCACCTGGCCGACATCCTCACAGTGGTGGAGTGCTCAACCAACTACACACACTAACAGGCTACACGCCCAGCCATTTCCACAACACTAATGCACCCATCCACAACACCATTCTGCAACCGCACCACAAATGCCAATATCCAACCACAATTTACCTGCACCCTCTACCTAACACTTACACTACCCGCCCCGGGTGCTCGTGAAAGGGGTCCACTCTTCCCCCATCCACACCTTCGCACCATGCACACCACTCCGTACCACTCACTCCAACTCTCTCCACACACCTGTACCTGCACACCTGTGCTCTCACACCTGGTGCCACCTGCACCCTTCTCTCCCCAAGCGCATTCGCGCTGATCCACACACTCACTACTCATACACGGCTCCACACACCTGTCCAGTTGCACACCTGTGCAATCACACCTGTTCAATTCTCACACACACGGCATCATCTCAGCTAACTACTCCCTTCTGAAACTTGCGCTTCCCAGTCGTCCCTTTAACTATTGCGCTCCCTCGTCATTATAATCCACACTAATCTACCTGCGTCCCCACTACAGGTATCAGTCACTAACTAAACTTAACGTTACCTAATGTCAATCCTCGCTAGATCCCTACACACCATATCCTAACCCACCCGGGCTAGTTTTCACTGCCATACACCCCATAAACTATTGCTCCTTTGCCCCCCACATGGGAAGGATGGTGGATTTGCCATCCCACCACATCGGGGGTCTCTCACTACCAATTTTGCACATCAAATTTCAACAAATTAAAAATTTGCCAATCACTGCCCATCATCTGCCAATCACTACTGCCAATCCCTTGCCAATCATCAAATTTTGTTTTTCTCTAATTTTGGGTCCAAAACACTAACCTCATCACCCAGTCTACTCACTAATACCTCTCGGTGCGCCAATCCCTGTCCAAAGCCCGGCTTCGTAAAGCCAAGCAATGGATGCTGGTTGTTTTGTGCCTGCGGCTGGATGCGTCCGGCATTCGGGGCAGGGACGGGGGCGTACCCGGGCCGAGATCCCACGCATCACCTCGGCGTGGAGCCATCCAATGTCCCGATCT
Source organism: Myxine glutinosa (assembly GCF_964187855.1). Taxonomy (NCBI): domain Eukaryota; kingdom Metazoa; phylum Chordata; class Myxini; order Myxiniformes; family Myxinidae; genus Myxine; species Myxine glutinosa. The sequence continues at coordinate 146,140,684 of NC_136263.1, forward strand.
CGACCTGCCGGCACGTCTCAACAAAACGTGGTCGCCATAACGACCCTTCCTATCGGGCTGCCAGCTCCGCCTAGTGGAGCCTGGACGCGGCCGTTCAAAGCGAGGCCCAGCACGCACCGAGGGCCCGATTCGACTATAAGTCGTTCTAAACTCTATCCCGTCTAACGTCGATGCTTCACCTGGACGCTTACACCCCGCAGCCCGTTCCTTGCTCACACATCCAGCCGTCTCCATGCTCCTCGTCGTACCTTTCCTTACACACCAAGGTACTCTCATTCCACTCACAGACTTGGTCACACACCTGACCACCGAACACTTTGGCACACATTCGTTGGTCGCACACCTCACCAAAACACCTCTTCGCGCCCCCTCCTCAGTCACCTCCTCTGTGACAATCACAGGTGTGCTCTCATTCGCACACCCAACCACGTGCCTCACCACCAACTCCAGCGTGCATTCCCACTCACGCTCTACCATTCCAGGTGTGCATCCTTCCATCCCAGGTGTACATCCTCGCTCACCTGTCACAACTAACTCACGCTCCATGTCACTCTCACTACTTTCACCTCCATTCCTGACAGCGCACTCACCCTTACTCTTGACAGCGCACTCTTTCCTCATGCACCTGTCCGTCACACACCTTTCTCGCGCACACTCTTGCGTGACACCCTCTGTAACACTCCCCACAGGTGTGCATTCTTCCTTGCCTTTGACAGCGCACTCTTTCCTCAGGCACCTGTCCGTTACACACCTTTCTCGCGCACACTCTTGCGCACACTCTCCCGTCACACCCTCTGTAACACTCACCACACCGCGCTTCCATGTGCTCCCTCGCACACGCGCTACGACCGACTCACTCTCGCCAGCACCCTCACTCCTTGGCACGCACTTTTTCCTCACACACCCCAGAGTCGGACTTTCTTGCACACCTCCTCTTTCGCACACCAGACCAGTCGCACACTTCACCAACGGCCTCTCACGAACACCCGGGTCTATCTCGACCCCCAAGCTTATTAAATCCCCTGGCGCATCATACGCACGACCATATTGGTCACCACTTACACCGGGTCCTCTTCCTCTTCGCTTCTCCTCCATCACCTGCGAATCCCTCATCCGGTTAATGAGCACGTCATCACGATCCAAACACAGACTTTGGACCAATTCTTTTATCTCCTCTTTTATTTCTTTCTTATCCCCTCTCCGTCGCTTCTTAATTTCGCTCATCCCTTCTTCCACTTCTTCTAATTTGTGCTTCACCTCTTTTATTCCCCGGTACGTCTCCTCAAGCTCGTCCTCCAAGGCTACCTTGACCGTTTCCATGTGCGTCCTCACCTGCCGGTCCTTCGTCTCCATTACCTCTATCACCTCGTCCAACCTCGTTGTCAGTCCCTCACGTACCATCTGACATTCCCTCTTTGTCGCTATCAAGTCGTTTTTAATTTCTTTTTGTGTCGCCTTTAAACCTCCTAATACCGCAGTGTTCCTTTGAACCTGCTCCACTAACTCCGTCTGTCCCACCGTCAGCTGCTCCACCTCCTGCGTCAGGTCCTCTATGCCCCCTTGTAACTTTACAGTCCCCTTTCTCACCTCCTTCTCCATGTGCTCCTTACAGTGCCTCACCTCCTCGCGCACTCCTCCGACCTCCTCACTCACTCCTCTTCTGATCTCTTCTCCCATCACTTGCATCTCCTGCCCAGATGCCACCCTCATCTGCTCCATTTCCTCCCTGTGAGCATCCAGTTTGGTTTCTACCCCCATTCTGACCCCCTCTATCTGCTGCCCCATTTGGTTAACTTCCCTTTCCGCTTGGTCCCTCATGTCCCTCAATTTGCCTTCCATGGTGTTTTCTAACCCCTCTAACCCTTTTTGCATCCCTTCCATTTGATTCTCTTGAGCGGCCATTCTGTTTTCTACCCCCGTTAACCCATGTTTCACTCCCTCTATCTGATTCTCTTGAGCGGCCATTCTGTTTTCTACCCCCATTAACCCATTTCTCACCTCTTTTATCCCGTTGTCTAACCCCTCAAAATTATTGTCTAACCTCCCAAATTTCTTGTCTAACTCCTCAAAATTATTGTCTAACCTCCCAAATTTCTTGTCTAACTCCTCAAAATTATTGTCTAACCTCCCAAATTTCTTGTCTAACTCCTCAAAATTATTGTCTAACCCCTCACTGGTACCCCTCGCTTCGTCCCTCATTACCCCCATTTGGTTTCCCATCCCTTTGAAATTATCGTCTGTTTTTACCATAAAGGCCATCATCTGTTTCATAAACAGGTTCCAATTCATTGGCATCTCGGGTTCGGCTACCGCGACCACGGCCGCGGCTAAATTTGGTGCCGCTACACCCACGTGCGCGACCACGCTATTTTGCGACCCTGCCGCCCTCACTGCTTCGCTCTCCTCGCGTCCCTCAATTTGGTCCTGGACCGACCCTGCTTCACTCTCCTTTACCGGACCCCAGCTGTCTTGATCCGCCATAGCGCGACTTTCAAAATTCGGTTTTTATTTTTTTATTTTCGTAAAACAAATTGAAATTTCGCCGTTATAATTTCGCGCGGGAAACGCGCTCCGAATCGATTTTCCCTCCCAAAATTTGGGCCTAACTAATTTAGTCCCGGGTCCGAATCCAACTCCTCGACACCAATTGTTACAGACACGACTTTGATGTTAAGGTGGGCCGAGCGGAATGGCCGCCGTGTCCGCACAAATTACCCGATTGTACTCGAACGTCGACGAAGCCGCGCTACGCTGGCTCAATAGGAAAGAGAAGACACCCGGCTGGGTTATAATGACACAATACGACACCAGGGGTTCAGTTCTCAAGACCTCCGGAGGAGGTTATATTAAGGCGGAAGGTTAGATTACAACTACAAGAGGTACATCATAGGAAGACAGGCACTTAGACACAACCTTATATTATTCCCGACAGACCACAGAGAAACAGGACAAACGGGACAAGGCTGACTCACACGGGGGTTGATGAAAAGGACAGCGGGTATCGATGGCTCAAGGTGCACTCTTGGCTCAAAGCAGGGTCCAGTACGGTCCGGTCCAAAGATGCGGGGAGGTATCGTCGCGCTGGGGGTGGCGGTGGCTTCCTCTGCTCTCCGTAGTTCAGGCGCATCTGACTCAGCGCTCGCAGGTGGCTTTCCTTCTCCAGCTGGGGGCGAATCTGACGTCACATCCGGCGCGGGGCCGCGTATATCCGGCGGGGAGTGACACGCCCTCGGCTCGTTAGCTCCGCCCCAGATGGAATCGGCACGTTGCTTCTCATTGGGTGCGTGGGGGGGGTTACTGGCTCCGCCCCTGACGAGGAGCTGACAGCCAGCCCCTTCGGGGTAACGCCGTGGAGCGTATGGTCATGGCGGGTAACCGAGCCGGTGTGAGGACGCACACTCCCCGCCCCTCTGTTGTTGTAGTCGTAGTTGTAGTTGTAATTGTTGTTGTAGTTGTTGTTATTGTTGTTGTTTGGGGAAGAAGATGGGAGGAGGTATGGGAAAGGTCCTAAACTCACTACTGATGCCATATAATCACATTCTGGTGCAACGAAGAGTCATAATTAATGGAAACGAGGCCTTAACTGACATAGATTAAGAATAACTAGGAAGATGTCCGAAAGTTGGCTACGTGTGGTGCGGTGGACCTGGGCACGACATTTAATGGGGGAATAAGGGGAAGGTCGGCTCTACTGATTGTTATTTACATGCAATGGGACTAGGGAATGGGGGATTGGGGAAAGTTGGGGAGTATTGGAGAAAATAGGGGAATATTTACAAGCGGATATGGAGGCCAAATTCCATATTCGCAACAATATATATATATATATATATATATATATATATATATATATATATATATATATATATATATATATATATATATACAGTGGAACCTTGACTTACGAGTTTAATTCGTTCTGTGACCGAGCTCGTAACTCAATTTGCTCGTTTCTCAAATCAAATTTCTCCATTAAAATGCATTGAAATGCTATTAATCCGTTCCAGCCCGCCAAAAACCACACCAATTTTTTTTTAAATATACAGTATATATAAAAATATCTCGCGCTTTATATTTCACCTGTATGCAGCATACAAGTTGGCAGGATGGCCTGGACTGGAGGTACGCACACTTGACTCTAAACTGTCCAGCCTGGGTTTGAATCCCGACCCAGCTATAACCTGTCATGTCGGTGTTTCACAGGCAGGGTGATTCATCAATGTGTGTACCGCTAAACTGGGCGCCCCGTTTGCGTCCCATTAGTTGTTGGATGTTAAGGATCTCACCGTGTCTTCCACAAAGAGAAGGCGAGCTATCGCCGGCACTCTGAACAAGTTGTGGCCTGGCATGCTCTTCTCCTCTGCCGTTATATACGTCCTCCTCGGCATCTTTTTCCAGAAGAGCCCTGTCTCGTCACAGTTGAAGATTTGCTGGGGGATGTATCGTTCGGCTTCTATCAGTTCGGCAAAAGTTATAATAAAATCTTCAGCTGCCTTCACATCTGCCTCACCAAGTCGACAACCCGCACACCTCGCTCATGTTTTTCGACGATTGCGTGTTTTATATCCAAGCACATCATCCTCTTCTTCTTCTCAGTACTGCCCTTGGCACTCAATTACTTAGGACCCATGGTTAAAACTAAGAAATTTTCCAAAATAACCAACATGCGAAAACAAAACAGCAGCGATATACGGCAGATATGCTTGCACGGCAAGATAACCACGTGACCGGAACCCACCTGGTGGCGGCTGGCGTAAGCTCCAAAATAACCAACATGCGAAAACAAAACAGCAGCGATATACGGCAGATATGCTTGCACGGCAAGATAACCACGTGACCGGAACCCACCTGGTGGCGGCTGGCGTAAGCTCCAAAATAACCAACATGCGAAAACAAAACAGCAGCGATATACGGCAGATATGCTTGCACGGCAAGATAACCACGTGACCGGAACCCACCTGGTGGCGGCTGGCGTAAGCTCCAAAATAACCAACATGCGAAAACAAAACAGCCGCGATATACGGCAGATATGCTTGCACGGCAAGATAACCACGTGACCGGAACCCACCTGGTGGCGGCTGGCGTAAGCTCCAAAATAACCAACATGCGAAAACAAAACAGCAGCGATATACGGCAGATATGCTTGCACGGCAAGATAACCACGTGACCGGAACCCACCTGGTGGCGGGTGGCGTAAGCTCGTAACTCAGATCTCGGCTCGCATCTCAAAGCAATAAACCGCCCGAGCGACGGCTCGTATCTCGGAAAACTCGTAAGTTGGTGCACTCGTAAGTCAAGGTTCCACTGTATATATATTGTTACGGACACGGTTAAGATGTTATTTTGACCGAGCGGTGGTATTACCGCGACCGAACAGTTATTCCCCGACTAATACCCGATTTGCCCCAAACTTTGGCCGGATCGCGCCACCGCTATTCAATCGGGAAAACTCTAAAGCGACCGAATGCAAAGAGGAAAAGGAATAAGACGAGAAAAGGGGTAATTGGATTTATTATTTACACATATAATCAAGAAGAAAGCAGTCACGTTTATTTACAGACGAGATTAGATACACAGTGCAACGCTAGCTTACCTACAGTCTTAATTAACCCAGGGACAGAACAAACAAGGACAGACTCACGCGGGGAATGATGATAGGACTGGCGGGAGATGGATGGATTGCGGGATAGGGAGGTCCAACTGGTCCTGCAACCGATCGACTCGTTGGGCAGCCGCCGCCCCTTCGCGGCCCTGCTCCAAACTGCCATCCAGGCCTCACGCTGCTGTGGCTGCAGTTTTGGTGGCTCCAGCTGCAGTAAATGCAGTTTCAGTGGCTCCAGCTGCAGTAAATGCAGTTTCAGTGGCTCGAGCTGCAGTTCAACCCTGAACGTCTTTCGGACTCAACTCTTGAACTCCCTCTCGTCTCTCGGTGAAAGCTCATCTCCCGTCTGCCGCTTGGGAAACGCCCTGCCTGCGGGTTATATAGGCCCCGCCCCTCAACCTTCGCGAACCTCCTCGATGTTTCTCTCCACACCCTCTCCAAGTCCAACCCCTTGTTCGTGGTTGGTTGAGTGGGGCTGACTCACTCCTCCCCTCTATGACGAGGTGGGGATCCGCCTTTCTTCCCCAACCCTGCCTCGTGGCCAACGGCGGCAATTGTTGGAGCGGAGGTAGTTTCCAATCGACGAAAGGGGGAATGGAGGTTTTGGGAATGGGAATGAAGGGAATCTATCTCTTTCACTGGTACAATGGAGTATTTCAATTAATGGGAGACACAGCCTTACCCTAAAACACATAATAAGATATAACTATTGAACAGGGGTATTCTATGATTGGCTGTGGTGTGGGTGCTCTATGGACTAATTATGGGACGCCCTTTGACCTTTACACAGCTCCGGAGGCAGGAGGCGCAGAATAACAATAATAATAATACACACAATAAAAAAAAATACAGTCCTCATATCCGCAACACTGCACCCTCCTCCTCTTAGGCACGTCCCGGGCCTACAACTTTTATTTAGTGTGACACGTAGGTGTAGTTCCCTCTACTTTTAACCTGACCCTGAGTGCGACAGTTTTAAAACATAAATAAATGTGTCCCGCTGCTCCATTGCACCCTGACCTAACAGACTTACGCCCACAGTTAACCGAATTGCGGAATGGTCTTCAAACTATACACTGACGGTGGGGAGCATTATTTACAATGACGCTATTTTTATTTACAAAACTAACCCAGGACCTGTAATTGTTCTTTCTGGGGGGAGACAGTCTGCTCTGCATCGAGGTACCATGAAAGCACCCAAAAACGCACCAACACACCCTCAAGCACCAATCGGTGCAGTCACCACAGTTCATCAGTGTTCAATGCATGTTCAATAATAAAAATAAATCAACAACCCCTAACCCTGCAGGTGGTCTCTTGCTCTTCGGCTCCCTCTGCTGGCTATTACTATTTCTTCCTGGTGTTGTCATCTTCCCTTGCTGGCGGCCTATTTGCAATAAAAGAATGCACCTAATGTGTCCGTTTTTTATTTTATTTATGGCCCACAGGGGCCGACTATGTGTGGTTCACCTGTGGGGCATCGGTGCCCTGTGGCCAAGGTCCGCCAGCAAGATTTCGGGCCCTCATGGCCAGTTCCAGCAGAGGGGCCATGCCCCAACCCATGGCGTCCATAAGTGGTGCTCGGCCACAGGCATGTGGTCCATAATGTGGTGCATCGATGCAGACAGCTGGTTCTGGGAATTCCGGGCGCACAATGGAGGACTCATGCACGCTCCCCTCGGCGCCCAATGGCGCACAGGTCATGTGGGAGACAAAAGAGACAAATGAGCGAGGGGTAAGGTCACAAGGGTACACATCAATAAGGCAATGCAAGGCGAAATGCGTACGGAGGGCGAAGTGAGAAAGCTCGTCCCTACCGTACGTCACCCCCCTGTCACCTACACTACCCTTGCCCTTACCCCATATGTACAAAAATCTACACATTTACAAATTCGTCGCTAATGTCTCGTCTTCCCATTATTTCCCTTATACCAAATTCGTCACCACAATCCCTCTTGCCAAAATTTGCCATCACCGAATTCATCATCAATCCTCATAAGGAGGAAGAGATGGAACAACAAAGCACAATGTCACACCCACGTCATGATGCGTCTCACATTCCAAACATTTGCACCTTAAAATAATTAAACATGGCATGGTACGGAGTACCTGTCACCTCAGGTGAGTGGATGCAGATGGTGCGAGGAGACTCCAATCCTAACTATCCTCTAAATGATTTTAACACACTTTACACTACCCGGGGTCTCTCCCTGCCAATCCATTGGCCACTTACACTATGGGTTCTAAAAACCAATTCCCATTGACCAAACTGTGGTGCTTCTCAATTTGGGGTCTCACTCCCCCGATTCATCTCCCGGTGCCCTTGCACAATTTCTGGGCTGTGACGTGTAGCTCTCCCAGCAGGTCTACCCACCTGCACACCTCCACCACTGCAGTTGCCACCCGAGCTTACCTAGCTCCTTACCTAACCTATCTAATTGGGGAAGGCCCCTCCTGGCTCTGTCACCCCTTGGTGCCCTCTGGCACTGGGCTACCCGGGTCCATCCTCCGGATCCTCGGGCCCCATCCACAACTACCGGCTCCCAGAGCCCACCTGCGGCCTCACCTGGCCGACATCCTCACAGTGGTGGAGTGCCCAAACCAACTACACACACTAACAGGCTACATGCCTAGCCATTTCCACAACACTAATGCACCCATCCAATCACCATTCTTCCACCCGCACCACAGATGCCAATATCCAACCACAATTTACCTATACCCTCTACCTAACACTTACACTACCCGCCCCGGGTATTCGTGATGGGGGTCCACTCTTCCCCCATTCATACCTCCGCACCATCCACTCCACTCCACAATTTCCACCATACTCACTCCACGACCATCCATTCCAATACTCCAGATATTCCACACTACCATTTATTCCATACACCTGTTCCTCATACCTGTTGTTGCACACCTGTGCACTCACACCTGGTGCCACCTGCACCTTCCTCCTCTTCCTGGACCAGTTGGTCAACACAACACACCTCACCATTACCATCACTCAAACACTGCTCCATCCACCTGTTCAGTTGCACACCTGTGCAATCACACCTGTTCAATCACACCTGTTCAATCCTCACACACACGGCATCATCTCATCTACCTGTTACCCTGCTAACTTAGTGCTCCCCGTCTTCCCTTTAAACTAAGCACATACCACGTCATTATCATCCACACTAATCTACCTGCGTCCCCACTACAGGTATCCTTGTCACTAACTAATCTTAACGTTACCTAATGTCATCTTCTAGGGCCCTACACACTATCCAAACCCTCCCTCGGCGAGCTTACACTGCCATAAACCCCATAAGCTAGTGCTCCTTTGCCCCCCCCCTGTGAGGGATGGTGGATTGGCCATCCCACCACATCGGGGAGGTCCCACTACCAATTTTGCTTACCAAATTTCAACAAATCAAAAATTTGCCAATCACTCTACCAATCACTGTACCATTACCAATCATCACTCTGCCAATCCTTTGCCAATCATCAAATTTTGCCTTTTTCTAATTTTGGGTCCAAAACACTAACCTCATCACCCGTCTACTTATTAGATCCTCTCGGTGCGCCAATTCACGTCTACAGCCCGGCTTCGTACAGCCGAGCAATGAACGCGGGTTCTTTGGTGCCGGCGGCTGGATGCGTCCGGCACTCGGTGCAGGGACGGGGGCTTACCCGTGCAGAGATCCCACGCACCACCTCGGCGCGGAGCCATCCAATTGCCCGATCTCGACCTGCCGGAACGTCTCAATAAAAAGTGGTCGCCATGACGACCCTTCCTATCGGGCTGCCCGCTCCGCCTAGTGGAGCACGGACGCGGCCGTTCCAAGCGAGGCCCAGCGTGGATCGCGTACGGCGGTCCTTTCGAACCCGCCGTGGCTCGGATCCCCGCTGGTCCTCGCGGCATGCGAAGCCCGGCACGCACCGAGGGCCCGATTCGGCTAACTGTCGTTTTAACCGCTAACCCGGTTACCGTCGGTGCCTCACCTGCATGCTTACACGCATACGCTACCCCTTTCTTGCTCATACATCCAGCCGTTTCCCTGCTCTTGGTCATTGCACCTTCTCTTACACACCCAGGTACACTCATTCCACTTACAGACTTGGTCACACACCTGACCACCGAACACCTTGGCACACATTCGTCGCTCGCACACCTCACCAACACACCTCTTCGCGCCCCCTCCTCGGTCACCTCCTCTGTGACAATCACAGGTGTGCTCTCACTCGCACACCCAACCACATGTCTCACGACCAACTCAAGTGTGCATTCCCACACACGCTCTACCATTCCAGGTGTGCATCCTTCCATTCCAGGTGTACATCCTCGCTCACCTGTCACAACCAACTCACGCTCCGTGTCACTCTCACTACTTTCACCACCACCCTTGACAGCGCACTCACCCTTACTCTCGACAGCGCACTCTTTCCCCATGCACCTGTCCGTTACACACCTTTCTCGTGCATCCTCTTGCGCACACTCTCCCGTTACATCCTCTGTAACACTCATCACAGGCGTGCATGCTTCCGTTACATCCTCTGTAACACTCCTCACTACGCGCTTCCATGTGCTCCCTCGCACACGCGCTACAACCAACTCACTCTCGACAGCGCACTCTTTCCTCGGCACGCACTTTTTCCTCACACACCCCAGAGTCGGACATTCTCGCACACCTCCTCTTTCGCACACCAGACCTGTCGCACACTTCACCAACGGCCTTTCACGAACACCCGGGTCCACAACAACCCCCAAGCCGACTGAAACTCCTCTCACGTCATGTACATTTCCGATTATATCGCCACTCACCTTGGCACCTCGTCTCCCCACCTCTTTTGCCACCTGCAAACTCTTTATTTGGTTAGTGAGCAGCACATCATGAGTTGAGCACCGACCTTGTACATATTCCATCACCTCCTCCTGTATTTCTCTCTTAGTTTCTGTCCGTCTCTTCTTAATCTCACTCACCTCTTCGTCCACTTCCTCTAATTTTTGCTTCACCTCTTTTATTTCCCGGTGCGTCTCCTCAAGTTCGTCCTCTAAAGCTACCTTGACCGTTTCTATTTGCGTCCTCACCTCTCGGTCCTTCGTCTCCATTACTTCTGTCACCTCTTCCAACTTCTTCGTCAACCCCTCATGTACCATCTGACATTCCTTCTGTGTCGCTATTAATTCGTTTTTAATGTCTTTTTGTGTCGCTTTTAACCCCCCGATTATTGCTGTGTTCTTTTCCACTTGGTCCACTAGTTCCTTTTGTCCCACTGTCAGCTGTTCTACTCCCTTCGTCAGACCCTCTATTCCCCCCTGTAACCTAGCCGTATTATTCCTCACCTCTTTCTCTATACGCTTTTCACCTCGCTTTACCTCCTCGCGTACCCCCGAGACCTCCTCACTTACACCTCGTCGTATCTCCTCTTTCATCTCCTCCCTCTCTTTTGTAGATGCTACCCTCATCTGTCCCAATTCATCCCTCTGAGCATCCAATTTACTTTCTAACCCGATTTTCACCTCCTCTATCTGGTTCCCCATCTGTTCGATTTCCCGGGCGGATTGCTCCCCTATTTCCCGCAATTTGTCTTCCATCCTATTTTCTAACCCCATTAACCCATTTTTCACCCCCTCTAACTGATTCTCCTGGGCAGCCATTCTATTTTCCACCCCCGTTAACCCATGTTTCACCCCTTTTATCCCATTGTCTAACCCCTCAAATTTAGCTTCTAGCCGTTCCCCCATTTCTCCCATTTTTCCCCCCATTTCTCCCATTTTGCCCCCCATTTCGCCCCTCATTGCCCCCATTTCGCCCCCCAATCGCTCACTATCAGCCCTCAATCCCACAATTTGGTTTCCCAACCGCTCACTCTGAGCCCTTGCTTCGTCCCTTATTTGCTCACTATTCTTGTCCATAAGTGCCTTCATTTGGATCATAAAAAGATTCCAAGCTACCGGTGGCGCTGCTACGGTCGCGGGCACGGCAAAATTTGGTGCCGCTACACCCACGTGCGCGAGGGCGCCATTTTGTGCGTCTGATACTCCCTCAACCACATTGCCAATGTTCTCCTCTACTTCGTCCCTCTGATCCTGGGTTACTCCTAACCCCTCCTCTAGCTCACCCACCGGCATCCGATCGCCTTGACCAGCCATGGCGCGATTTCAAAATTCGGGTTTTTGTAAAACAACACAAATTTCCAGCAGCTTCTAATTTTGAGCGCGTTAAGCGCGCTTTGGGTCCGTATCCCACTCCTGACACCAATTGTTACGGACGCGGTTAAGATGTTATTTTGACTGAGCGGTGGTATTACCGCGACCGAACAGTTATTCCCCGACTAATACCAGATTTGCCCCAAACTTTGGCCGGATCGCGCCACCGCTATTCAATCGGGAAAACTCTAAAGCGACCGAATGCAAAGAGGAAAAGGAATAAGACGAGAAAAGGGGTAATTGGATTTATTATTTACACATATAATCAAGAAGAAAGCAGTCACGTTTATTTACAGACGAGATTAGATACACAGTGCAACGCTAGCTTACCTACAGTCTTAATTAACCCAGGGACAGAACAAACAAGGACAGACTCACGCGGGGAATGATGATAGGACTGGCGGGAGATGGATGGATTGCGGGATAGGGAGGTCCAACTGGTCCTGCAACCGATCGACTCGTTGGGCAGCCGCCGCCCCTTCGCGGCCCTGCTCCAAACTGCCGTCCAGGCCTCACGCTGCTGTGGCTGCAGTTTCGGTGGCTCCAGCTGCAGTAAATGCAGTTTCAGTGGCTCCAGCTGCAGTAAATGCAGTTTCAGTGGCTCGAGCTGCAGTTCAACCCTGGACTTCTTTCGGACTCAACTCTTGGACTCCCTCTCGTCTCTCGGTGAAAGCTCATCTCCCGTCTGCCGCTTGGGAAACGCCCTGCCTGTGGGTTATATAGGCCCCGCCCCTCAACCTTCGCAAACCTCCTCGATGTTTCTCTCCACACCCTCTCCAAGTCCAACCCCTTGTTCGTGGTTGGTTGAGTGGGGCTGACTCACTCCTCCCCTCTATGACGAGGTGGGGACCCGCCTTTCTTCCCCAACCCTGCCTCGTGGCCAATGGCGGCAATTGTTGGAGCGGAGGTAGTTTCCAATCGACGAAAGGGGGAATGGAGGTTTTGGGAATGGGAATGAAGGGAATCTATCTCTTTCACTGGTACAATGGAGTATTTCAATTAATGGGAGACACAGCCTTACCCTAAAACACATAATAAGATATAACTATTGAACAGGGGTATTCTATGATTGGCTGTGGTGTGGGTGCTCTATGGACTAATTATGGGACGCCCTTTGACCTTTACACAGCTCCGGAGGCAGGAGGCGCAGAATAACAATAATAATAATACACACAATAAAAAAAAATACAGTCCTCATATCCGCAACAATATACTGTATATATTAGCTTGGTGAGGCGAGCGCATCGATACTGAGGAACGGGCTTATTTTAGCTGAGGCTAATGACTGTACCTGAGTTGCTGTGTTGTCATGATTTTCACCAATCATAATACAAACAATTACTTTGCACAAATGTATTTGTTGTGTTTGTGATATTACATTTTTATAGGCAATTTAGGTTGAAGATTTTAGGTTGAATGTTTTTTTTTCAAGAAAGAACCACTCAGCACATACATAGGGGAGGGGTAGGTGCAGACTGGATGTTTGGGACGATTACACCTCACCACCACGTAATTCAAAACACCTCACCACCAAGTAATTCAAAACACCTCACCACCAAGTAATTCAAAACACCGCACCACCACGTAATTCAAAACACCTCACCACCACGTAATTCAAAATACCTCACCACCACGTAATTCAAAACACCGCACCACCAAGTAATTCAAAAGACCGCACCACCACGTAATTCAAAACACCTCACCACCACGTAATTCAAAATACCTCACCACCAAGTAATTCAAAACACCTCACCACCAAGTAATTCAAAACACCGCACCACCACGTAATTCAAAACACCTCACCACCACGTAATTCAAAATACCTCACCACCACGTAATTCAAAACACCGCACCACCAAGTAATTCAAAACACCGCACCACCACGTAATTCAAAACACCTCACCACCAAGTAATTCAAAATACCTCACCACCAAGTAATTCAAAACACCTCACCACCAAGTAATTTAAAACACCTCACCACCAAGTAATTCAAAACACCTCACCACCACGTAATTCAAAATACCTCACCACCAAGTAATTCAAAACACCTCACCACCAAGTAATTTAAAACACCGCACCACCACGTAATTAAAAACACCTCACCACCACGAAATTGAAAACACCTCACAGCCATCAAACACGTAATAAAAACACCTCACAGCCATAAAACACGTAATAAAAACACCTCACCACCACGAAATTAAAAACACCTCACCACCACGAAATTGAAAACACCTCACAGCCATCAAACACGTAATAAAAACACCTCACAGCCATAAAACACGTAATAAAAACACCTCACCACCACGAAATTAAAAACACCTCACAGCCATAAAACACGTAATAAAAACAGCTCACAGCCATAAAACACGTACTAAAAACACCTCACCACCACGAAAATAAAAACCTCACAGCCATAAAACACGTAATAAAAAACCTCACAGCCATAAAACACGTAATAAAAACACCTCACCACCACAAAATTAAAAACACCTCACAGCCTTAAAACACATAATAAAACACCTCACCACCACGAAATTAAAAAAACCTCACAGCCATAAAACACATAATAAAAACACCTCACCACCACAAAATTAAAAACACCTCACAGCCTTAAAACACGTAATAAAAACACCTTACCACCACGAAATTAAAAACACCTCACAGCCATAAAACACGTAATAAAAACACCTCACAGCCATAAAACACATAATAAAAACACCTCACAGCCATAAAACACGTAATAAAAACACCTCACCACCACGAAATTAAAAACATCTCACAGCCATAAAACACATAATAAAAACACCTCACAGCCATAAAACACGTAATAAAAACACCTCACAGCCATAAAACACGTAATAAAAACACCTTACCACCACGAAATTAAAAACACCTCACAGCCATAAAACACGTAATAAAAACACCTCACAGCCATAAAACACATAATAAAAACACCTCACAGCCATAAAACACGTAATAAAAACACCTCACCACCACAAAATTAAAAACACCTCACAGCCTTAAAACACGTAATAAAAACACCTTACCACCACGAAATTAAAAACACCTCACAGCCATAAAACACGTAATAAAAACACCTCACAGCCATAAAACACATAATAAAAACACCTCACAGCCATAAAACACGTAATAAAAACACCTCACCACCACAAAATTAAAAACACCTCACAGCCATAAAACACGTAATAAAAACACCTCACAGCCATAAAACACATAATAAAAACACCTCACAGCCATAAAACACGTAATAAAAACACCTCACCACCACGAAAGTAAAAACACCTCACAGCCATAAAACACGTAATAAAAACACCTCACAGCCATAAAACACGTAATAAAAACACCTCACAGCCATAAAACACGTAATAAAAACACCTCACAGCCATAAAACACGTAATAAAAACACCTCACCACCACGAAAGTAAAAACCTCACAGCCATAAAACACGTAATAAAAAAACCTCACAGCCATAAAACACGTAATAAAAACACCTCATCACCACAAAATTAAAAACACCTCACAGCCTTAAAACACATAATAAAAACACCTCACCACCACGAAATTAAAAACACCCCACCACCACGAAATTATAAACACCTCACAGCCATAAAACACATAATAAAAACACCTCACAGCCATAAAACACGTAATAAAAACACCTCACAGCCATAAAACACGTAATAAAAACACCTCACCACCACGAAAGTAAAAACACCTCACAGCCATAAAACATGGAATAAAAACACCTCACAGCCATAAAACACGTAATTATAAATACCTCACCACCAATTAATTCAAAACACCTCACCACCATGTGATTTAAAAACACCTCACCACCATGTGATTTAAAAACACCTCACCACCACATAATTCAAAATACATCACCACCACGTGATTCAAAACCACCACAACGTTATTAAAAACACTTCACAACCACGGAAACAAAAGTTTGAGGGAGTCGTTAAGTGAGAACACAGATTATTACACTGCGCAGATGTGTAGATAAATAGATAAATGATTGTACCCGAGTTGCCGTTTTGTCATGGTTTAAACCAATCATAATTCAAACAATTATTTTGCACAAATGTATTTGTAATATACGTGATATCACATTTTATAAACAATTGAAGTTGAAAAAAAAAAATTCCCCAAAAAATTCCAAAAAAAACCAAAAAAAAACAATTGGAACATTTTTGAAAAAAAATACCCTTAGGACATACCGACGGGAGAGATATGTGCATTCCAGAAGTTTGGTACGATTTCACAAAAGTTTGAGAAAGTAGTTCAGTGACAACACAACACAGGACAGACGCTGCACAAATATACAGACTTGGCATTTAATATGGAATATTTTTTTTTGTGGGGGTGAACTTACTTTTCAAGATGTCTTAGAACCAAAAGTTCATTGGAATTATGTTGAAATTATTCTAGATTTTGTTAACGTGACCTTTAAAAGAAACAAAAACTACATTTGACATTTCAAAACAAATAAATTGATCCTTGAAAGTGATGTAAACTGATATCGAACTCAATTCATGGACAGTACTGTGTTAAACTTCTGTACGTTTTCCAGAAGTATCTCTTTATTTTGCACATTAGCCAAAAAAATTTTTAAACAAAAACAAAAGTGAAATTACGACTGGGATTACGGGCAGTAAAATTACAGTTCAGTACTTCGTGTAACCCCCACGAGCATTCAGGAGAGCACGTACATGTTGAGGCATGCTGTTCACGAGATTTGCCAAGGTTTGGACAGGAATCGCTTGCCATGCAGTGACAAAAGCCTGCTGCAATTCACGCACAGAGGTCGGCTGCTGGTCCAAGGGGTCGATTTGACGCGTTAATTCTGCCCACAAGTTCTCTATCGGATTCATATCCGGGGACATGGCAGGCCACTCCATATGCTCTACACCACGGTCAGCAAGAAAGTGTTGGATCATGCGAGCACGATGAGGCCGTGCATTGTCATCTTGGAAGACAAAGTTTCCTCGAAAGGCTGCACGAGCAAATGGAAGCAATGTTTCTTCCAGAATGGCCCTGAACTTGAACTGGTTCAGGTTTCCAACAGTTTTGCCCCCTGCATGAAAAGCAGCCCAAACGGTCAACCCACCACCTCCAGCTTGGACTCTTGGCACTATACAATCTTTGTTGTAGGCTTCATGCACTTGTCTGCGCACTCGGACGCGGCCATCTTGATGATAGACCAGAAATCTAGACTCGTCACTGAAGATCACGTGATTCCAGTGTCCTGGCTGCCATTGACGGTGCTCTCTGGCCCACTGCAATCGGCGCTGGTGGTGTTGTCTGGTCAGGCGTGGCTTTCTCAGGGGACGCCTGGCATGATAGCCTGCTTGAACTAGTCATTGGTTGACTCGCCTTCTGGATACAGGCACATTTGTCAGTTGCTGCCACTAAGCCCGAAGCCGATTAGCTGACTTGGTACGGCCATTGCGGACTAACCGGTGCAGCTGGCTATCATCCCTCCTTGTGGTTCTGCGGGGACGTCCTGGCCTCGGTATTGGAGTAGGGACACCCCTCTGAGCATTTCGTTTCAGGATCTTTGACACCTGACCTTAAGTGATGCCATACTGCCGAGCAATAGCACGCTGTTTCATGCCATAATTTCGTAAAGCCACCACTCCATGACAAACAGCATTGTCGAGTTGACGGACCATCTCCAGAGGAAGCGGAAATAACTTTTGGAGACGTGCAGCAGTTGTTTTCCACTAATACAGAACGCAACAACCCATGTATACCCGACTGTGAAGCCAATCATCAAATGCACCTGTCCGTACATTTTGCCACTCCACCTTTGATATAATCCTGTTGTTGACTTCTTGCTGCGACAGACAATCAGTGACATGGTTCTTTTAACAAATAAATCACCAAAGTGTAAAATAAACTCACCAGATTGATATACTGAGTTAAGAAAGTAAACCCAAGTCAAGAAAAAAAAAAAATTCCATATTAAATGCCAAGTCTGTATATATACAAGCTTGGCGCGGCTCGCTGCGCTCGCCTCACCAAACGTCGTTACTGAGGAACGGGCTTATTTTAGCTGAGGCTAATGACTGTACCTGAGTTGCTGTGTTGTCATGATTTACACCAATCATAATACAAACAATTACTTTGCACAAATGTATTTGTTGTGTTTGTGATATTACATTTTTATAGGCTATTTAGGTTGAATGTTTTATTTTCAAGAAAGAACCCCTCAGCACACACAAAGGGGGGGTGTAGGTGCAGACTGGAAGTTTGGGACGATTATACCTCACCACCACGTAATTCAAAACACCTCACCACCAAGTAATTTAAAACACCTCACAGTCATAAAACACGTAATAAAAACACCTCACCACCACAAAATTAAAAACACCTCACCACCACGAAATTGAAAAGACCTCACAGCCATCAAACACGTAATAAAAACACATCACAGCCATAAAACACGTAATAAAAATACATCACCACCACGAAATTAAAAACACCTCACAGCCATAAAACACGTAATAAAAACACCTCACCACCACGAAATTAAAAACACCTCACAGCCATAAAACACGTAATAAAAACACCTCACAGCCATAAAACACATAATAAAAACACCTCACAGCCATAAAACACGTAATAAAAACACTTCACCACCACAAAATTAAAAACACCTCAGCCATAAAACACTTTAAAAAAACACCTCACAGCCACGAAATTAAAAACACCTCACCACCACGTCATTTAAAAACACCTCACCACCAAGTAATTCAAAACACCTCACCACCACGTAATTCAAAACACCTCACCACCACATAATTATAAATACCTCACCACCACGTAAATCAAAACACCTCACCACCATGTGATTTAAAAACACCTCACCACCACATAATTCAAAATACCTCACCACCACATGATTCAAAACCACCACAACGTTATTAAAAACACTTCACAACCACGGAAACAAAAGCTTGAGGGAGTCGTTAAGTGACAACACAGACACTGCCCAGATGTGTAGATATATAGATAAATGACTGTACCCGAGTTGCCGTTTTGTCATAGTTTAAACCAATCATAATTCAAACAATTATTTTGCACAAATGTATTTGTTATCACATTTTATAAACAATTGAAGTTGAAAAAAAAAATTCCCAAAAAATTCCCAAAAAATAAAATAAAATTGGAAATTTTTTCAAAAATAATACCCTTAGGACATACCGACGGGAGAGATATGTGCATACCAGAAGTTTGGTACGATTTCACAAATGTTTGAGAAAGTAGTTCAGTGACAACACAACACAGGACAGACGCTGCACAGATATATATATATATATGTATATGTTATGCCAATCAATGCTCTTTCAATATTTTCCTCGTGTGTAAGGCTGATTGGATATGGGATATGGTCACTGCACAATTCAGTGTGTGTGTGTGTGTGTGTGTGTGTGTGTGTGTGTGTGTGTGTGTGTTAGCCTTTTTTTGATTTCTATACAATTCCATACCACCTGGCTAATCTCCACCAAATTTTGCAAATGTGTTGGAAGTACCCAGGTCATGGCCATTTGGCACAAAGAATATCGTTTCCCCCCACAAGGAAATTATCTGTATGTATGTGTGTATGTTGGCTGGTGTTGGTGTTGGTGTTGGGCTAGCCTGGTGGGAGCCTGGTGTTGGGCTAGCGGCTAGGGTGCCAGCCTAGGATCCTAGGATCCTGGGTTCGAATCCCGGTCGATCGCTGAATTAACGCCAGGGGGGTTGACTCAGCCTGTCATCCTTCCGAGGTCGGCTAATTGAGTACCAGTTCACTGGTAATTCCCTGTTTGTCGTAAAAGGCGACAAAAAGGGTTGGTGGCAGGAAGGGCATCCGGCCGCAAAACATTGCTTCAAAAAGGGGACCAAGAAAAGCAACAACAACCACGGTGCCCGAAAAAGGCCAACCCCCACTTTGCAGGGAAAAATGGCCTCTAAAGGTGGGTTTTTTTTTTTTTAATGTGTGTATGTACATCTGAAAATCATAGGGGAAAAAAAGACAAGATGAGGGTGAGGAGAAACTGACCTCAAACAAGGAAATTAGGCCATTTTGGCACCACATTGCCCCGGTGCACTCCCGGGTTACTTTTTGCTACAACTTTAAACATCAATCTTCTTGATGGATTACTAAAGTCTAAATAAGCCGATCTTGATCAGGTGACCCAACTTGTTTGTGTACAAGCATGCAAGGACTTTCGGAGGCATCAATGTATTTTTTGCACCAGCAACGGTACCCGCCCTATGGGGCTTCAATTTGGAGGCCCAAATGAAAAGGCAAAATATCAGAAATTGAAGGCTTTTTTTTATTTTAAACGATTTTATATAAACATCCGTTGAATCATATCACATGCAAATCATCAAAATCTTAACAGTACGTGGCGGCCATTTTGAAAAAAGATTGAATTCTGCTAAACGGAAGCGGCCGCTCCACGTCTTTCTCAGTCGCAAGTTTATGTGTGAAGAGTGCGCGCCGAATCTGTAACACGGAAGCGGCCGCTACACCTGTTTCTCAGTCGCTTTGCACACGCTGCCGTGTTACTTCGGAGCTACACGTTTATATAGGAAGAGTTCGTCAGGAGTCGATCTACTCTCTCCTGGTATGTAGAATAAACAGTATTTGTCGAATTTCAACAAAAGCCACATCACTGTTCATATCAGTAAATATTATTCCATCGTGTTTGGAAAAACTGGAAAATTGGAAAACTTGGAAAAATTGGAAAAACAATATAGCTTATTTTACTCCCAGGGTTCCCAGGAATACCCACCCAAAATATCGTTGCAATCAGTTCAGCCGTTTTTGCGGTACCTTCGAACGGACAGACAGACAGACGGACGGACGGACGGACATTTGGTGAATTATAGTAAGATGCATTTATAAAGGCAATAGTAGCTCATGGGAAAATGATTACAACCTGTGGTCACAGCATGATCATGAACGATGTGATTAGATGGGAATTGCTGGCACACCAACCCAATCAGAACCTCCTGTCAAAAATACTCCCCGCAACGTAATGTCATTTGTCGTGTACCTTCTCTGTAACATTGTTAACACTTTACTGATTTGTGTCAAAATCAGAACTAGGTATTAACCAGCCTGGAATCATACTTGGTACTGTACATGAAAAGCTATTGATAAAACCAAGTATTGACTTGGCGGATTATGGATCACTCATCTTCATTGAACTCACATGGATATGGTTTTGTCTTTGCCTCATGACCAAGTTCGTCCGACACATCCACGTTTATCACAGGCACTCAGATCCCCAAAATGGACTTCATGCACTCACAAACTACCAAACCCATCCTCCATGTTCCTCATAACTCTTGTAACAATCTCGTCATGGGATTCACCTGCAGTTACAGATGTAATCTTAAAGGTAATTGCAAAACTTTGGAGTTGGTGATTTTGCTGTGCCAGTTGTAATCTCTCTTTAAATTGTAGTGCGGACACTGCCATTGCCCTCCTTGTAATGCAGAGCAAGACGGCAGCTGTTAGTGCAAGTGTGGAGAGATATCAGCGTTTTAGCCAAATAACCGCCAAGAGCCCAATTTGAAGGAATGTTTTCCATGCAAACAATCACACACAGCTGCTCACGCTTCACACCTGCCATGGACGGATCATACAGTGAGCCGGGAGCCAACTTCAGATTTGACAAACTTGGTTACGCTCTATCTATTACATGTACAAATGCAGCAGAACATTTGACTTATACCAACCACCCACCATCCACCTCCCTTTTCCCCTGTATGGGTCAGTCCGATAGCCCCTCACATGCATATGCAATAAACAGATGGCCCCATACTTGATGTACAGTTTCTATCAAGTACATTCAAAATATCGACCGGGTGTTCGAAAGCCAGGATGAACAGTTATATTCCTACATTTAAAAAAACAAAAATACCTTGAGTATTTTAATTTTTATGATGGAGGCTCCAGACACGGACTACAGAGTCCTCATCGAGGCAAGGCTTTAAATAAAAGGGAAGAAAAGTGTATGAGGGATGAAAAGTGTATGATGAAAAGTTTATGATGAAAAGTGTATGATGAAAAGTTTATGATGAAAAGTTTATGATGAAAAGTGAATGATGAAAAGTTTATGATGAAATGTGTATGATGAAAAGTTTATGATGAAAAGTGTATGATGAAAAGTTTATGATGAAAAGTTTATGATGAAAAGTGTATGATGAAAAGTTTATGATGAAAAGTTTATGATGAAATGTGTATGATGAAAAGTTTATGATGAAAAGTGTATGATGAAATGTGTATGATGAAAAGTTTATGATGAAAAGTTTATGATGAAAAGTGTATGATGAAAAGTGTACGATGTAAAGTTTATGATGAAAAGTGTATGATGAAAAGTGTATGATGAAAAGTTTATGATGAAAAGTTTATGATGAAAAGTGTATGATGAAAAGTTTATGATGAAAAGTTTATGATGAAATGTGTATGATGAAAAGTTTATGATGAAAAGTTTATGATGAAAAGTGTATGATGAAAAGTGTACGATGTAAAGTTTATGATGAAAAGTGTATGATGAAAAGTGTATGATGAAAAGTTTATGATGAAAAGTTTATGATGAAAAGTGTATGATGAAAAGTTTATGATGAAAAGTTTATGATGAAATGTGTATGATGAAAAGTTTATGATGAAAAGTTTATGATGAAAAGTGTATGATGAAAAGTTTATGATGAAAAGTGTATGATGAAAAGTGTATGATGAAAAGTGTATGATGAAAAGTGTATGATGAAAAGTGTATGATGAAAAGTTAATGATGAAATGTGTATGATGAAAAGTGTATGATGAAAAGTTTATGATGAAATGTGTATGATGAAATGTGTATGATGAAATGTGTACGATGAAAAGTGTATGATGAAAAGTGTATGATGAAAAGTGTACGATGAAAAGTGTATGATGAAAAGTGTATGATGAAAAGTTTATGATGAAAAGTTTATGATGAAAAGTGTATGATGAAAAGTGTATGATGAAAAGTGTATGATGAAAAGTGTATGATGAAAAGTGTATGATGAAAAGTGTACGATGAAAAGTGTATGATGAAAAGTGTATAATCAAAAGTGTATGATGAAAAGTGTTTGATGAAAAGTGTTTGATGAAAAGTGTATGATGAAAAGTGTATGATGAAAAGTGTATGATGAAAAGTGTACGATGAAAAGTGTATGATGAAAAGTGTATAATCAAAAGTGTATGATGAAAAGTGTTTGATGAAAAGTGTATGATGAAAAGTGTACGATGAAAAGTGTATGAAGAAAAGTGTATGATGAAAAGTGTATGATGAAAAGTGTATGATGAAAAGTGTACGATGAAAAGTGTATGATGAAAAGTGTATGATGAAAAGTGTACGATGAAAAGTGTATGATGAAAAGTGTATGATGAAAAGTGTATGATGAAAAGTGTATGATGAAAAGTGTATGAAGAAAAGTGTATGATGAAAAGTGTATGATGAAAAGTGTACGATGAAAAGTGTATGATGAAAAGTGTATGATGAAAAGCGTACGATGAAAAGTGTATGATGTTTGTTTGCAAGGAAGAGAGATTAAAGCTCGCCTGGTAGCTGATAGTTTAAAGGTCCCATGTAATTCAAAAGTTTCTGGTTATTTATATATTAACTTGACCTTCCTAGTGAAGAAATCACCCATGTTTCTTTTTTAAAATCAACAATGGGATAATTAGACCAATATTTTGAACATTTGTAGTGTTTTTCACAACTTGCTATGCCCCACCCCTCAAAAAAGTGGAGTTCAGCAAACCGCAGGTCATGTGACCGGTGACGTCATCTCCAGAACGAAGTCCATGCTAGAGTCCCTGTATAAAGAGAGTTGCGCCATGCGCTGACCCGAGATTTCTGGTCACGTGATTTCGTGGCGCCATTTTGTGTCTAACTTCACCGTGCGTGAACGTCAACTTGGTACGGGAATGTTGTTTATTGCCAAACAAAATGACTGGTTGTTCTGCTTTTGGTTGTTCAAACCAATCTGGGAAATATAAGATGTATAGATTTCCAAGTGATAAAGTCAGAAATATGGAAAAGAAATATGTCAGAATAATAATAAAAATAATAAAGTCAGAAATATATATATATAAAAATATATAAATATATATAAATATATATAAATATAAATATAAATATAAATATATAAATATATATTATATAAAATAATATATTATAAAATATATTATATTTATATTATATATATTATATATATATTATTATAATATATATAATATATATATATTATATATATTATATATATAATTATTATATATATATTATTATATATATAATAATATATATATTATTATTATATAATATATATATATATATATAATATATAATATAATAATATATATATAATATTAATATATATATATATATAATATATAATTATATATATATAATTATAATATAATATATATAATATATATATAATATATATTATATATATTATATATTATATATTATATTATATATATATTATATATTATATATTATATTATAATATATAATAATATTATAATATAATTATTATATAATTATAATTATAATTATATATAATATAATTATATATATATATATATATATTATATATAATATATAATTATATAATAATATATAATATATATATATATATATAATATATATTATTATATATATTATTATATATATATTATATATATTATTATATATATATATAATATATATATATTATATATTATAATATATATTATTATATATATTATATATTATATATATATATATATATTATATATATATTATATATATTAAAATAATAATATATTATATAAAAAATATAAAATATTATATAATTTTATAAAATATATAAAAAATATAAATATATATAAAAAATATATATAAATATATAAATATAAAAATATATAAAAATAATAAAATAAAAATTATAAATAATAAAAAAATAACAAAATAATAAAAAGTCAGAAATATGGCAATACCACGTACAGAATTTGTTTTAAGTGTGTTAGACTATATGTCGGCTGGAAGTCCTACACCGGAATTGCTCTCCGCACCCTTTAAAAAATATTGGATATGCCCACACTCCTTTCTAAAAGTTATTAAAATTCAGAGAACGACAGCATTGGTTTGTCTTACTTATAGTCCTTGAGCCAACCGGCCATTTTTTGAAGTGAATGCTCCGGGGGGGGAGTAATTCTCATTATGATTTTCCATTAGACCAATGTCTCAAGTGTCAGAAAAGGTGTGATGGACATCTGAGAACGGTAGCTTAGTGCCCGGATGGACGCCATCTTTGAAACCACCCAGCTCGAAAATGCCCATTTGGTGGGGTACATTGTTGCACGTGTATCTGGACTTCTATACTAGCTATCGATGTGCGGTTGACGACTAAATATACGTCCGATGTGTACCGTCTAAATAAAAAATAATATGAAGCATTTTGTTTTAGATTAATTATTATAAAAATCAATTATCGAAAAAAAATCATATATTTTTCAATATTTTATTATTAGACTTGTACTTTTTTTAGTGAAACAACACTGGTATGATTTTCCAAATTATGCATTGTGCTACACCGTTTATCTGTCTATAAAAATAACTCAAAAACTAAAACATATCATCCACCACGAGTGTACACAAAAAATATATGAAAAGGCATGCACTTTCCACAAACCGAAACTATGTCAGTTGGAATTTCCCGCCGATAATCAACCCACAGAACTCACAGATAAGCCGATAATCGATGTGCGGTTGACGACTAAATATACGTCCGATGTGTACCGTCTAAATAAAAAATAATATGAAGCATTTTGTTTTAGATTAATTATTATAAAAATCAATTATCGAAAAAAAATCATATATTTTTCAATATTTTATTATTAGACTTGTACTTTTTTTAGTGAAACAACACTGGTATGATTTTCCAAATTATGCATTGTGCTACACCGTTTATCTGTCTATAAAAATAACTCAAAAACTAAAACATATCATCCACCACGAGTGTACACAAAAAATGTATGAAAAGGCATGCACTTTCCACAAACCGAAACTATGTCAGTTGGAATTTCCCGCCGATAATCAACCCACATAACCCAGTGCCGAAAGTGACGTCAGTCTATTCTATATCTATATTCTATATTCTATATCTCAGTCTGAGATTTGTTGCGGTGACCTGATTAATTTCTGAGGGGGGGGGGGGGGGGGTGGGTGGCTTAAGAACTAAAAGTGAACATGTTAGATGGCGCCACATACAACTCTATTATAGAGTTGTATTGTGGCGCCATCTAACATGTTCACTGACTTGGATGAGTATGTCTATGTAAGCTGGCGAGCTTTTCGGATATCGGAGTAATCTAACGTCAGTCTTTTTGTTCTTTCAGCTGAGATGGCCGGTGTCGAGGCGAAACGGGCGAAGATTGAACCTGAGTCCGGAACGTGCATCCTGTGCAGCAAGAAGTCGCCACTCTCTGAACTAAGCAAGGCAGCGGGAAACAGTTCTTGGAAGACATTGTGTGACGCAGCCGCAGTTAGAAACTTTTATCCAATTCTAAAGCTAGTCCAAGAAGGCGCAGTTGAACTTCCTAATATTCCAATATTATACCATAGGGCTTGTAGATCAGACTTCACTCACAAAAACCACCTAGCTACTTTGACCAATGCAGCTAGAAGTTCTTCAGTTGATACTGGCGATGCGGTGCGACGGCGATCATCACGGGAAGAGACAGGATCAACTTCAACGGTCTACGATGATAAATGCATTTTTTGCCAGCGTGCTTCAAAATTCATAAAAGGCAGTCGTACCCGTGAAACAGTTGTCTTGGCTGTTGAACTTCGAGCAGATAAGACAATAAGAGATGCTGCGACAGCTCGCAATGATGAGAGAGTTTTGGCATTGACTACACGAGATATGGTTGCAGCTGAGGCTCACTACCACTTCTCCTGCTATAGAAACTACACACGGCCCCAAAAACCTCAAGTAGAAACTGACATTGAAGATAATATCGAGAAAAAAGAAATGATACGATGTATATTCAATTTCATTCGCACTGACTTGTTCTTGAACCCGAGGATTGTTCCAATAGTTGATGTTGCAACAGATATCCTGTCTTCAGATACATTTTCAGTTGATGTTCGTGACTCCATCAAGAAGAATCTGCAGCGCACATTACAAAGAGAGTTTGGAGAATCGCTCATCTTCTTCAATGTGAAACACCGTGTATACTTGATGCCCGATAATCTGACAAAGCGAGAGATTGCTGCAGAGTGCGTAAACCTGAAAGCAGAAGTGAAAGCATTTGAACGAACGGACGGTGAAAGTAACATTGTGCGTGCAGCTACTTCACTGCGACACCAGATCAAAGATGCTCATTACAATGAACGTTGGCCGCCTCAGCCAGCAGAACTCACTTCAGATTACGTGAAGATACCAGATTCTCTTCGTGTATTTCTGCATACTTTGATTTGCGGGAGTGGGGGTAGCTCTGCGCGTGCCGACACACTGGTATGGTCGATGGCTCAAGATATCATCAATGCTGTACACCGGGGTACCATCAGAACATCGAAGCATGTCCTACTTCCGTGGGTCATGAAAACGCTCACCGGTAATACAGAGGTCATCAGAATATTGAATCGACTCGGGCACGGATGTTCGTACACAGTTCTGGAAGAAATCGAGACAGCGCTATGCATAGACAAATTAGCAAGTGTGGAGAAAGATACAGTACCACTTCCGTCACATGTGCACCCTTCGGTCCCGACTGTATTAGCATTCGATAACATCGACAGGCTAGAGGAATCGCTGAGTGGTGGCGGAACATCGCATCGCGTCAACGGTATCATCGTCCAACCGAAGTCGCAGTCGTGTTTGCCGCCCCAACCTCCATCGGCAGTATCCAAAGCAGATAAGAAGCGATCTATCCCGTCATCCAGCGATTTAGTTCCAATATACAGCGGTGGGAAACGAGAGGGCCCACCTGCAATCAAGCCTGCAGATCTTTCTGACACTCTTGCAGGCGCAACATCCCTTGCGCAGCGCCGAAATCACGTATGGATTATGACTCGCATGCTGGAACCATGCGACCAGACAATCAGTTCGTGGACTGGTTTCAACATCATGACTAGAGATCGTGTTCAGGTGACGGAAGATGTAGTTGGCTACCTGCCGACTATAAACGCGCCTGCCACAGATATGGCAACAGTGCAAGAAATCCTCAGAGAAGCTCTGAACATCATGTCATCACTTCAGCTTGAGCGTATACCGGTGGTGCTAGACCAGGCACTATTTGCTAAGGCGACCGAAATAGCATGGAAAGATGTCGATCGATATGGAAGAATCGTGCTCATGATGGGGAACTTCCATACCATCTGTAACTTCATGTCGAGCATTGGGAAAATGTTTGGAGATGCAGGCCTTCGGGATGTAGCTGTTGAGTCAGGAGTAATCGCTGAAGGTTCCATCAACAGTGTTCTGGAAGGCAAGCAATTCAACCGTGCTGTGCGACTCCACAAGTTGATGTACGAGGCACTAATGCGCATCATTTGGAAGGGCTTCCAGGTGTGGATAGAAAGCAATCATCCTGACAAGGAACCCCAGATTCGAAGCACTGACCTCAAAATTCGCAGCATCAAGGAGGATGTTTGCCACGAGACTCTCGCTGCTGCTCTCGATGATGATTCATGTGTACAGAGCTTTGACATGTTCGCGAAATACCTACATTTTCTGCGAACCAAACATGGAGACCTGGCTCGCTTCTGGATGATGTATATTGATATGGTAGAGACCCTGCTGGGGTTGATTCGTGCGGATAGAGAAGGCGACTGGATGCTTCACTTGGCTTGTGTCAGAAGAGTGATCCCTTGGTGTTTCGCAATGAACAAGGTGAACTATGCTAGATATCTACCAGTGTACTATGCACAGATGACGCAACTCCACGAAACATGCCCCGAGTTGTACAGGCATTTCAATCAAGGCTACTTCTCCGTACAGCTTAGACCAGGGAATCCATTTGCCAGAATCGCTGTTGATCAGACAACAGAAGAAACAGTAAACAAAGATACGCAAACAGCTGGAGGAACACGAGGTTTTAGTCTTCGACAAGGGGCTGTGTCACGATACTATCTAACTGCAGAAAATCGGGCTACTGCACTGAGGCAACTACGAGAAACTATCCTTGTGAATGGCAGCGACACATCTCACGCCAAACACCCTGACTTGTCTACTTCTCGCATCAAACGTGATGAGTCTGGCGTCACAGCTATCTGTGATCTACTGGAAAATGACTGGACCAATCCATTCGCCGATGATCCGTCATGTCTTCTCAGTATATCTACCGGAGCGGCTGCGAGGGAGGACGTTTCTAATGACCTACTCAACACCCTGCAAAAGGGGGAAGCGGCGTATCAAAGCTTCCAGAAACGTCTTGAAGAGGGAACAGGCTTTCATGACACATTGAACAAGCTAAACTTGAAGACCTTTGGTAAGATCAAGCAGAAAGTTGTGAAGGGCACAAACAAGGAGATCGTCCTGAGAGCTGACAGACAACTGTTTGCCACCATGATACTCATCGCCAAGACAAGGAACCTCGACATGCAACTTGTCCTTTGTCACCCACTAGGGCCGTTACCATGGTCTTTGGCAAACGTTGATGGGTCAATGAAAAAAACGAACAAAGCTGCACTTGCGAAACACATGGAAGGTCTTGTGGAACCAGCCGAGAACGTTGACAAGCGAAGTGCAACAATAATTGATGCGATGGCTCTCATACAAAAGATGCATGGCGAGAACGACACGTTCGAAGAACTATCTGACCGCATCCTTGCTGCAGCGCTTCACGCTGGTCAAGGCAGTGAGCGCATCGATGTTGTCTTTGACACATACACAGAAGAATCCATCAAAGCAGCTGAGCATGTGAACCGCGGTTCAAATGAAGGCATCAGTTTCAGCGAGATCAGACCCGCACACAAAATCATGAACTGGCGGCGTCTCCTTGCTTGCAGCCAGACAAAGGAGAAACTGGTTGTGTTTCTGGCGGAGTCGTGGAAACATGAAACAAATCGCGAAAAGCTAGGCAACAGAACACTGTATGTCACCTGTGGTGAAAAATGTCTGGTACTGACCCGCGATAGGTGGAAGTTGGTGCAAGCACTCGAATGTAGCCACGAGGAAGCAGACACGCGTATGTTTCTCCACGCAAAGCACGCCGCTACCCACTACAAGACGATCATCTTAGTGGCAGATGACACCGACGTTCTGATCATCAGTCTTCATCTCAGCAGAACCATCGATAGTCAGCTCTTCATCAGACGAGGAACAAAGGTTCGAGTCAGAATGATCGACGTTGGAAAGTTGGCTGCGGTATTGGGGTCTGGAGTTTGCAGTGCATTGCCAGGGCTTCATGCATGGAGCGGGTGTGACACTGTGAGTGCTCTGGCTAGCCAAGGAAAGATAAAGGCTTTGAAGCTTGTGCAAGCGAATGAGCTGTATCTTCAAGCATTCACAGATCTGGGATCTTCGTGGAATGTACCAACAGACGTCTTCAATAGCATTCAGGCCTTCACGTGTCAGCTGTACGCCAAGAACACGAAGATCGTCGGTGTTAATTCGCTCCGTTATCACATGTTCTGTGCAAAGAAGGGCCAGATCGAATCTGGACAATTGCCGCCTTGTGAAGACTCCTTGATGCAGCATACGCTTAGGGCCAACTATCAGGCGGCTATCTGGCGACGCAGCCTTGAAAACCTACCAGACATCCCAACACCATCAGCAGGACATGGTTGGGAACTCGATGATGGCGGTTCGCTCACAATCCGATGGATGGCGGGTCTACCAGCTCCAGATGTCGTCTTGAATCTCATCTCATGCACATGCAGAAGGACGTGTCGACCGTCAGATTGCTCCTGCATACTGAATGGGTTGAAGTGCACTGTTGTGTGTAAGCTGCAGGGATGCTCCAACATGGTGCAGGATGATGCTATCGTGGCTCAGGATGCCAATGACTCTGATGGCGACTCTGATGATTAACTTTGTGTGCACTGTATATTGTATAGCATATGTTGTTCTCTATTATAATGCAGGCCAAATTGCCTGAAAATCTTTATAGACAGATAAACGGTTTAGCAAAATGTATAATTTGGAAGATCATACCGGTGTTATTTGACTAAAACATGACATGTTCAATGATACCTCCGCTTGCTTATTAGGAATATACATCGTATGGTGTTAAAATCAGCTCCATACGTCTTTCCAAACTCTAGTAATGAATAATTAATATAATTGGCGGCCATTTTGAAATCCAAGATGGCCACCAAAGTGCAGATTTCCTATGTAACAATTTCCGCCTGCTTATTAGATATCGTATGGTGTTAAAATCCTCTCCGTACGACATTCCTAACTTGCGTTATCGTCAGAATAGATAATGCCAGCGGCGGCCTAAGTCATTTTATGCCTCTTTACATTTATTTGTTGTAAACTCGTGGTGGATGATATGTTTTAGTTTTTGAGTTATTTTTATAGACAGATAAACGGTGTAGCACAATGCATAATTTGGAAAATCATACCAGTGTTGTTTCACTAAAAAAAGTACAAGTCTAATAATAAAATATTGAAAAATATATGATTTTTTTTCGATAATTGATTTTTATAATAATTAATCTAAAACAAAATGCTTCATATTATTTTTTATTTAGACGGTACACATCGGACGTATATTTAGTCGTCAACCGCACATCGATAGCTAGTATAGAAGTCCAGATACACGTGCAACAATGTACCCCACCAAATGGGCATTTTCGAGCTGGGTGGTTTCAAAGATGGCGTCCATCCGGGCACTAAGCTACCGTTCTCAGATGTCCATCACACCTTTTCTGACACTTGAGACATTGGTCTAATGGAAAATCATAATGAGAATTACTCCCCCCGCCGGAGCATTACTTTTGGTCTGGCTCAAGGACTATTATAATGTTAGCTCTTATATGCAGTGTTGGCTTGTAATATGCATTGCCATACCACTTTTAATATCACCACACAGCTCTTTTTCACGGCAATAGCTGAGTTTTTGACAAAACAAATATCACCTGTATGTAATAATAAGACTAAATATGTGTAGTAAAATTTTTTTTAGCAGGTTTAGAATATATCACCCCATATCGCGAATGTACATGTATATCTAATCCGACACACTTAGACACAAAATGGCGTCCAAATTTGAGTTGACACAACTCTCTTTATACAGGGACTCTAGTCCATGCCATCTCGATTCGCTCTGCTTCGGCCCGCGATCCATTCCGTGTAATTTGTACGTACTCTACTTTTGATTTGCTTGATCTTGATCTGAGGTATGCTGAGCCACATGAGTGTCACGCCTCGCCTCGTTGATAAGCCCGCAAGGTCGCTCCGTGGAGTAGCCTGCACATCTTCAACTATGGGTGAATTATATAAATAACAACTCACGGTCTGAGGTAACTCGGCTAAAAATTATCCGATTTGCACCAAATAAAGTTTATGAATGGTTGCACAGACCCCTACTTCTCACTAAAAGTGGAAACAGAATGTAAATTGGAGTTAAAATAAGTGTTTGATTTGTATCAAGCAAACGCACGTGGAGCATGCTTGCGAGCGAGCTGCGTTCTGGAGGTGACGTCACATGGATTACGTCATCGGCTTTGAGGTATGGGGCAGAATTTTTAGGGGCGTTCCAAGTGGTTCGGTTTTCTTTCATTTTTAATGTTTCAGAGTGAATATAACAAAAAATCAATGCCATATTTGAATTCACCATAAAAAGACATTTAGATGACATAAAATGCATTTTGAGTGAGATTCCGTGTCTGTGGACCTTTAAGTGAGACAGAAAGTAAGACCAGCAATCCTGACACGGGGAGTGTAAGATGGATCCAGGTACCACCTCCCAAGTCAGGACGGTAGTAAATGATGTTTACTTCATTACTTGTTCGTAGTAAAGGGGAAATAAATGGAAGTTTTCCACTGGGCATTCTCCAAATTCTCCAAAGAGGGGGAAGTAAATGGGTAATATTTCACGAGGCTCGATCCTGTATACAAAAAAAAAAAAAAAGGAGAGCAAAGAAAACGGCAACCAATCTGGCACTGCAAACGACAAAAATGGAACAACGTTTTCCAAATGTAACTAAGAATCAAGTTTGAACTTCCTATTATGTATTATTACATTTCTATTGCATTTCTACTACATATTGGTACTAGAATCATCAAACCGTTGGTTCCTGCATCAATGTAAACGATAAAGAACAATTCAATATCACAATTGGTACCCAACATGGATAAACCATCGATTGACCCCCAATTAAGATCATTTTCAGCAATATGGTGACGACGGTTACTAACCACCAACCTTAACATGTAGCGATCGGACCTATCCTCACCTGGACAGGTATACAATGACTAGAGATCATGTATACTAATGATAACATTGGTTTCTGAGATCGAGAACAACCGGAAATACAAGATGGGCCCAAGCACCAATTTACAGGGAAATAGTTGCCTTCTTTACTCCGAACAAGTACTATAACGAAGTATTAGCAATTAACACACCTGCATGTGACCTGAACAGCACCACACCAGCCTCTGGGACACAACACCTGCTCGATCCATCACTGACTAAATAATTATATCCAATCAGGAAACAATCTCCCCACATTCCGCTACATTTAGCCTTAATGCAGAAGGCAGTCAGTGTTACGGATTCGTAACTTCCGTTATTGGGGTTTTCACCCACTTGACGTAGTTCTGATCTTATGTACTATTATTATATCTTCAAAAGGTTTATTATTCAGGAACGGTTATCTAAAGTTAAAAAGGCTAACTTTAAATGATACAGGAAACCGAACCGGAAGAGAGGAAGAGGAGGAAGCGGCACGAGCAAAGTCGGAGATGATGCGTGACGTCAGCACTCTGTAACGAGCAAGGTCTACCGACAGTAGCGAGGGAATTTTGAGTTCCTCGAAAGGACATTCGGCGATAGGAAATATCGCTGGAGGGGGAGAAATATGCGTAGTCAGATTTGGGCGCTGTAATTCCGACGAATCCTCGCCTCGTCACATCGGCTCAAGCAGGAGCCGTCGGCCATTTTGAACCCTGCGCTTCGGATACCAACGGAGGTTTTGCCTCGCGTCATCTTCACACCAACATCCTACCGTCTGTCGGGGATGTGTGTGTGCGACCGCTTCGTGTCCAATTACGTTGCGGGTTGCTGAGTGAGCGGTGAAGGTGCGCCTCTGGAGGGCGCCCTGGTACAGTTTGGCGGGGCGATCTCCAAGGCCAACTGTACGCACTTCGGATATCGACTGGAGAGCAAGATTCGGGCTTCGGCCGGATTTCGTTCTATCGACCGCTGGAGCGAATCACATACGCCTTGGAAAAGGTTATAGAGACATTGAGGAGTGTCCTTTCACTCGCTGGCAGCGCAGTGAGTTACCTGACTTTATTAATGGTAAATAGAGTGCAGTCTTAATGGCCATTTGTTGTACCGTGATTCCTGTGTATGATTTCTAATACAATTTTGTTCATTTGTAATCATTGGTGTGGTTCACTATTGATTTTCAACACAGGATAATATATTTTTCTGCCGGGGCTCCTCTCGGGGTTCGGAGGTTACCGAGACCAGGAGATTGTAGAGGACTCCGTAACAATCAGCAAGGCCTGAATGCATCACACATCAAACTGTTTGATGTTAACTGTTAACATACCTGTCAGGAAGTAAAGAAACGATACCTTCACAAACTTCAGTCCATTCTCTGTTATGGGTGGCAACGGATTTCTCAACCATAAATTGTGACTTCTCCATGGCTGCTTGCAGACGCACGTGACCACAGTTGCTGACGTAACATCCAGTTCAAAAAGTCTTACACCACATTGATACAATAGTGGTTTACCTTGAAACAGGATTTCTGACCGGGTCACACTCACGCCCACCTTTGAGTGTCCTGTCCTCAGACACATATGACAATCATAATTCACTTTTTAACAAGTCAATCGCTCTTGGAAAGCGGTTGTCAGCCTCTCTTGGTGCACAGCTACCCAGTTGTCAGTCTCCAGTTCTCTTGATCTGGTAAGTATGCTCACTGGAAAATTAGGGTCTTTCCCAAACATTAGGTAAAATGGGGAAATTCCGGTCCTTGAATGGCATCTTTGACAAGGTACAATGATTGCATTGGTCCATCCATGCGACCACAACAGGGTGCAGATTGGGCCAGGAAAAGCGTGATCGAATGGGGTTTTCAGTTCTCTCTGCTCCTCAGTGACCATTCATGTCATGGAAATTCTCCAAAGCAACTTTTTGAAGACACTTGGGCAGAACTAGCTGATAACGACTCCACTAGGAGGGAATGCCACATGTCTGAGAAGTATACCGTCATGGACTCTGAATCTGTTCCTTTGTCCCAATAGCAACTGGCCATCTGTTATTGGCGACATACATTCTTCTTTAGACGGTCTTTGCTGTTTGTATACATGCTGCAGAACAGGTCCAATGTCAGGATCTTTCTGCTGCAATTCCATGAGTTAGTTCCGACAATACCTGGAACTTGTTTCTTTTTTGTATCTGAACCTAAATCCCAGAACACAATACCACATTGTAGAACCACAACTCCGTCCATTTCCACATCTAGCTCCAAGTATCCACTGTACAATATGCATTTTCCATTTGACACTGTCAGCTTTGGCATGCCTCCTGCATCTTTAGCCTCGCCAAAATGACCTTTCAACTTATCCTCATGAAAAGCTCCAGTCACTATCGTCACCATAGAACTAGTATCTACTAACCCACTAATCGACACTCCTATTTTTATCTCACCTGGAACGAAGTTCAGGGGAGCTTACGCGATGGCGCATTGTCCGTCCATAAGTCCGTAAACACTTCAAAACCTCTTCTCCTAAACCGCTGATGGGATTGCGACCAAATTTGGCAAAAATTATATTTGTTGTGTTGTGACTAAAGTTTGTTCACGGCATTTTAAAAAATCGGAGTCTAAGAGGGTTTAACGGGGTCAAAGTGGATCCAGGTTTGCCCCAAAATAGGTATTTGCTTTTTTCTCTGAAACTGCACACACTATTTCGATGAAACTTGACCACAACCTTCACCACCCGTGATGTACCAAAGTTTGTTCACTGCATTTAAAAAAATCTACCCCTTTAGGGGGCTACGGGGGTGGGGTCGGGGGGTTGCCCCCCCCCCCCTCACAATAGGTATTTGCTTTATTCTCAGAAACTACACACGCAATTTCGATGAAACTTCACCACAACCTTAATCACACATGATATACCAATGTTTGTTCAAGGCATTATAAACATTTGGGGTCTTAGGAGGTATGGGTTTTTTTTGTTTTTTTTTGTATACAAGATCGAGGCTCGTGTAAGAGCTACATTAATGACAAAAAACAAACAAACGGACACATGAGACAAAATAAAGGGAGCGGGAGACAATATGGGGAGAGAGGGGGAAGCACACAAGTAAAACATTTGAGAGCAGGGACATTGGGAGATCTGTGGGAAGGGAGAGGGCTTGGGAGGAGGAAGCGTGTGAAGGGGGTGGGGGTGGGAGAAGTAAAAAAACACATGGACACAGCTAGGACTTCCAGGAAAGAAGTCGGTTTTTC
The DNA here is from genome assembly GCF_964187855.1 of Myxine glutinosa. Lineage (NCBI taxonomy): Eukaryota > Metazoa > Chordata > Myxini > Myxiniformes > Myxinidae > Myxine > Myxine glutinosa. The sequence continues at coordinate 146,177,162 of NC_136263.1, forward strand.
AGAAAAGTGGATCTGGGGTGAATAAACAGGGGGAAAAAGTTCAAAGTTTTGGATTGGAGAAGATAAGAGATGGTGGTGAACAGCTGTTTTGAAGACCTGGAGGGAGCAGTGGGATTGAAAATAGTGTCGCAGTTTGTTCCAGAGTTGGGAAAAAAAGGAATGAAAGAGTGAAGGTGAGCAGAGAGTCTTGATTTTGGCAGTTTCACCAGAAGAGGGTTGCTGACAATCTGTGCTTCCTGTGATACAGGATCACCTGAGGTTGTGCTGCACTGTCCACTTAAAGCCATGGAAAGAAAAGTGGGATTTCCAAAAGTGGGACAAAGGAGTGGAGGTGTGCAGGAAGCCCAGATTTTGGTAGTTTCACAAGGAGGTGGTTACAATAATAATGCGTGCAACCTGGAGGGCCTGGCTAAGGAATGACTGATTTAATGATCAAGCAGATCACCAGCTTCACTCCGCTCGTCACCATAAATTAAACATTCAAAGCCCAGAACCTCTCAGAACAGGGTGTCCACAACTTCAATCGTCTCCAGAGGTCACTGAACCAGTGTAGTCTGCAGTGCAGCCTTACAAATGTTAGGGCTTAGCCCGAGTCGATCTGCAGCAAGCAAAAAAATATTTTTCCCCACTATTGTTTGGCTATTTTAATCTATTTTTGGAACGTAAGCACGATTTAAAACTATTTTTGTCCAAAAATAGCATAAAAATAGGTGATCCTTTCCTATTTTTTAATTTTTTTTTTTACTATTTTGCAGAATTTGATGGTTTTTCTCTATTTTCCTGGACTTTGTTTTTTTTACACAAAATTAGTTGCTATTTGCTTTCCTATTTTTGTTCCAAAACTCGTTATTAAAAAATATATTTTTCTCCTATTTTCTTCCTAGTTTTTTGTCAAAACTCACTATTTAAAATATATTTTTCTCCTATTTCCCCTATTTTTGTTCAAAAACTGGCTATTTAAAATGTATTTTTCTCCTATTTTTCCCTATTTTTGTTCAAAAACACGCTATTTAAAATATATTTTTCTCCTATTTCCCCTATTTTTGTTCAAAAACTGGCTATTTAAAATGTATTTTTCTCCTATTTTTCCCTATTTTTGTTTAAACGCTGGCTATATAAAATATATATTTTCTCCTATTTTTCCATATTTTTTGTTCAAACACTGGCTATTTCAAATATATTTTTCTCCTATTTTTCCCTATTTTTGTTCAAAAACACGCTATTTAAAATATATTTTTCTCCTATTTTTACCTATTTTTGTTCAAACACTGGCATTTTAAAATATATCTTTCTCCTATTTTTACCTATTTTTGTTCAAACACTGGCTATTTAAAATATATCTTTCTCCTATTTTTACCTATTTTTTCTTCAAACACTGGCTATTTAAAATATATTTTTCTCTTATTTTTCCCTATTTTTGTTCAAAAACTCGCTATTTAAAATATATATTTTCTCCTATTTTTCCTTATTTTTTGTTCAAACACTGGCTATTTAAGATATATTTTTCTCTTATTTCCCCCTATTTTTGTTCAAAAAATCGCTATTTAAAATATATCTTTCACCTATTTTTCCATCTTTTCATGTTCAAAAACTGGGTATTTAAAATATATTTTTCTCTTATTTTTCCCTATTTTTGTTGAAAAACTCGCTATTTAAAATATATATTTTCTCCTATTTTTCCCTATTTTTTGTTCAAACACTGGCTATTTAAGATATATTTTTCTCTTATTTCCCCCTATTTTTGTTCAAAAAATCGCTATTTAAAATATATCTTTCACCTATTTTTCCATCTTTTCATGTTCAAAAACTGGGTATTTAAAATATATTTTTTCTCCTATTTTCCCCTATTTTTGTTCAAAAACTCGCTATTTAAAATACATTTTTCTCCTATTTCCCCCTATTTTTTGTTCAAAAACTTGATAATTAAAATGTATTTTTCTCCTATTCTCCCATATTTTTTGACTCGGGCTACCATCATCGCTGTTAGTGAGAGCGAGAAAACGTTGGAGGGTGTAGGAGGGAAAGCAATGGAAGGTTGCGGGGATCGAGGATGGTGCAGACTGCAGAGGTCAATAGAAAACCACGAGGCAGACCCGTGAACAGCAGGGTTCGGAAGAGGTAGGGACCTTCCCAACACGTACTGGCTCCCACTCTCCCCAGGAATTCTTCCTTCGGGCCCGGCCCGCCGATCAGCCGGAGGAAGTGCGGCCTATGCTTTTTTCAATCAAAGCTGACCCCGATTTCTCTACTCTCCACTCAGGGACGTGGGGTCGACGCCTCTTGGCTTACACGGCCACTGGAGGCTGCGAGGCTGGAATGTAGGCCTTTAGTAGCCTCCAGTTTCGGGCCTGTTTTGTTTTCTGCTCCTGTCAAATGGCTGCGCAGTGGATATTGTTACAAAAAGCTTTAATCAGCGGCCATTGTTTGAGAAGTGTAACACAAGACAAGCTCGGCCGTTGCCCTATAATTACACACTTTCGTGCACAGATTATCTTTGCTTATCTCCTCGGTATATATCGACTTTCTATTTATGTTATGCACACAAAGCAAAATAGCCAATGAAGGAATAAAAACATTTCAAAAATTCGTTATTTATGTTACAAACATGTTTTAAAATATGAACAATTAGCCGATTCATCGGAATGATTTAATACATAAATATATACATCGATATGAGTATATATATATATAAATATATACATCCATATGAGTATATATAAGTATATACATCGATATGAGTATATATAAATATATACATCGATATGATTATATATATATATAAATATATACATCGATATGAGTATATATATATAAATATATACATCGATATGAGTATATATATATAAATATATACATCCATATGAGTATATATAAGTATATACATCGATATGAGTATATATAAATATATACATCGATATGATTATATATATATAAATATATACATCAATATGAGTATATATATATAAATATATACATCGATATGATTATATATACATAAATATATACATCGATATGAGTATATATATATAAATATATACATCCATATGAGTATATATAAGTATATACATCGATATGAGTATATATAAATATATACATCGATATGATTATATATATATAAATATATACATCGATATGAGTATATATATATAAATATATACATCGATATGAGTATATATATATAAATATATACATCCATATGAGTATATATAAGTATATACATCGATATGAGTATATATAAATATATACATCGATATGATTATATATATATAAATATATACATCGATATGAGTATATATATATAAATATATACATCGATATGATTATATATATATAAATATATACATCGATATGAGTATATATATATAAATATATACATCGATATGAGTATATATAAATATATACATCGATATGAGTATATATATATATATATATATACATCTTCATCGTGTATAAAATGTATTTATGTTTACATTTTAAAGACTGCTGAACAAATTGCATTCATATGCTGGTGATGCTTCTAGGTAAACTAACTTATTAACCTCAACTTAATGATGTATGTGCACCACATTAGATTCAGTGCTATTTACTGACACTCCAAAATATTTACACGGAGTGTGATAAACCTGTCACGCTATCCCTTTAAGGATTTAATTTAGGCAAAGTGACTATGTTTGTATTACTGCTCAGTACTATATATATATATATATTGGTGGTGGTTGGTATCCAGCCTGTGGCTGCTTGGCTGCATCATTTTCTGGTGGAGCCACTGTGCCGGTGATGCAGTGCTTTTTTGTTACCAGTAAGCTGGTATACTCATTTTGCCAACCTCGGAAGGATGACAGGCTGAGTCAACCCACCTGGTGTTAATTCAACGATTGACAAGGGCTCAAACTCAGGACCCCAAGATCTCAAGCTAGCCACCTTAACCGTTAAAACAACACCAAGCGTATATATATATACTAGCTGAGGTATATATATATACGCTTCGCCCGGGTTGAATAAGAATAAGACAAATATATGATGAAAAGAACATGTATATTTTAGAGCAATATCACAGTACATTTCCTACATGACGTTTTGTCAATTTTCAATTTCTCAAAACCTCTTGGTATACAACATTTCTGGTTTTCTTACTTGGTGCCAAGACATAAAGATTGCTTGGTTTTCCAACCCTCGAGCAGCCCACGTACAGCTGGCCATGGGAAGTACCCGGTATTGCTGGGCGGGGGAAGGGCGGGGAGGAGGAAGGGGAGGGGAGTGGAACGGGGGGGGGAGGGGAGGAGAGGGTGGGGAGGGGAGAAGAGGGGGGAGGGGAGAAGAGGGGGGAGGGGAGAAGAGGTGGGAGGGGAGAAGAGGGGGGAGGGGGAGGAGGAGAGGAGAGAAGAGGGGGGGATGGGGAGGGGGAGGGATGGGGAGGGATGGGAGGGGGAGGGGAGAAGGGGAGGGGGTAGGGTGGAGGGGAGGGGTAGGGGGGAGGGGAGGAGGTATGGGGGAAGGGAGGAGCATGGAGGGAGGGGGAGGGAGAAAGGGGGAGGGGGAGGGAGGAGGGGAGGGGGAGGAAGGAGGGGAGGGAGAAGGGGGGAGGGGAGAAGGGGAAGGGGGGAGGGGTAGGGGGAGGGGGAAGGGGGAGGGGAGGGGGAGGGGAGGAGGTAGGGGGAAAGGGAGGGGCATGGGGGGAAGGGAGGGGGAGGGGGAGGGGAGAAGGTAGGGTGGAGGGGAGGGGGTAGGGTGGAGGGGGGAGGGGAGGGGGGAGGGGAGAAGGGGAGGGGTAGGGTGGAGGGGGTAGGGGAGAAGGGGAGGGTGGAGGGGGGAGGGGGAGGGGGAGGGGGGAGGGGAGGAGGGGGGAGTGCGATGGGGAGGGGGAGGGGGTAGGAGGGAAAGGGAGGGGCATGGGGGGAAGGGAGGGGGAGGGGGGAGGGGAGGGGGTTTGTATATATGTAACTACTATGTAAGTTATGTAAGTGTGTAAGTTACTATGTAAGTTACTGTGTAAGTTACTATGTAAGTTACATATATATGTAACTGAATAATATTAAGTTTCTAGTTGCGTACATTTTGTTGCAGGAGTCATTTGTATAAGTATGTAGAAGAGCACAATTATTGGCTTGTATTGTAGATTTATTTAACCCATTCATTTATAGCATATATTCACATATCATATTTATTCAGCCATACATCAGTACAATAATGTAGGAGAAAGGCCTCACTTAAACGTTGGGGTAATAGCATTGCCATCACACTTTCCAAGTTGGCGAGACAGTTTTGAGTAGGAATTTGTTCGTTGTTCAGGGTGCCAGTAATAACTCGCCTACTCTTATCAAAGGACACCGTGGTATTTTTAACGTCCACAAACGAATGCTAGTCGATAGGACACCCAGCTTAATGAACATATTATGGACGGCACACTTTGTGGTGCAACATCCTGCCTGCGAAGCATCAACCTGACGGTTTATTGTCACGTCAGTGCTTCATCTGCATTTGAACGAAATACACACGATCGAGCGAGTTATTCCAAGAGAAAGTATAGCTGTAGCGAAGTCTATGGCACGCCATTGCAAATCCCCGTGCTTCCCACCTGAAGAATTTGAAAGACGGCAAAAAATTCCACCAGGAACGAACCAATATCAAATCTTGAGTTTACATTTCTTTTTCCACCATTTTGATCACGTTATCTCATTGATTGATCTTCTTTGAATCCCCTCATATTTGTAAGTATTCAGCTTCAATGCTAACTTCCTTGCAAGTAGCCACCCCCTGGGGAATGAACTAGAAGTTAAATCCCCAAAAACTGTTAAATATTTCATGCGCCCCCCAATGTAGATTGCATATAAAAAGTTTCACTAAAATGTATAAAATGTGCCCGTAATTGCATTTTTCGGTATTTTACCTTTTCACCACGCCCCAGGGGGTGGGGCCAAAATTGACACAATTCTTGCACCATTGTGCCATGCGGTGATCACATCTATACCGAGTTTGGTGAATTTCTGCACAACCGTTTCGGAGCTAGCGTGACGGAAGGACGGACAGACAGACGGAGCCAATTACAATATGCCCCGTTCTTTTCAAAAAGCATGTTGATGACGAGGAGCATATATGGGGGAAAAAAAAACATTTGCATATTCTTTACTAATTATATTTACATATATATATATATATATATATATATACATACACACAAAGTGCCTATAGAAAGTCTACACCCCCTTTCAAAATGTTCACCTTTTGTTGCCCGATAGCCTAGAATTAAAATGCATTAAATCAGACTTTTTCCACCTTTATTTAAACATCGTAACCCACAAATTCCAAGTGAAAAACAAATTCTACAAAAATTAATTAAAAATACAGATTTGGAATAACTCGGTTGGACAAATGTCCACTGCGTCAAAATGTTCAAATCTAGACGAGGTAATGTTCAAATCTGCCTGTGCACAATCCTGCCAGACCGGAAGATAAATAAATGCGTTAATTAATTTTTGTGATGAAGTGTTATTTCACCATAAAAAGGTCAGTTCTCCGATCAGAAATCTTCTGATACAATTGGAAAAATTCACTAAAGTCTTTGCAGGCAGGGCGAATACTCCCCCACAATGATGAGGTGGCGTGACCTTCACGTGATCTATTCATAAATCCTTTCTCATGGGTGGTTTTTACTTGGGAGGTGCAAGATTTAAGGTCTCAGGCCAATCCCTCCATCCTCAATCCTATTCCTTGCTCTCCACTGCCAGAGAAACACGGTTTATCAGCACCAACTCTACACCAGCACGATCCTCACTCCCCACCCTTCCCTTTCCTCACTCCCTACTCCCCTCCTCACCCCCTCCCCACCCCCAACACCATCCAGCTGTCCTGCTGCCGAAGGATTTTGAGGATTGCATTAACCTGCTATGCTGTGTTGTCTCATCTACCCTTGTCTATCAGCACACGATGTGCTCCAATTAGGAGCTGCAAGTGAAAAAACCACGTGACTCCTAGAGGAAATTGTCTTGGACAAGTTTTGGTGTTGTGTCTGTCTTTGGTTACCTTTGCTTTCCTTTTCAATAAGCCATGCCAAATAAATGAAGCTTGACGATAATATGTACCTTATTTAAGGCTCAAGAATGGTTGTATGCTGTGAAAGAATTCTGAAATAAGTGCACAGCATGAACAATAATTGCAATTCCGTTTGGAAAGCCAAAGAAAAAAAAGCAAGCAAACAAGACAGAGCATTTAACAAGACAAAGGATGCAGAGCTTTTCCAGGATGTATACATATTGTGAATGCTAAATTAACTACATGGTATTCATAGAATACTTACGCTGCGTAGTCAGCTTGTTGAGAGCCAACTCTTCTGTTTTTGAACATTTTTTTGTTCATCCAATATGGCTGCCAGACCACGTGAGCGATGACATCATAAATTCATATTCTCTGATATAATTGTTGCATAGATCACGCTCAATACATTTCAAACTGATCAGACTAAGCGTTGTCCCTTTGGAATTATGACGTTATAATTATCATTAAAAAATTATACAGGAGCCGCACGTATTCTCAAAATTTCGTGTCCATCGGTCTAACAGTTGCAGAGGAATTTTTGTTTTATTCATACTGATCAGATCAAGCGTTGTATTTGTCGAATTATGGCGTCATAATTAAGGCACCGATGACATCACCATCAACATATCTTATTCACCATGGTGAGTACTTTGCAATGAGCCATGTTTCAATTTTTTCCCATTGAACGGTCTGGGAGATAGAGATGTAACGTTTTTCTAAGATGGCGTCCGTACCACGTGACCTATGACGTCCTAATTATGAATAAAAAAGTCCTACAGGCGGAGGCGCTCCTACGGTAAAATTTCGTGTCAATCGGACCAACGATTTCCGAGAAAATGAATTTTTAAAATGCAGACACGTACGGCACACGTACCACAACCGAATGCTTAACCCCCATTTTCGCTTCGCGAGCACAGGGTAATAACCCCATTTCATTGCTGTGCAAATGCTGCATGTGTGTGATGTACTTATTCAAACAACGTGCATTAAAGGTAGATATAGGTGTGGACAAGCACACCAACAGGAACGGGCACGGCTAACTTGGACATAATCCACATTCAAGATATAAAATCAGCATATGGTTAAATTAGAGATAACATATTATACATAAACGAGAACAGCACTCATATAGTGTCTCGTACATTCATTCTGAACAAAACTCCCCTCGTTAACGGAACACGCTACTATTATGGCCCACATACCCGTATCTTCTCTGCACCCTTTTATGTCACGTGGTTTCTTGGCATGGATTATGAACGTCATAAATGTAATTATTCACTCACATCGGGTCATATATCAGATACATGAAGTTTCTGATTTTTTGGATAAGGGTTTCAATTCAACCAATTATGGCTGAAATACCACTTCACTGATGACATCATGGTTACCATCTCATATACAGTACCTCATGGGGAGTTGATGATATATGCCAAGTTTTTTTTTTTTCGTTGAGCAGTTTCGGAGAAAATGATGTCCAATTTTTTCCCTTTAATTTAATATGGCTGCCATACCATGTGATCGATGATGTCATAAATTTAATTATATACTCACATCGGGTCATAAATCAGATTGATGAAGTTTAAGATTTATTGGACAAGGATTGCAATTCAACCAATTATTGCTAGAAATACCGCTTCACTGATGACATCATCGTTATCACTCCATATACCCCATCGGGAGTTGATGCCATATTCCAGGTTTAAATTTTTACCTCCGCCACGAAAGGTGGATGGAGGTTATGTTTTCACCCCTGTCTGTTTGTTTGTTACTTACCGGAAAAGATTCCGGCAAGTATGTTGCTTGGTGGGTTTGTCTGTCTGTCTGTCTGTCTGTCTGGCTGTCTGTCTGGCTGTTTGTGCGCAGCACTACGTATACATCGTTGCACATAGAATCGCCATACTTTACACACATATTTGTCTTGCCCTGGCATAGACTGTGCCAATTTTAACTCTCCAGGCCCAAGGCCTCCATTATGACGTCATAATTTGATAATTCGACAAGTACAAAACTTCATCCAATCAAGATGCAATTTCTTGAGCGCTATGTCGGCATAAAGTGGTGGAGAAAAAAAAAATGATGACGTCATCGCTCACGTGGTTCGGCCGCCATCTTGGAAAAACCGAAAAGATTTGCACCTCTATATCTCCGAAAGTGCTGAAAAATTTGCACCTCTATATCTCCGAAAGTGCTGAATAGAAAAAATTGAGACATGGCTCCTCGTAAAGAACTCTCCGTAGGGAATAAAATATGTTCATGATGATGTCATAGGTGCCTCCATTATGACGTCATAATTCAACAAGTACAAAACTTCATCCGATCAAGCTGAAATTTCTTGAGCATAATCGAGGGATAAATTAGTTTAGAAAACAAATAATGATGACGTCATTGGTCACGTGGTTCGGCCGCCATATTTGTCCAAAATGGCCGATAAAAAAGTACAATCCGGCACGTCCTCGGTCTCTGACCGATTTTTCATTTGTCTGTTTGTCCGTTTGTGAACAAGATATCTCAAAACGTTGTGGACAGATTCGGACGAAACTTGGTGGACCGGTTGGGTGTCTGTCCCGGACAATTCGATTCGATTTTGGTGAAGATCTGACTATGGATTCGGATATGAGAATTATTTAATTTCTAAGTGATTCTTTACCATTGGGAGATAGGGCCAAAAACGATACATAGAAGGATATCTCAAAAAGTTATGGATGGTTTCGGATGAAACCTGTTGGACAGGTTGTGTGTGCGACAAGGAAGAATCGATTCAATTTTGGTGAAGAATGTTTCTACATTGTATAAATTCTGTGTTGTGATTTTCTGGTTTACTCTGAGATACAAAACGTAAAATGTTCACCAGGCGGAGGTATGCTCTCTACTGAGTACCGTTCACGTTTTTGTTAAGCGGTTTCAGAGAAAATGATGTCCAAATGTTTTGCTTTAATCCAATATGGCTGCCACAGCATGTGACATATAATGTCAAGTTAGCAAGAAAAATGTTCTCTTTTAAAGTTTCACTCGTATGTTTAAAGTTTTACATCGATCGGACAAGCGTTTGTAGAGAGAGCCATTTTTAAAGCAAATATATATTGATGCGGACACGTACACAGACACACCCATACACATACATAGACAGACACACACAGACAGCGGCATTGCAATAGTCTCGCATCCTTTTCGGGATGAAACTAATTACACAACTAATTCAATTACACAATTAAATTTGTCGAACTGTACTTAAGGCCACATGGGCTTGCCAGTCGAGACCATTGGCCAAGAAGTACAACTCAGACTAGACAGCTCGAAATGTGACTAAGGCCACCTAGTCGCGCATGCTAGTCGAGCCAGTAGTGTGAGGTGCACTAAGGCCTGTAATAAATGCTGTGAATGTTATATCGTGAAATACAATTGGTGTGGCCACAGATGCACTGCTCAGAATCTGTACATTCTTCTCTTGTTGTGTTCAAATTAAACAACTTAGCTCAGTTTAAAATTTCTAATTCTCAAAATTGAAAGAGCTCCTATTTTTTTTTAATATTTGGGTTAAGGCTCGTAACAGAGCTGACACACAAAAACACACACACACACACACACACACACACACACACACACACACACACACACACACACACACACACACACACACACAAGGACATATTGACAAGACAAACACTAAACACAGCCACTGAGCTTGGGGGAAGTGCCATCACTACCGTCACTTCCTGGGATAATCTGAGTGGTAGTGACGTCATATAACAATGGCCCTGCTTTTCTCACCGTAAATGTAATTTTTTTAACCCACAAAGTGCCGGATTTACTACTTAGTAGCCCAGAAATGTTTTTTTTGCCATTGGCTTTTCTCCACCAATTAGAAGCAACCTTTCATAAGTTACTCCACGTATTATACATTGTAAGAAAGGTCATGAGAATGGATTATCTACCATTAATGTACATATTTGTGTCTGGACTCACTCATGCGCTCACTCACTCACAGATACAGCAATTCCAACAGCCTTTCCATATATTGTAAAGGGGTGCAATGATTGAGAGGGCTAAACACATAAGATTGGATGTGGCCAAATTGATGAAACCTTGGGAAGATGTAGAAGAGGTCAGGGCTCATGGAATAGCTAGACAAGAGAGAGATAAGAAGCCAACATGTCACAGTAATAGAGCTGAGACGAACAGGTAGACAATGTCATATAAATTAAAGGTAAAGGACTGACAAACAGGCAGGACAACAAAATAAATCTCACTGATCACCTTCACTCCTTTCCTTCCTGTCTCCTTCTGTTTCTGGAACCTTCCTCCTCAGTCTTTTCAATCGTACTCTCCACGCGATGGTTTCAACTTCACAGTGCACCCCCACCCATGTCATCTTTCACCCCAACCTATGATCTTTAATATCCTTTGCTAGATGATTCCACACTGAAACAGCAATGGTCCTTGAACACAAAATTGGCCATGGTGAAATTGGCAGGCAGACAGGACAAGGAGGATTACTATTGGCTCTACTGCAGTAACGGTCCAGCACCCGGACTAAATGGTCTTTCAAAGATCCACAAAAAGAATGTCTGCTTGAGACCCATTATGTCTTTTGTCAATGCGATGTTCTACCAACTGTCTGGCTTCTTAGCAAGTGTCGTCAGCAGGCTGGGACGCAAGGCTGGCAGAACAGTAAGAATAGTTTTAATTTTTCAAGTGCATAAGAAAGGTATCCAGGACTATGGTATCTATGGATGTGGTTTCACTCTTCACTAATGTCACAGTCGATCTGGCAGTGAGTGTCACGCTCGATCAGTTGAAAAATACTAGAAAATGGGAAAATTGGTTGTCAGAAAGCCAATTAACACCTCAGTCCGACACATGTTACTGCCTTGTTGGTTTGGCCGGTTCACTCCGGATTGGAGCCTCTGAACCATGCTGATGACCATCAAGCACGAAAAACGTGTCCGTGGATGTTCCCTCTCTGGGGTGGACTGGTCATTCAAATTGAGAATTAAATTCTCTTCCTGGTATTGCCTGCAGTACAATCCTACTGGGAAGTAGGGGGCTGTGGTCTGCTAAGCTCATGCCTAATACGCAGAGCCTATGCAACTGTTTAGTGAGAACAGCCTTTAATATATATATCTATCTATATATATATCTATATATATCTATCTATCTATATATATATATATATATATATATATATATATATATATATATATATATATATATATATATATATATATATATATATATATATAATTCTTTTTTTACTACAAGGAAATGGAGGGTTCGAAACAGATTGAGGCAGCCTAAGTTGGACAAATAAACTTCCCTGAACTTTGGAGGGGAAGTCATAACATTCACAGAGTGGCAGATCTTATGGTTGCTTGCTTCAGCTCATGGAGCATACAGAGTGAGCAATGGAGGTGCATGTCTGTTTAGAGGAATGGGAAGGTGAGACTAGCTATGACTAATCCCCATGCTAGGCCTCACCCAATGTCGATGTAAGGAGACAATCATTCCGCAGTCCACAGCAGACGCATCACCACCGTCTGGTTTTCTTTCAGTAAAAGTACTCAAATGCTTGCGCATGTTTATGTGGCTTTTGAAGGTTACATCATCACAAAGAACTTTCTGTTCAAAAGCTGTAATTTCAATTATAATTAATAACACATGTAAAAGTGGATCTCAGAATGGGTGTCTCATCACTTTATCCTCTTGTCTTTTGGAAGTAATTGTGCAGGAAGTTGAACCTCCTCCACTGGTCGATGAAAACAAGTTATGAAGATCTTCTCTCATCCATCCCTTGACCTGTTACATCATTGGACCATCAAGTTGACATTTATAGGTAATTTAGGTTTTTTGTAGGGGACGTTACCTGATACTGCTGGGTGTCGATTTTGGTCTTTTCGAATCACTCAGCACTCATATATATATATATATATATATATATATATATATATATATATATATATTGTTACGGATCCGGGGGACGGCACTCCCGTTAGCAAGCGAGGTTTAATCCCCTTGTCTTGTTAAGCTGGCCGTCCGACCGGTCCTGGTACTTGTAATGCTCTTTTGCGGGGTGGGATTGATCAGGGTTATTGGTCCAGGTATTAGCCTGAATACCTTTATCAATCCCTCCGCAAAACAGTGAGACAAGTACCGCTCGAATCCCGGACGAGATGGAGTTTGCCGAGCGGTTTAGCAATCCGGAATCCGAGCCGTTAACAAAAGACTAAACACGATTGTAAGCGGTTCTGCCGAAATCGCGCCACAGGTACTCAATCGGGAAATCACTAAAGCGATCGGACGAGAAAGAAGCCAAAGAATAAGAAGGAACAGGGATTTATTAACTATTTACAAAACCAAAGAAACCAAAGGAGAAACGAAAGCAATATACAGAAGAACAAGAAGACAGCGCAATTCTTAAACAGGCTTACTTAAACCCACAGTATAATACAGACAGACTCACATGAATAGGGAATTGCAGGCAAGAATGAATGGCTGGAAGGAGAAGGTTCAGGTGGGACAACAGGGCAGGAAGGTCCGGGCAAATGCGCAGCAGAGAGGTCCGCGCCAGGTTCACAGTTCGGAGCGAGCAGCCGGCGGCCCCGACATATACAGCTTACACGGCAGGGGCTTCCGTCAGCAGCTCCACGCAGCTCGTCTCTCCTGCCTTCTCACCGACTCTCCAACTCGTACCTTCTCTGTCAAACTCTGTTCTTGCCCCCTCACTCATGAACCTCTCCCGCGTCTCTCTGGTGGGGGCCTCGCGCCAAGGGTTTTATATCCACGCCTTGGAACCCTCTCGAATCTACCAGATGTTTCTTGCCACGCCCTATCAAGCCATGCCCACCAAGCCCTGGTTGGTTGTTAGGGGCTCTCTGGCTCCACCTTGGATGACGAGGTGGGGCCACGCCCTTCTTCTCCGATCCTGGCCTCGTGGGCAATGGAGTTTTGGCGGTGTAATGCCAACGAAACAGCCCAACTGTCACTGGCACTTGGCAGAGGCGATTGGGGAAAATTGAAAAGGGGACCTATCTTATTTGGTTGATGCAACGTAGAGTCAATTATTGGAAACACAGCCTTACCTGAAACACATACTAATGACATAACTATTGAGAGGTCCTATGGTGTCCTTCGTGTTGTACATGGACTAACTAAGGTGCAATCTTTAATTAACAGCCAATTAAGGTGAAATGTACACAGTGGTTATTTATAAGGGAATTTACTACTAAATTTACATGTGAAGGTTCTAAAAACCGTAACACAGCACCCTCATTCCGCACGGAACGTCTCGGGCCGAAAAAAACTTTAACTTAATGTGACACGCAGGTGTAATACCCCTCTACTATTAACCTTGCCCTTGAGTGCGACAGTTTTAAAACACAATTAAGTATGTCCCGCCTGCTACGTTGCATCCTGCCTAACAGATTCGCACCCACAATTAACCGAATTGCAGAATTAATTCGCAAACTATACATTGACGGTGGGGAGCATTATTTACAAGTGACACTATTTGTATTTACAAAACGCAACCCAGGACCTGTCATTTGTTTTGGGGAAACAAAAACAACCATGTGGGAGGGAGGAAAAAGCATGCACTGCATCGATACACCACCTCTGCATGCCCGGGGATGCAGGATTGATATTGCAATGCATCCCTGAGCATGCAAGCACCAAAGCACCAATAAGCACCATCAAGCACCATCCAGTGCTACATTGCACACAATTGATAAAAACAAACTGATGGTCTTCTTCTTGTCAGCTCCCTCTGCTGGCCGTTGTCTCTTCCAGATGTTGTCGTTCTTTCTTGATGTTCTTGTGGCTTGCTGCCTCTTTGCAATAATAAAAAAAGGCACACAATGCGTCTTTTTTATTTATAGCCCACAGGGGCCAACTATGGGTGGTCCACCTGTAGGGCAAAAGGGGCCACCTCACCGTAGTCCGCAAGCAAACTTTATTGGGCCATCGTGGCCGGTCCCAGCAGAGGGGCCAGACCCCAACACGTGGGGTCCATCAGTGGTGCTCGGCCACAGTACCGTGGTCCATAGTGGTGTGGTGCTTAGCCACAAACGTGTGGTCCATAGGGTGATGCATCGATCCAGGCAGCTGGCAGCGGCAGCTCGAGCACACAGATGCGGCTCCCGCACGCTCTCCCTCAATGCCCAGAGAGCACGGTCCATGGGGTGGGGAGGAAGACAAAGCAGAGTCAGCGATGGGTAAGGGCACAAGGGTACACATCAATAAAGGCAATGCAGAGGTGAGGTGCGCCTGGAGATCGAGCGGAGAAAGCTCGTCCCGAACGTACGCCACCCCCCCTGTCACCTACTCTACCCAACAATTTACATTTACAAATTCGTCACTACGTCTCGTCCTCCCCATATCTCCCCTAATCCAAATTCGTACCAATCCCAATGAAACCAAATTTGCCATCACCCAATTCATCATCAATCTCTCTTAAGGAGGAAGAGATGGAATACCCAGCACAATGTCTCACCCATTTCACGATGCGTCTCACATTCCCAAAAACATCTGCAACACAAAAATAAACAGGGCATGGTGTGGAGCACTATCATCACCTCAGGTGAGTGGATGTAGATGGTGCGAGGAGATTCCAATCCTAACTATCCTCTAAATGACTTTAACGTTCTTCACACTACCCGGGGTCTTTCCCTGCAAAACCATTGGCCATCTTGCACTATGCAGTTCTAAAAACCGAACTCCCATTGCACATACTGTGGCGCTCCCCAATTTGGGGTCTCACTCCCCCGATTCAACTCCCTGTGCCTTTGCACAATTTCAGGACTGGGTCGTGTGGCTCCCCGAGCAGGTCTACTCACCTGCACACCTCCGCCACTGCAGTTGCTTCCGAGCTTACCTGCTCCTTATCCTAACCTATCTAACTGGGGAGGCCCTCCCTGGCACTTACCCCCTCGGTGCCCCTCTGGCACTGGGCTACCCGGGTCCGTCCTCTGGATCCTCGGGCCCTCTCACAACTCTGCTGGCTCCCAGAGCCCACCTGCGGCCTCACCTGGCCGACATCCTCACAGTGGTGGAGTGCCCATTTAACCATACACACTAACAGGCCACACGCCCAGCCATTTCCACGTCACTAATGCACCCATCCAAACACCATTCTACCACACGCACCACAGATGCCAATATCCACCACAATTTACCTATACCCTCTACCTACTCGTAAACTACCCTCCCCAGGTATTCGTGATAGGGGTCCATCTTACCCATCCACTCCCTTCGCACCAACCACTCCACTCCACGTTTTCCACACTACTCACTCCACACCATCCATTCCATACTCCATTCCATCCATTCCATACTCCATTCCATACTAGCTATTTCACACCACCATTCCCCATACACCTGTTCACTTGCACACCTGTGCTCACACACACCTGGTGGCTCTTGCACCCTCCTTTCCTCCCAGGCTTCTTCATTCAATACAACTCACAATCACCTCACACTTTTCACCATACGCTGCTCCATCACCTCCTTCACACACACGGCACCATTCACGAGCATTGCCTTATTTGCTCAACACAAAGATTCTCACACACACGGCATCATCTAACTACCTGGTGCCCTTCTAACTTAGTGCATCCCCAGTCATCCCTTACACTATTGCACATACCACGTCATTATAATCCAACTAATCTACCTACATCCCCTACTACAGGTACATGTCGCTACTTGACTCTACAGTTACCTATGGTCATCTCTAGGTCCCTATACAATTATCCAAACCCTCCCTCGGTGAGCTTACACTGCCAAACCCCATAATCTATAGCTCATGTGCCCGGGTGGATGTGAGGGATGGTGGATCCGCCATCCCTCCGCATCGGCCATCTCCCACTATTAATTTTGCCCATCCAATTTTTGCCAATCCAAGATTTGCCAATCCTTACTGCCAATCATTTTTGCCCATCAATTTGCCAATCATCTTCGCCAATCAAATTTACCAATCAAATTTGCCAATCATATTCCCTATTCCCAATTTCGAATCGAAACACTATCATCTTCACAGTCCACTATATCTGAGCCTCTCGGTGCATCGTTACATCATTAAAACTCGGCTTCGCAAAGCCGAGCAATGAATTCGGGTGGTTTGGTCGCCTGCAGGTTGAGTCCGTCCGGCATTCGGTTCAGGGAGGAGGTTTTGTTGGGCCGAGGTTTAAAGCACCATGCCTACGCAGGGCCTCTCGCTCCCAAGCGCGATGGGCCAACCTTGCCCGGGTGGAACGCTCCCACCACAAGGGGGCGCTGTTCCGATCCCTCAAACCTGCCCTCGAACCGGACCGGTTGCCTTGCCCGGCAAGGCCCAGACTCGACCATGCGGGGCAGGGCCAGGCCCGGATCATGCACGACGCTCCGAAGAGGAGCGACGCAGCACCGATCCCCGCCGGTCCCGCAATACCCAAAGCCCGGCACGGACTGAAGGCTCGCGTCGGCTAAATGTCGGTCTAACCGCTATCCCGTTTAACGTCGATGCTCCCCGGACATGCTCACACCACGCGTTCCTTTTTACACTCACCAACCCCGGCGGCTCAGCGCCTCTCATGCATTCCACACACTCCGTCCATTCCACCACCGCACTCCCTGTTACATACCACACCTCTCGCGCACCTTCTTGCGCACATTCTCCCGGTACGTACTCCGTACCACTCATGGGGGTGCACTCTTGCATCCACCCACTCACGCGCTCCGATGTGCTCTCCCGCACCCACGCCACAACCAACTCAGGTGTGCGTTCTCGCACACTCTCGACCATTCCAAGCGTGCATTCTTGCACCCGCTCCACCACCAACTCACTCTCCGTGTCACACTTCGTACACTCTGTTTCACACATACCCTCCGACGTGCATTCGCTCTTGCACTCAGTATCACTCCCACACTTTGTAACACAGTCACCCTCCGACGCACACTTTTTTCTCACAAGCACACCAATTCCACTCACACCACTCACAAGGGACCCTTCACCACACTTTCTCGATCCCAAGCGCGCGAAAATTCTTTTTGCGCCAAACATCCTTCTGCAAAATCTCCCGCACAATAGACAGCATGACTCACCTGGGCGCTTCTTCTCCTCTGCTCCAACACCACCTGCAAACTTTCATTGGTGTTAATAAGCACAGCATCATGATGCGAATCCAGACTTTGTGCATTTTCCATTTCTCCCTGCCGCGCGTGCTTTTCTACATCTGCGGTCTCTCCAATTCCAATTTCCACTACTGCTTCGAATGATTCGGACTTAATTTCTTTTTTCTTTCCCTCGACGACCGCTGGTCCGAATAAAATTTTCTCTCCTACCTCTGCGGTCGCCGGCTTTCCCATACCCCGGGTCGCGATTTCTACCCTGGTCCAGTTACCTGCGCTTTGCTCCAACTCGCTCAACCCACGCTCCTCGACTCGCAATACCTCATCGCGTACCCCTGGGACCTGCTCGCACAACTCGCGGTCAATGTTCTCCCCCATTTTTTTTATTCGGCCACCCATTCTGTTTTTCATTCCCTCTCTATCGGCCCTCATTTCGTCCGTTATTGCTTCAATTTGGCTTCCCAATCGTTCATACGTCCTGACCATAAGGCCCTCCACTTGTGCCATAAATGATTGCAGGTCTTGAACCGTTGCTACAAAGGGCGCGGCCCTCGCCGCCACGTGCAAGGCGCCGTCTTGTACGCCTCCAACCTCCTCTACCGCATTCTCATTGCTTTCCTCCTCTCTCTCTCTCCCAATTCCTCCCTGGGGTCCTGGGTTACCTCCAAACCCTCTTCTTCTACCCCCACCGGCATCCGACCGCCTTGATCATCCATGGCACGACTTCAATTTAGGATCTTAATACAAAATTTTGGCCGCTCCAAATTTTGACCAAATTTTTTCGATGGATTAAAAACTTGGTTCGGGTCCAAATCCTACTCCCAGACACCAATTGTTATGGATCCGAGGGATGGCACTCCCGTTAGCAAGGGGGGTTTAATCCCCTTGTCTTGTTAAGCTGGCCGTCCGACCGGTCCTGGTACTTTTAACGCTCTTTTGCGGGGTGAGATTGATCAGGGTTATTGGTCCAGGTATTAGCCCGAATACCTTTATCAATCCCTCCTCAAAACAGGGAGACAAGTACCGCTCGAATCCCGGACAAGAGGGAGTTTGCCGAGCGGTTTAGCAATCCGGAATCCGAGCCGTTAACAAAAGACTAAACCCGATTGTAAGCGGTTCTGCCGAAATCGCGCCACAGGTACTCAATCGGGAAATCACTAAAGCGATCGGACGAGAAAGAAGCCAAAGAATAAGAAGGAACAGGGATTTATTAACTATTTACAAAACCAAAGAAACCAAAGGAGAAACGAAAGCAATATACAGAAGAAGAAGAAGACACAATGCAATTCTTAAACAGGCTTACTTATACCCACAGGACAAGACAGACAGACTCACACGAATAGGGAATTGCAGGCAGGAATGAATGGCTGGAAGGAGAAGGTTCAGGTGGGACAACAGGGCAGGAAGGTCCGGGCAAATGCGCAGCAGGGAGGTCCGCTCCAGGTTCACAGTTCGGAGCGAGCAGCTGGCGGCCCCGATGTATACAGCTTACACGGCAGGGGCTTCCTGCAGCAGCTCTGCAGCAGCTCTGCGCAGCTCGTCTCTCCTGCCTTCTCACCGACTTTCCAACTCGTACCTTCTCTGTCAAACTCTGTTCATGCCCCCTCACTCATGAACCTCTCCCGCATCTCTCTGGTGGGGGCCTCGCGCCAAGGGTTTTATATCCACGCCTTGGAACCCTCTCAAACCTACCAGACGTTTCTTGCCACGCCCTTGGTACCCTCTCGAACTCTCTAGATGCTTCTTGCCACACCCTATCAAGCCATGCCCACCGAGCCCTGGTTGGTCGTTAGGGGCTCTCTGGCTCCACCTTTGATAACGAGGTGGGGCCACGCCCTTCTTCTCCGATCCTGGCCTCGTGGGCAATGGAGTTTTGGCGGTGTAATGCCAACGAAACAGCCCAACTGTCACTGGCACTTGGCAGAGGCGATTGGGGAAAATTGAAAAGGGGACCTATCTTATTTGATTGATGCAACATAGAGTCAACTATTGGAAACACAGCCTCACCTGAAACACATACTAATGACATAACTATTGAGAGGTCCTATGGTGTCCTACGTGTTGTACATGGACTAACTAAGGTGCAATCTTTAATTAACAGCCAATTAAGGGGAAATGTACACAGGGGTTATTTATAAGGGAATTTACTACTAAATTTACATGTGAAGGTTCTAAAAATCGTAACAATATATACTAGCAGGAGTACCTGCCGTTGCCGGGCAGGGGGGGAGGGGTGGAGGCAGGAGGCAGGAGATGGAGCGGTGAGGTAGGGAGTGGGGAGAGTGCAAAGGGGTTCATCACATTTTCGTTGAATATATGCTGGTGAATGTGCCGTTCATGACGTCTCTGAGTTAAATGTGATGGCGATCAGGAAGAAGAAGAAGCCTTACTACCGAACTTCCCACACTTCCGGAATTGTTTGATTTTTCTTGTGTTCAAATGTCTGGTGATTGTTTTGTATTTATTTATGCGAATGTGTACTTGTATATAACTGTCATTAATTTAAAAAGGATTCAGCACTATCGAGCGATTATTATTTTTAAAAATCCCAAAAAACGAACTTTCTTTTCTCAAAAAAAATTTTTTTTTTTTGGCCTAAAACACTCTCAGGCACTCATTGATGAACCTTTGAAAGTTTGACCAAGATCCGTTCAGCCATCTCTAAGAAAAATGGCGATACAGACACACACACAGACCAACATCTCTCTTATATTGTAGAAGAGATATATTTATATATACGGGTATATATATAATATATATATATCTTCCTCATATGTTTGTAATAAGAACCTCTCGTTGGCACGAATGAATCCAAGTGATTCTGTATTTTCTGTATTTTGCATCCCTCGACACGACCCACTTCATCATCATGGAACAACGACTGTCACGACCAATGACGACTAATGCTCCACACAAGGAGGCAGGAATTTGGATTATAATCAAGGGTACCTGATCCCAATATGGCCTATATTTTTTTTTCTAAAGTCACCCTGGGATATTTTGTCTTCTAGTAATGGGACAGTTGGCCTGACATTCCCTTTGAGAAGATGTACAGGCTTTCTCTTCCTAAGATTTTTTTCACTAATGTTGATTTTTAATCTCTTTCCTGATTTCTGAGCTCGGAATTTCCAACTATAAGCTGTCACCCTAGTGTTTCACATGTGTGCGTCGGTCAATCGGAAGGATATTGAGCCAGAGGATCCGTCCGCCAGCACCAGTCATTGATGGACGTTAAACATCCCACCGTGTCTTTCGCAAAAAGAGTTTATCGTGGCCACACCCTGAACAAATTACAAATTCCTCCAAACTTCAGTCGAACGTCATCCCTGGCCAACTGGTTCGTGAAAGACTTAGACGAAAAAAGTTCCTTCACAAACCCATAAGATGGCAATTAATCGTAGAATTAGTATAATCCTAAGAATAGATCCGCATGCACATTAAAATGTCTGGTCTTTACCGCATCCATTTCATTTTGAACCATCTATATATTACGTACACAATGGGCGATTTTGTCACTTCCGCCCCCCATTCCATCCCCTTCCCATACACGGTGAATGAGCGAGCACCTGAGCGACCTTTCCCCCACCACACCACTCCACATGCAAACGTAATTTGTATATGGTAATGTCATGCACACCAAGGATGCATTACCCTCATTACCCTCAACTTGTGCCTCTGTCGGTCGAAATAATTACAGTAATTCATTTGAGCAAAAGTATTTTCGACCGTCCTGGTTTCTCATGCAAGGCAGAGATTCTGGGTTTGGAAAAGTCACGTGTTGCGTTTGGGGGCTTAAAGCCCCTGTACATTGTGTAATGTATGTACAAGGGGGGTTGGGAGGGGGGGGGGGGGGTTAATATTTTAAATTAAAAAAAAATAATTTTAAATGGGTACATTTTCCCCCTTTACCGGAGCCAACAGAGTACGGTGCAGGTAAAACGTTCAATCTTCAACACACATTCATTTCCCAGCTCATCTCACCTCTTCACTGCCGTCACCTGGGTACGAATGGACCACAGAGGCAGGAGGCGCCCCTCACCGAGTTGACTTTTCCCTTTTGACACAGCCTAAAGCGGATACCCTGGTCAATGTCCGCTCCGCTGGAACTGCAGGCGACGGCGCGTGGCGTGCGATGTTCAGCCAAGCGTTCAGTGTCAAACTAACTGCATTCGGCTGTTTGCTGAGGCTCCCGGGCAAAGGCTTTATGACCAATTAACATCGCCAACGTTGTCCTTTCGCCGTCTCCGACCCGCAGCATTAGCAGGCGAGGGCCATGCGGAGCCTGGAGGATACATTTGAGAGAAGAGGTACTGGTGCTTGGGGTCGTGATGCATTACACATTTCAAATCATATGCGATTGTGCATCCTAAATACCCCCCCCCCCCCCACCCCACAACCTAAATAACCCCCCCCTCCCCACCCCACAACCTAAATAACCCCCCCCCCCCAACCCCACAACCTAAATAACCACACCGTGCGGAGTACATTACATGAGTGCACACCAACTAACAAATGAACCATCAATTTACCCAAGGTAACTCATTTGGTAGCTATTTTAGGGTTATCTCGGGGTTATGCTCAATTTTTAGGGGATAAATCCAAAGTTCCATGTAGTGTCGGCTCTAGTGTATAATTTATCTCATTACCCTCAATCAATTGTGGTGAATGGTATCCTATGTCAATCAATATTGCAGATGTATGGCATACAATGATAATCAATGGTGTTGCAGGTCAGAAGCAAATGGTATACTCTACATGGCAGACAGAAAAAGGACTGGTATCTCAATGGTGCTGCAGGGTTGACCATGGTACATTTTTATGGTACAACGGTAGATTTTACCCTTCGCACGTAAAGTGAAAAGCGGGGTTAAGCAATTGGTTCATGTCCGTCCGTCCTGTCAGTTTATGATCGACAGTTTCTTATCGAGGAACAGCTTATTACCCTCGCCATAGGAGAGGGTATTGCATTTGAGCCCGTTTCTTTGTCTGTCTGTCTGTCTGTCTGTTTGTCCGCACAGATTAAGTATGCTTTTCTCTGCAACTGTTGGTCCGATTGACAGGAAATTTTCACCGTAGGTGCACCTGCTCGTGTAGAATGTTTTTTTAAATGTTTTAATTTTTTTAAATATGACGTCATAGGTCACGTCGTATGGCGCCATCTTGGAAAACCAGAAAAACTTTGCACCTCTACATCTCCGAAAACCGCTCCGTAGAAAAAATTGAGACATGGCTCATTGTAAAGAACTATATGTTCTTTACCTTGGAATATGTAAAGGAACATTGGAATAACATATGTTAATGATGATGTCATAGGTGCCTCAATTATGACGTCATAATTCGACAAGTACAAAACTTCATCAAATCAAGATGAAATTTCTTGATCGTCATCTAGGGATAAATTGGTGGAGGAAAAAAAAAAAAATGACATACTCAGTCATGTGGCTCGGCCGCCGTAGTTTGTTTTAACACAAAAGCCTTAAAACCACTAAAAACCCTTTTTCTCCTAAACGGCTAAACAGATCGAGGCAAAACATTACATGCATGATCAGTGATCACATACCCATGACGAACAAAACGTTTAGTTACCATGATGTCATAGGTCACGTTCTTTGGCGGCTATGATTTTTAAAGAATAAAACTTTAAAAAGCCACTCCTCCAGAATGGCTGAACAGATCGAACGGAAACTTCAAACATATGTTCCCCATGCCTTGTGTATACCATGCTATCCTTGAATAATTCATATGTCACATGGTTTGGTGGCCATATTGGATTGAACAAAAATCTAAAAAAAAAATTATATCTCGAACCGCCTCATTGATCTACAGTATGTGAAACTTCAAAGTAATGTAGTAGTCGTAAAGTGGAGCACCTCTTTAAAATTTCAATATGTTTGGTATTACGGATTGGCAGCCGGAAGTAGTTATTATTTGAAGAAGAAGAAGAAACTTTACATTTTATCTTCTCCAGCTGTGCGAGTTTTCTATATATCTATTAATTATGTACTGTTTCAAGTCAGTGGCATCCTGTCTATTAATTACGTAGTCTATTAATTACATACTATCAGAATGTACTTTTCGACACTTTGGACTGCTGAGACCCATTGGACCTTTGAAGAACCTTTAAGACCCCTCAAGATCCTGAAGACCACCAAGACCCCAATATACCCTGAAGATCCTTAAATACCATGAAGAACCAGAGGACCCAAAGACCCCAAGGACTCAGAAGAACCAAAAAGACCCAAAGACTCCAGACACAAAAGACGCCGAGGACTCAAAACACTCCAATGACCCAAAATACCCCAAGGACCAAAAAGAGCCATAGGACCCTGATGACCCAAAAGACTCCGAGGATGCAAAAGACCCTGGGGACTCAAAAGACCCTGAGGACAGCCTCATTAAAAAAAAAAAAGTAAATACAATACTGAATTCAGTTTTATAAAGAGGACATCATGTGTCATGCATGTCTGATGAAAGCAGGATTGTACAAAATAATGAAAGAATGTACAAAAACACCCCACAAAATACACCTCACAAACACGTCCTGGCAAGGGTCTGCAATCTCTGATTGCTCTTTCTTGATTAAATTAAATGTTATATTTTGAACACTTATCAGAACATCAATAGGAAGACAAGTTTATCATATTACTGTGCTTTGGCTTTTAATTCAACCCGACCGCTGATGCGCAAAGAGGAGTGAGATAATAATTTACTCTGTCTGCCTGCCTGGTAGTCAAACAAAAATTTAAAATAATTCCAAACAGAAAACTTACTGTTTTTAAGGACATCATAAAGGACACAAAGAACAAGCATGAATAAGTAATGTAACGTGTTATATCGGGTGATGTAATAAACACTGGGGAAAATGGTGGTAAAACCTGGAATTAATTTATTTATACGACTTCTACAATTTTTATTTTATTTAAATTTAATTATATACCTGAGCACTGTAGTACACAAATCGGCTGCCATAATACTTCCAACAACCTCCAATTTTGCTGTATAGTACTTGTACAGCACTTCAAAATTTAAATAAAGGTTCAATGGGGTGGTGTATAAGGGTGGTATTCCAGACTACTTCAATAGCACTAAACTTCCAGAATTTTTTAATGATCATTAAAATCATTATTTTATTAAATTTGAGGTACAATACTGTATGTTCTTAAGCACTGCATGTGGTATCGTGTTCTATGTACTCTATAGCTTTATGGTATGTGATTGGTACAATTTGAAAAGGTAACTATTCCATTCACAGCGTGAGACGCATTGGGCTGCCGAGGAAGTTTCATTGGTTAACAAGTACAATCCTGGATGGGTCGCCACTCCGACACAGGATACTAGAAAGGGTAGGACCCCTTAAAGTTATATATCCATGATGGTGTCCCTACTTACTACATAAACCGCATGAACCATCCAACAGTGACAAAAACAAACAAGAAAGAGCAATCAAAGATTGCAGACCCTCAACAGGATGTGTTTTCAGTGGTTTTAAGGCTTTTGGGTTAAAACAAATATGGCGGCCGAACCACGTGACCGATGACGTCATTAAAAAAATTCTCCACCAATTTATCCCTAGATTATGCTCAAGAAATTTCATCTTGATCGGATGATGTTTTGTACTTGTCGAATTATGACGTCATAATGGAGGCATCATCATCATAATGGAGACGTCATCATTAACAGATGTTATTCCACATGGAGATTTCTTTACAATGGGCCATGTCTCAATTTTTTCTATGCAGCGCTTTCGGAGATATAGAGGTGAAAAAATATTTCGGTTTTTCCAAGATGGCGACCGAACCACGTGACGTATGACGTCATAATTATCATTTAAAAATTCTACAGGTGGAGATGCACCTATGGTGAAAATTTCCTGTCAATCGGACGAACGGTTGCAGAGAAAAACATATTTATTCTGGAAAATAAACTGGACTTTCTCTGTCTCACTGAGACCTGGCAACAACCACTGGACTACTACACGCTCAACCTCACCAGACCCAATGGATATTCTTACATCAATAAACCACGCTCGGAGGGCCGAGGTGGTGGAATTGCCGTTATTCACCGACAAGACATCAAGACCAACCTCATCTCCATCTCATCTGCTCCATCATTTGAACACCTGGCTTTTAAACTCTCTGGTCACACACAGTCAGTCATGGCTGTTGTCTACCGCCCTCCCAAACCACACCCATCATTCCTGTCTGACTTCTCCTACTTTCTGACCCAGCTATGTTCCCTCTCCCCCTCAATCCTCCTCCTTGGTGATTTCAATATCCACATGGACTCCACTGACTCCACGCTAACCACTGACTTCACTGATTTACTCACCTGCTTTAACCTCACTCAACATGTCAACTTTCCTACCCATAACCGTGGTCACATTTTGGACCTTGTCTGCTCTACTGGACTAATTTTGCACCATCTCTCTGGCTCCGACCTCACTCTCTCTGACCACCTAGCCATCACTCTGACCATCAACATCCCCACCCCAGCACCAAGGCATTATCGCACTATCAACTTCCGTAAGCTAAACGCTCTTTCACCTACCTCATTCTCATAGAACCTCTCTGAAAAAATGTCCACTTCTCCCTTCGCTGACCTCCACACCCCTTCTGACCTCACTGACTACTACAACCACACTCTCTCCTCCTGCCTTGACCAACTTGCGCCTATAAAAACCAAAACAGTTTCTTTCACCCATTCTGCTCCCTGGTTTACCCCTGAACTCCGCCTGATGAAAACTCGTGCTCGCCAACTTGAAAGACTCCGCAATAAAACAGGTCTCACAGTTCACTCCCAGGCCTACAAGGACCACATACAACACTATAAAGATGCCCTCTCCCGCGCCCGCTCCGCCGACTACTCTCAAATTATCCACTCTGGCTCCGGAAACCCAAAAGCACTCTTCTCTACAATAAACAAACTCCTCAGCCCCCTGAACACCACCACCCAGTCATTCGCAATAGACAACTGCATCTCCTTCCTTTCATTCTTCCAACGCAAAATTGAAAACATCTACAACAGCTTGACCACCGCCGCACCCGCTCCCCCTCAAACCACCTGCCCCCCCTTATCCTGCCATCCCCTGTCTCAATTCTCCCCAGTCTCCCCTACTGACCTCTCTGAACTCATCGGAATGAAAACTGCCACCTGCACTCTTGACCCCATCCCCTCCAGCTTTGTCAAGGCCTCCCTTCCTGCTCTCTCTCCACTTATCATTGCAACAATAAACTCCTCCCTGTCTACAGGCATCGTCCCACCATCCCTCAAAATTGCTGCTGTTACCCCCATTCTGAAAAAACCTGGACTAAACCCTGACACCCTAAATAACTTCAGACCCATCTCCAACCTACCCTTTCTGTCAAAGGTTTTGGAACGCGCTGTAGCCACTCAACTCAAACATCACCTCTCTGCCAATAACCTGTATGAAACATTCCAATCCGGATTCCGCTCCAACCACAGTACTGAAACTGCTCTCCTCAAAATCACCAACGACCTTCTCCTCTCCTCTGACGCTGGCAACCTCAACATTCTCATCCTCCTCGACCTCAGCGCCGCCTTTGACACCATCGATCACACCATCCTCCTCACCCGACTTGAAACCACCTTTAACATTACCGGCACTGCCCTCTCTTGGATTAAATCATACCTCTGTGACAGACGTCAGTTCATCTCCATCAATAACTGCAAATCCCCCACTGCTCCCCTCCCCCAAGGTGTCCCCCAAGGTTCAGTTCTTGGCCCCCTCCTCTTCATCCTTTACCTGTCCCCCCTCGGTCACTTAATCCGCCGTCATGGTCTCCATTTCCACTGCTTCGCCGATGACATCCAGCTTTTCATCTCCACCAAGTCCATCTCCACCGCCACCCACTCTATCCTGACAAACTGCATCACTGAAATAAAATCCTGGCTTCAAATCAACTTCCTCAAACTTAACTGTGATAAATCTGAAATAATCATCATTGGCCCAAAAACGCTCACCAAGTCCACCCATAACTTTGCCCTCAACATCGACGGTTTCCCAGTATCCACCTCCCCTCACATCCGGAATATTGGCATCATCTTTGACCAAACCCTCTCCTTCGACAAATACACTAAACAGATCACAAAGACAGCCTTCTTTCACCTGAAAAACATCGCCCGTCTCCGTCCATCCCTCTCCTCCGTGGCTGCAGAAACCCTCATCCACGCCTTCATCACTTCCCGTCTGGACTACTGCAATAGCCTCCTTTATGGTTCACCCTCAACAATCACCAATAAACTCCAATACATTCAGAACTCCGCTGCCCGTCTACTCACCCATTCCCGGACCCGTGACCACATCACCCCCGTCCTTTACAAGCTTCACTGGCTCCCCATCTCCCAGAGAATCCAGTACAAAATCCTCCTCTTGACCTACAAAGCCCTCCATAACCTGGCCCCATCCTACCTGGCTGACCTCCTCTCCAGACACACCCCCACCCGCAACCTCCGCTCTGCTGGTACCAACCTCCTGACCCCCCCCCCCCCCCATCCGGACCAAATTTAGATCCTGGGGGGACAGGGCCTTCTCCATCGCTGCTCCCACCCTCTGGAACTCGCTACCTCACACCATCAGAGACTCCTCCTCACTCACCACATTCAAAACATCACTCAAGACCCACCTGTTCAACACTGCATTCAACATTTAACCCACAGCATCTAACCCCTGACTATCTCCTCTCCTTCTCCCTCCTTTGTGCTTTGAATATTTCCCTATTGATTCTTCTTTTTTTGCAATTGTTTTTATGTTTTGCTATGCATTATGTTTTGCACTCTGTCAAAGCGTCTTTGGGCTTCCTGAAAAGCGCTATATAAAATAAATGCATTATTATTATTATTATTATTATTCTGTGCAGATAAACAAACAGACAGACAAACAAACAGACAACCAGACAGAAAAGCGGACTGAAATGCAATACCCTCTGAGGGTAAAAATAAAAAATAAAAGTGACTGTCCATCCACCAGATCTATGAGATCGGTGTCTCGTTGTACACATGTCAACAAACAGGGATAAACAAGGTAATATGGACCCAAAAATAATGAATGGCCATAAAAAATACCTTCAAGTATATCCATATTCAAGAGCCTTCATGATGTTCATTCTGGGTTTAGTGAAACAAGGGTTTTATTGTGTCGGTCACTAAGAGATCGACAGATATAGCTTCTCTAACCCAGGTAGGTGGGAATGAGGAAAGCTTTTACCTTAAAGGGAATCAATCAGAACACTCTTCTACACTACCAGTATGTACAGTGAATGCAGAGGCGGAAATATGTGGATTTTGGAGAACAAAGTATGCTGGAAAATGATAGAAACCATGTTGTAAAATTGCATGGCGTCATAATCGGATACCTCTACCCATAATTCCTAGAGAGAAAAATTAAAACGATTTCCCAATTTTTCCTAATGTTCTTAGCCCAGGTGCAATACATAATATGGATAAGGTCCACCATGAGCCTAAGATCGCTGTAACTTACCGTCCCCAGACGCGTCCCTCAATGTGCAGGTTCGGATTCAGTTAACATCCTTGAGAAACCTTCATGAGAGAGACCTGCCAGGATGATCAACATCTCAGAGACGTGATTTCTATGCAGGAAGTCCAAGGTGACGTTAATTGGGAACGTGAAGCAGGAGGAGAAATTTCTAACTTTCCTTTTCACTTTGACCACATGTGCAACCCTGGACCCCCGAACGTAGGGGTCACGTTCCATGCGCTAAACGTTCCAGGCTCAAACACCATAGCAAAAGTATCGGATTTGCTTAGGCACCGAGGTTGCTGTGACAAGACAATCGGGCGCCATGATTGATGAGCAAGGATGAGTGATAAAAAAGCCAAAGGCCATGACAGTGAGGACCCACTGGTAGACGGTGTCCCTTGGCTATTCACATTAATATACGGGCCAAGCATGAAATTCACCGTGAAAGAGACTGTAATCGGTGATATAGAGTACAACTGATGGAATTATTACCTCCGCCAACTGCAATGGACGAAGGTCATGTTTTCACCCCAGTCTGTTACTTTGTTTCTGTACAGGATATCTCAAAAAGTTGTGGACGGACTTGGACGAAGTTTGGTGGAGATTTTGGGTATATGTGACAAGCACCAAATGATTAGATTTTGGTGAAGATCCGAATTCCGGATCCTATAAAATAGGTCACGTGGTACAGACGCCATCTTGGAAAAACGTTACACCTCTACATCTCCCAAGCCACTCAATGGAAAAAATTGAAACATGGCTCATTGTCAAGTACTCACCATGGGGAATAAAATATGTTGATGGTCATGTCATCGGTGCCTTAATTATGACGTCATAATTCGACAAGTACAAAACTTCATCCGATCAAGATGAAATTTCTTGAGTATAATCTAGGCATAAATTAGTTTAGAAAACAAATAATGATGACGTCATCTGTCACGTGGTTCAGCCGCCATCGTGGAAAAACCGAAAAACTTTGCACCTCTATATCTCCGAAACCACTGCATGGAAAAAATTGAGACATGGCTCATTGTAAAGAACTCCATATGGGGAATAGGTGTTGTTAACGATGACGTCATTAGTACCATAATTATGACGTCATAATTCGACAGGGAAAACGCTTAGTCTGATCAGTTTGAAATGTATTGAGCATGATCTATGCAACAATTATATTCAGGAATATAAATTTATGATGTCATCGCTCACATGGTCTGGCAGCCATATTGGATCAAATTTTTTATTTTTTTTTCAAACACAAGAGTTGCCTTGCAAGAAGTTGACTGCGCAAGGTAAGTATTCTATGAATACCATCTAGTTACCCTGTGCTCGCGAAGTGAAACGCAGGGTTAAGCATTCAGTTGCGTATGTGTGCCGTCTGCCGTACGTGTCTGCATTTAAAAAAAATCATTTTCTCGGCAACCGTTGGTCCGATTGACACTAAATTTTACCATAGAAGCGCCTCCGTCTGTGTAATTTTCTATTATTCATAATTATGACGTCATATGTCACGTGGTACGGACGCCATCTTGGAAAAACGTTACACCTCTATATCTCCCAAACCACTCAATGGAAAAAATTGAAACATGGCTCATTGTCAAGTACTCACCATGGGGAATAAGATATGTTGATGGTCATGTCATCGATGCCTTAATTATGACGTCATAATTCGACAAGTACAACGCCTGATCTGATCAGTATAAATAAAACAAAAATTCCTCTGCAACTGTTAGACCGATGGACACGAAATTTTCAGAATATGTGCAGCTCCTCCTGTATAATTTTTTAATGATTATTATAACGTCATAGGTCATGTGATACAAACGCCATCTTGGAAAAAAATCGAAAAAAGTTGCACCTCTATATTTCTGAAACCACTGCATGGAAAAAATTGAAGCATGGCTCATTGCCAAGTACTCCCCTTGGGGAATAAGTTATGTTAATGATGATGTCACCTGTGCCTTTGTTATGATGTCATAATTCGACAAGTACAACACGTATCCAATCATTGTGAATTTTATTTCTCAGCAACTGTTGGTCTGATGGGCACGAAATTGTCACCAAGGAGCACCTCCTCATGAAGAATATTTTAATGATAATCATGACGTCATAGGTCATGTGGTACAGGGCCATCTTGGAAAAACCGAAAAATGTTGCACCTCTATATCTCCAAAACCGTTGCATGGAAAAAATTTGAAACATGGCTCATTGTAAAGAACTCCATATGGGGAATCGGTGTTGTTAACAATGACGTCATTGGTTCCATAATTCGACAGGGACAACGCTTAGTCTGATCAGTTTGAAATATATTGCGTGTAATCTATGCAACAATTATATTAGAGAATATAAATTTATGATATCATCGCTCACGTGGTCTGGCAGCCATATTGGATCAAAGAAAAAAAATGTTCAAAAACAGAAGAGTTGGCTCACAACAAGTTGACTGCGCTCAGTAAGTATTCTATGAATACCATCTAGTTTGTTATAGTTATTGTTTGGCGGGCTTTTTAATTGTAATAAAGACGGAGGGAAGATCACAGGGGCAATTACATACTGGGGGTTATCCTTTGGCCCTACCTAATTAGCATAGCTCCACCCCTCGTATGGAGACACATATACTATCTTATTCTATACAGAGTCCAAACTTAGTTACATCGAGGTGGCTTCACGGCAAACGGAGCCTTCTGAACCTACACGATTCTATCTCGACTAAGTTATTTCATCCCCTCTACCCCCACAAACGTAACAATATATACCGTAATGATTGGTATGTGTTGCTCGC
This sequence comes from Myxine glutinosa, assembly GCF_964187855.1. Taxonomy (NCBI): domain Eukaryota; kingdom Metazoa; phylum Chordata; class Myxini; order Myxiniformes; family Myxinidae; genus Myxine; species Myxine glutinosa. The sequence continues at coordinate 146,209,570 of NC_136263.1, forward strand.
ATTAGACGAAGAGTTGAAGACCAGTCAGCAATAGAGACATCAGACCCGAGGTTTGTCAATATTTTTTTTCAAACAAACCTTTTCCTGTTTGTGGTGTGTATGTGGTAATCTCTTGAGGAAGGCCATATATGGTAAAAGAGGTTAAAACTGCAAAATGAGTTTGATGATCTGTTTGAGCAGTTGTATCAAAGAGAAAAAAGATTATGAAAGTTGAATTTACTTGCTGAACTGAGAAATGAGGAAAAAAAGGAGTGAAGAAGAAGCAAGGGATACGGTACCACAAAACAAGGAACAAGACCCCAGTGCCAAATGGCCCTTCACAAGCGTGAGGTTTGGTTTTGGTGGCAAGAATGAGAACACCAAGGCAAAAATAAGAACTAACACTAGAAGTGTGAATGTCTATCCATATGGAGCCTGAGCCAAGGCCGTGGACTGGAAAGGCAGGAAAGCCTAGCAAGCCTCAGTAGGCTGGGAAGGCAAGAAGGCCAAGCAAGCCTCGGTAAGCTGGGAAGGCAAGAAGGCCCAGCAATCCTCGGTAGGCTGGCAAGGCAGGGAGGCCTAGTTAGCCTCAGTAGGCTGGCAAGGTGAAAAGACGAGGTAAAAACTGCCCAGCAAAAGATGTAAAATGGGAGTGATCCTTTTGCTTTTCATCTAGTGGATCCTCCTTTGGTTTCAGTTTAAATGGCTGCTCAGTGACTGGAATTTTACCTGCGACATAGCAACAGGTCCCAAGAGCTTTGTGTTGCTGTTGTTATTGCTCTTGATGGCAATCCATTTTTGAAATGTGCACCCATTGGTCGGGCAGATGTGGACCCACACCCACATGTCACTTGACTCCACCCACCATAGCACCAAGACAAAATGATATGGCCGCCATCTTGGTTTTCTGGTGAGCCAAAGATTTCTGTTTTTTTCTTCGTCTACAAAGGCCTGCAAGCCTCTGCTGATTATACACTGCCTGGGTCTGTTGCGTCAGATTCCCATTGGCTTTGTTTGTGGCAAGTGTTATTCACGATTCGAGACACAGAAAAATCTAATCAATATCAAATAATAGTACGGCATGGGTTAATCAAGCCCGTTCGTCAGAACGCATGGTACGTCAAAACACATGTTAATCAAGCGTTACTTTACATAATCAAGCATTACATTTCACGAATTACTCCAAAAAATTGCATTACGTAATTAGTTGAACGGCCCCTTATAACATTGGGTTCAGGAATCTGTGACCGTGTGATGAATCAGCTCGTTCTAATACAGGGTGAGCCAGAAATATGGTCATTTTGAAATTTGTGTGAAGTAAATAAAAAATTGTATTTCAAAATAAATTCATTCATGATATTGAAGTACATAACATGCATTTTTATTTTTTACTGATTTACTTTCATTTTTTTCAGACAGAACACGAGTGACCATGTGGAACTGGTCAGGCAAAGAACGTGCTTTCGTTATCAAAGCTTTTAACAAGAATAATGATGGTGCAACTGCTGCACAACGTCAATTCAAACTCCATTTCAATGTTCAACGTCATGGAAATGTGCCGTCTGTTTGTGCTATCAAGTTATGGGTTCAGAAGTTTGAGAGGAACAGTTCAACTCTAAAAGAGAAATCGCCAGGAGCACCCAAATCAGTAAGAACGGCACAAAACATTGAGCGTGTGAGGGAGTCAGTTTTGAGAAGTGCGCATCGCTCCAGCCGAAAGCATGCATCAGCCTTAATAATTTCTCATGTCACTACGCTGCATATTGCATAAGGATTTAAACTTTTATCCCTATAAAATTCAAACTGTCCAGGAATTAAGCAAAGATGATATTGCCTGCAATAATTTTTGTGAGGGAATGCTTTCATTTATGGACGGAAATAAAAACCAAAACATTGCTAACTACAGACTTGGCATTTAATATGGAATATTTTTTTTTCCTTGACATGGGTTTACTTTCTGAACTTAGTATATCAATCTGGTGAGTTTCTTTTACCCTTCGGTGATGTCTTTGTTGAAAGAACCATGTCACTGATTGTCTTTTGCAGCAAGAAGTCAATAACAGGATTATATCACAGGTGGCGTGACAAAATGTAAGGACAGGTACATTTGACGATTGGCTTCACAATCGGGTATATAAGGGTTGTTGCGTTCTGTATTAGTGGAAAACAACTGCTGCACGTCTACAAAAGTTATTGCCGCTTCCTCTGGAGATGGTCCGTTAACTTGACAATGCTGTTTGTCATGGAGTGGTGGCTTTATAAAATTCTGGCATGAAACAGCGTGCTATTGCTCGGCAGTATGGCATCACTCAAGGTCAGGTGTCAAAGATCCTGAAACGAAATGCTCAGAGGGGTGTCCCTACTCCAATACCGAGGCCAGGACGTCCACGCAGAACCACAAGGAGAGATGATCGCCAGCTGCACCGGTTAGTCTGCAATGGCCGTACCAAGTCAGCTAATCGGCTTAGGGCTGAGTGGCAGCAACTGACAAATGTGCCTATATCCAGAAGGCTAGTCAACCAATGACTGGTTCAAGCAGGCTATCGTGCCAGGCGTCCCCTGAGAAAGCCACGCCTGACCAGACAACACAGCCAGCGCCGATTGCAGTGGGCCAGAGAGCACCGTCAATGGCAGCCAGGACACTGGAATCACGTGACCTTCAGTGACGAGTCTAGATTTCTGGTCTATCGTCAAGATGGCCGCGTCCGAGTGCACAGACAAGTGCATGAAGCCCACAACGAAGATTGTATAGTGCCAAGAGTCCAAGCGGGAGGTGGTTGGGTGACCATTTGGGCTGCTTTTCATGCAGGGGGCAAAACTGTCCTGGTTGTTCTGAATGGAAACCTGAACCAGTTCAAGTACAGGGTCATTCTGGAAGAAACATTGCTTCCATTTGCTCATGCAGCCTTTCCAGGAAACTTTGTCTTCCAAGATGACAATGCACGGCCTCATCGTGCTCGCATGATCCAACACTTTCTTGCTGACCGTGGTGTAGAGCATATGGAGTGGCCTGCCATGTCCCCGGATATGAATCCGAAAGAGAACTTGTGGGAAGAATTAACGCGTCAAATCGACAACTTGGACCAGCAGCCTACCTCTGTGCGTGAATTGCAGCAGGCTATTGTCACTGCATGGCAAGCGATTCCTGTCCAAACCTTGGTAAATCTCATGAACAGCATGCCTCGACGTGTACGTGCTCTCCTGAATGCTCGTGGGGGTTACACGAAGTACTGAACTGTAATTTTACTGTCCGTAATCCCAGTCATAATTTAGCTTTTGTTTTTGTTGAATTTTTTTTTGGCTAATGTGCAAAATAAAGAGATACTTCTGGAAAACGTACAGAAGTTTAACACAGTACTGTCCATGAATTGAGTTCGATATCAGTTTACATCACTTTCAAGGATCAATTTATTTGCTTCGAAATGTCAAATGTGGTTTTTGTTTCTTTTAAAGGTCACATTAACAAAATCTAGAATAATTTCAACATAATTCCAATGAACTTTTGGTTCCAAGTCATCTTGAAAAGTAAGTTCACCCCCACAAAAAAATATTCCATATTAAATGCCAAGTCTGTAGAACGCCACTCAGTAGAGCACATGCTCCCGCCGTGTGTTTAGTTGGAATAATACGTTTTGTTTAACATCCCCTCTCCCCAAAACAATAAATGAAAAAGAAAGTAGGCCCTAACTGTCAGAGAATTTATTTTGATATATCTCGGAATTAGAGGAGAAAAACATCATTTAAGAATAAGAATAAAAGCTTTAATGCAGTAAAACAGAAAAAATCTTTCCCAAAAATTTTTCCTAAATAAATTCCTGGATCCGGAATAATATCCTGAGCTTCACCAAAAACTAATCAACTCTTCCTTATCCCAAGGGCAATCATCCCACCAACTTTCATCCAAATCCGTTCAGAACTTTTCCAGATATCTTGTTCACAAACACACGAACACGAGTGAATGCATTACTCCCTGGCGGGAGTAACAATTTGTTCATGTCTGATGAAGCACATTTTCATCTTTGTGGCCATGTCAACAAGCAAAATACTCGTTTTGGGGCAGCCGGAAACCCAAGAGAAATGCACACAAAACCGTTACACAGTCCCAAAGTCACAGTGTGGTGTGCACTTTCGTCGTTTGGCATCATAGGGCCTTACTTCTTTGAGAACGATAACGGAAATGCCGTCACTGTTATTGCAGCTCGATATACCGATATGGTTTCTAACTTCCTCTCCAGAGAATTAAACAGATTTGCAGAAGTGAGCCCAATGACGTGGCTTCAGTAAGATGGCGCAACCTCCCACACTGCCAGTGTCCATGACTACTGTAAGGGCGCTCTTTCCAAAGCATGCCATTTCCAGAAACGGCGATATTCCTTGGCCAGTGAGGTCACCCGATTTGACTGCATGTGATTATTTCTTGTGGTCATATCTGAAGGACAAAATGTATGTTAACCGTCCACAAACTCTTCATGACCTTAAGGAAAACATCACACGTGAAATCAATGATATGCGAAATCAATGATATGACGTGGCCATGTTGCAGAACGTCATGAATAATTAGCGTCCAAGATTGGAGGAATGTGTCAGATGCAATGGTGCGCATCTCCTCGATGTTCTTTTCCACAAACAAATGCCATGTTATGTGCTTCACTTTCTTGTAAAAATTTGTTTTGAAATACAACTTATTACCTTTACATGAGTGTTAAAAATAACCATACCCTGTATAACTGTGGAGAGGGTGACAGGGATAAGAGGTGTAGAGGAAATTTTTTTAAATAGCGCATTAAATGTGCGTTTCCCAATGTCGATAATCATCTTTTAAGAGTTTTTCATGCGCGTTTCCCAATGTTGTCGCAGGTTGTGACCACAGTGGAGTTATATCATATGAATGGTTTGCGCTTCATTTGCTATCTTAATCGTGTTCGTCATCATCTTACTAATTTCCCTTTCGTTTGGTTGAGACCCAATACCCAATGGTATCTCGCCATTGCTGCCCCACCTTTTGTACAATACTCCCCTCCATCCAGAGCCAACCCTCTTCCCTCCCGTAACCCCCACCTTACTTACATCCCTCCGCACATGATCTTCCTATATCAGCCGAGGTACCGTAGTATAGTATGCGTCTGCTCATGTAGAATGTGGCAATGATAATTATGACGTCAGAGGTCATATGGTATGGGCGCCAACTTGGAAAAACCGAAAAAAAAACTTTGGACCTCTACATCTGTGAAACCGCTCCATGAAAAAAATTGAAAAGTGCCTCATTGTCAAGAATTCCGGATGGGGAATAAGTGTTGTTAATGACATCGGTGCCTTCAATATGACGTCATAATTCGACAAGTACAAGGCTTAATATGATAATTTTGAAATTTCTTGAGCATGATCTACAGCTGCACAACAATAATGTTGGAGAATGTAAATTAATGACATCACTAACGTGGTCTGCCAGCCATATCGGATCAAAGAAATAAACCTTGAAAAAAAGAGAGACGTTGAGTCACACCAAGTCGACTGCGTGGGGTAAGTATGCTATGAATACCATCTAGTTTTGTTTCCAGTACATGGCTGCGGGTTGCAGGGTGTTGAATCAAGATGGGTTAAGCCGGGTGTTGCATCAAAATGGGTTAAACGGGGTGTCCCATATGCTAGCATTAGGTGGTGGACATTAAAGATCCCACGGTATATTTTGTGCAGAGTAGGCCAATTATCGCCAGCATCCTGAACAAATTACAGCCCAAATCAGACTCGGTCGAATCGGAACGTCAGGCCTGGCCAGTCGATTCGTGAAAGACTTGGCCCAAAAGTCTTTCCCGCCCGATGGCACAATGAGGAATAACTGGAGCCGTTAACAGTATTAGCAGTGGTACGTCGGACGATCAGATGGACAAACAGCGCCTTCCTCTCCGATGCAGCACCCCCTGCTGGCACAGCTACAAATGGCAGTTTTTATAGCATTTCGATCTATCTGGAACATAATAATCCATCAGCAGGTGAACTGGAGATTGCAGGCCATCCATCAATTATTCATCCATCTCAGAAGCCATCTATAAAGCAAAAATACTTTACAAAAGTTTACATCATACTTGCCTAACTTTTTGATTATACCACTATCTTTCCTCTCAAGCCCATATTACAGAGCTGATGTTGGAGTTTTATAAATCAGCGCAAAATTTACTGCAAGTAAAGACTGCCAGAGGGGGTCAGAGGTAGTGTACTCCCCTTAAGCTCTCTCGCATGGGTTCGATTCCCAATAGGTCGACAAAGTGCCACCCATTGTGGTGCTTCCGCGGGCAGGGCGTTGTCTCAACGAGTGTGCCGTCCCTAGGTGAGGAAAGCCGGCTGTCCTACATAGTAGCATTCACTTGCATGGCTCTGTCTTGTCATGCGGCTCGCTGTGTTTGTTTGTGGACAGGGTACAAAATCAGAAGAATGACAGCGCCACATTGTGGACGTCATTTGCTAAAACGACAAAAAATATCACCGGACAATCTTGGAGAAAAATAGCACATCGAAATTATTTACTCTACATTGTTTATATTTTAAAACCCAAAGCAAAACAAAGTGTTCGGATATTCAGATCGAGGGCTCGAAGATGGGTCAAAGGGTACAACATCTTCACAGGGTACAAAATCTAGAAGGTTGTGGGAAACGTGGTGGCAGTGACCATTGGAATGCAACACATACCAGTGAGGGCAACACAACACTGCTGTAACCACTCAAACACCAAGCCGCTGGGAAAAGATGGGCATTCCATCAACAGACAGCAATAGCAAAGACAAACTAAAAAGTATCTCAAAATGCAAAGCACGTCCGCGCCAGTTTGTATTCAGACGTCTCGTTCTTCTTCTTCCATTTGCTAAATATAACGACAACAGTTAAAAAAAACACACACAATGAAAATTGATTTTATGCAGCCTTGACCTTTAGATCTAAAAAAAAAAAATTCGCTTCTATCTTTTGATTGGTGAACCAATTCGGTGACCCAATCTCAAATTATTTAAATTTCAGGTCAGTCGTATGAAAATTGCGATTTTATGTGACGCTGACCTTTGACCTTTTGACAAAATTATTAATTTGCCTTCTCCATATTATCATAATAAAGCTTTATTGAAAATTTGATGAGAAAACTCAAATGGTAAAAAAAAGTTACGACACACACACACACACACACACACACACACACACACACACACACACACACACACACACACACACACACACACACACACACAGAAAAGTGATTGCAAACCCCCGTCTCCTGCTATGAAATGGACGGGCTAATAAGATCTAGATTCTAGATCGTTCAAGGAGGCGTGAGATAGCGATAATAAACTCCGCCACCGAAGGTGGACGGAGATGGTTTTCACCTGTCTGTTTGTGAACAGGATATCTCAAAAGGTTATGGACTGTTTCGGACGAAAATTGGTGGACAGGTTGAGTGTGTGACAAGGAGGAATTGATTCAACTAGGGCATTGCCCGTACTATATCTATATCTAAAATTATATCCCCCCCCTCTATTTACATGAAATGGTTTGGTCCAAAGCGAACGGCTTCCGGAGTTTGGTAAAGAAATCGCCATCGCGTGCACAAACGCGCAGGAAAGCGAATGAATCGCAAATTCGGTTTTATTAGTTTTAAAACATAGTTTAACGCCAACATAGTTTGCAAACGTGAAATAAATGAATACGCTCTCAAATGTGCCATCCGAGGCAGAGTGTGTCCTCCACGTTCGGCACACGCGATCGTTCGCTGCTCTCTGATTGGTTGAATCGTTTTTTGGACATAGCTCGGTAAGTAATTGTCCGATTAATATGAAACCTTGAAAAGGCACATCCTCGGGTCCCCAGCAATATACCTGGCAAGTTAAAAGTATATCGGACCCGTGGTTGTCGAGAAACAGCGGTCACAGACAAACAGACGTACAGACGTACAGACGTACAAACGTACAAACGTACAGACAGAGATTACTGGAATTATAGATAGATGTTGGTGAAGATTCGAATCCGGATCAGATTTGTATGCATCTACATAGTATGCATCTTCTACACATTTTTTTTTTTTTTGTATACTGAATCGAGGCTCGTGAAGAGCTAACATTTACTTCACAAACAAATCGACCAGACAAACAAAATATATAAAAAGAGGGAGCGGAAGACAAGATGGGGAGAGAAGGGGAAGCACACAAACACAACATTTGAGAGCAGGGAGATGTGTGGAAGGGAGAGGGCTTGGGGGGAAGAGGCGTGGGAAGGGGGGGGGGGGGGAGGCAGAAGTATAAAACACAAGGACACCAAGGACTTCCAGGACAGAAGTTGGTATTTCAAAAAAGTGGAATTGGGGTGAAATTAGCGGGGGTAGAAAAGATCAAGGTTTTGGATGGGGGAAGATAAGAGATGGTGGTGAACAGCTGTTTTAAAGACCTGGAGGGTGGAGTGGGATTGAAGAGAGTGAGGGAGTTTGCTCCAGAGGCGGGAGAAAAGAGGAATGAAGGAGTGAAGGTGAGCAGAGAGTCTTGATTTTGGCAGTTTGACCATAAGAGGGTTGCAGGCAGATCTTGTGCGACCTGTAGGAATATTTGCGGGACAGAGCCCAGAGAGAGCTGGGGGGGCAAGGCCAGAGAGGAGTCGGTAGAAGACGGAAAGACCACCAACCTGCCTGCGGTGAGTGAGTGAGAGGCCCTTGGAGTTAGCTTCATCGCGGGAGATTCCAATGATTCTGAATGCTTTGGTTTCAACAGCGTGAAGACGAGCTAGGTGTGAGGCAGGAGCACCAGCCCAGAGGGGAGAACAGTATTCCATTGAGCTGCGGATGAAAGCCTTGTATGTGGTGAGGAGCTCAGGTGTGCCAAGGAAGGACTTCGCACGACGGAGGATGCCCAGTCGGCGACTGGCTTTGGAGCCCAGATTTGAAATGTGGTTTTCCCAGGAAAGATCATGGCAGATAGTGAGACCCAAAAGCTTGAGTGACAGAACTTCCTGGAGAGGATTATTCAGAAAGTGGATGGAAGGGTTGACCAGTCGGTCTTTTCGGAGAGACATCGTAAGAGTGTGAGATTTGTCAGGATTGAAAGACATGTTCCACTTGTTTGCCCAGTCTGTGATTTTGTCCAGGTCTGCAGAGAGTGAGGAGGCTGCAGACTGCCGATCTGAGGGATGAAGAATGGAGCGACAGAGAGTAGAGTCATCAGCAAAGAGATGCAGAGGATTTTCAAGAGAGTCAGAGAGATCATTGATGAAGACCAGAAAAAGCACAGGGCCCAGAACACTGCCTTGTGGAACTCCAGCCTGAACAGGAAGAGGAGATGAGAGAAACCCATTCAGGCCCACACGTTGACTACGACTAGAGAGGAAGTCCGCCAGCCATGCGTGGAGATTTCCATGGATACCAAAAGAGGAGAGTTTGGTGAGCAGAGCGGGTGCCAGACCGTATCGAAGGCACGTGATATGTCAAGGGAGACTGCTCTAATTTCCTGTTTGGCATTGAGGACCTCCATCCATTGTTGACCTCCATATCACACATCTTATACACATATCACTATACATACTTGTCTCATATACATGCCTGTTGTTTCTGTAGACGAAGAAGAAGACCTTTGTTGGTCGAAAGCTTGCCGAGAATTAAAGATCGACCGTCCTGAAGCTACGTCCGCGTCTTATTTAATCTCCCGATTATATATACTAGGGCATGCCCGTACTATATATAAGCTAGGACGTGCCCGTACGTGGGTGCCCGTTCCTTGCCAAAAAAAAAAAAAAAAAAATATTTGTGTAGGGGTGTGTGTGTGTAAACATCCTAGGGCGTGCCCGTACGTGGGTGCAAAAAAACATGCGTGCAAACAACAACAACAAAAAAAACTTTGAAACCACGTGGCAGTAACGACCACAGAACCCCCCCCTCTATTTACATGAATGGTTTGGTCCATTCGCAACGACCACAGAACCCACCCCTCTATTTACATGAAATGGTTTGGTCCAAAGCGAACGGCTTGCGGTGTTTGGTAAAGAAATCGCCATAGCTCGGTAACTACTTGTCCGATTAATTTCAAACCTTGAAAAGGCACATCCTCGGGTCCCCAGCAATATACCTGGCAAGTTTCAAGTATATCGGACCGGTAGTTGTCGAGAAACAGCGGTCACAGACAAACATACACACATACACACATACAAACACACATACACACAGAGATTAATGGAATTATAGATAGATACAGACTTGGCATTTAATTTGGAATATTATTTTTTTCTTGACTTGGATTTACTTTCTTAACTCAGTATATCAATCTGGTGAGTTTCTTTTACACTTTGGTGATTTATTTGTTAAAAGAACCATGTCACTGATTGTTTGTCGCAGCAAGAAGTGAACAACAGGATTATATCACAGGTGGCGTGGCAAAATGTACGGACAGATGCATTTGACAATTGGCTTCACATTCGGGTATACAAGGATTGTTGCGTTCTGTATTAGTGGAAATCAACTGCTGCACGTGACCAAAAGTTATTGCCGCTTCCTCTGGAGATGGTCCGTCAACTCGACAATGCTGTTTGTCATGGAGTGGTGGCTTTACGAAATTACGGCATGAAAGAGCGTGCTATTGCTTGGCAGTATGGCATCACTCAAGGTCAGGTGTCAAAGATCCTGAAACGAAATGCTCAGAGGGGTGCCCCCACTCCAATACCGAGGCCAGGACGTCCCCGCAGAACCACAAGGAGGGATGATCGCCAGCTGCACCGGTTAGTCTGCAATGGCCGTACCAAGTCAGCTAATCGGCTTAGGGCTGAGTGGCAGCAACTGACAAATGTGCCTGTATCCAGAAGGCTAGTCAACCAACGACTGGTTCAAGCAGGCTATCGTGCCAGGCGTCCCCTGAGAAAGCCACGCCTGACCAGACAACACCGCCAGCGCCGATTGCAGTGGGCCAGAGAGCACCGTCAATGGCAGCCAGGACACTGGAATCATGTGATCTTCAGTGACGAGTCTAGATTTCTGGTCTATCGTCAAGATGGCCACGTCCGAGTGCGCAGACAAGTGCATGAAGCCTACAACAAAGATTGTATAGTGCCAAGAGTCCAAGCTGGAGGTGGTGGGGTGACCGTTTGGGTTGCTTTTCATGCAGGGGGCAAAACTGACCTGGTTGTTCTGAATGGAAACCTGAACCAGTTCAAGTACAGGGCCATTCTGGAAGAAACATTGCTTCCATTTGCTCGTGCAGCCTTTCGAGGAAACATTGTCTTCCAAGATGACAATGCACAGCCTCATCGTGCTTGCATGATCCAACACTTTCTTGCTGACCGTGGTGTAGAGCACATGGAGTGGCCTGCCATGTCCCGGATATGAATCCGATAGAGAACTTGTGGGCAGAATTAACGCGTCAAATCGACCACTTGGACCAGCAGCTGACCTCTGTGCGTGAATTGCAGCAGGCTATTGTCACTGCATGGCAAGCGATTCTTGTCCAAACCTTGGCAAATCTCGTGAACAGCATGCCTCGACGTGTTCGTGCTCTCCTGAATGCTCGTGGGAGTTACACGAAGTACTGAACTGTAATTTTACTGTCGGTAATCCCAGTCGTAATTTAACTTTTGTTTTTGTTAAAAAAATTTTTGGCTAATGTACAAAATAAAGAGATACTTCTGGAAAACGTACAGAAGTTTAACACAGTACTGTCCATGAATTGAGCTCGATATCAGTTTACATCACTTTCAAGGATCAATTTATTTGTTTCGAAATGTCAAATGTGGTTTTTGTTTCTTTTAAAGGTCACATTAACAAAATCTAGAATAATTTCAACATAATTCCAATGAACTTTTGGTTCTAAGACATCTTGAAAAGTAAGTTCACCCCCACAAAAAAAATATTCCATATTAAATGCCAAGTCTGTATGTATATATATATATATATATATATATATATATATATATATATATATATATATATATATATATATATATATATATATATATATATATATATATATATATAGATAGATATATATATATATATATATATATATATATATATATATATATATATATATATATATATATATATACACATATATATATATATATATATATATATATATATATATATATTGTTACTGATCGCGGTTTAGGATGTTGTTTGCCGAGCGAAGGCTCCGCGACCGAACAGTTGTTCCCCGACTCACCCGATTCACCCAGTTCACCCAGAACTTTGGCCGTATCGCACCGCAGCTGCCCAATCTGGGAAAAGACTAAAACGACGAAATGCAAAGAGGAAAAGGAATAAGACGAGAAGACAGACAGAAGAGTAATTGGATTTATTATACACACAAGCAAAAAGAAAGCAGTCACGTTTATTTACAACACATAAGACGCAGGTGACACAGTGCAAATACTAGCTTATACAGACTTAATTAACCCAGGGACAGAACAAACAAAACAAACTCACGTACACAAGAAGGGTGGAAAGGCAGGAGGTGGATGGCTGGAGGGAGAGGAAGGTCCAAGGGGGTCCTGCAGCACGATCGGCGCGTTTAGCAGCCGCCGTTCCTTCACGGCCTTGCTCAAAACCGCCGTCCAGGCCCCAAGTGGCTGTTGGGTGTTGTTGCTGCTGTGGCCTCCGCTGCTTTCCCAGGACTTGTCTGACTCGTCTGGTCCAAACCCTCAACTCAACAACACTCTTGCACGTCTCCCTGTCCAACCACTCTTTCTCTCTTGGTCCAACCACTCTTTCTCTTTCTTGGTCCAACCACTCTTTCTCTTTCTTGGTCCACTCACTCCTCACCACCGACTCCCCAACGCAACCAACGCAACCAACTGACCACCCCACGCTTCTTGCGCGCGCGCCTTTATAGCGCCTCCGGCGATCAAGCTGCCGGCCTTTTTGACACGCCCATCGGTGTGCTCACCTCGGCCCTGGTTGGTCACGCGACCCTCTGGCTCCGCCCTTGATGACGACGGGCGGGCACGCCCCTCTTCCCCGACCCGAGCACATGTTCAATGGTGGTTTTGGAGGGGAGGTAATTGGCAATCGAGGCTTGGCAATGACGAAAGGGGATGTGAAAGGAAATGGAGATTTTGGGGATGGGAATGAAAGGGGATCTATTCTCTTTCACTGGTGCAATGGAGTACTTCAATTAATGGGAGACACAGCCTTACCCTAAAACACAGAATAAGATATAACTATCAAACAGGGGTATTCTATTATTGGCTGACGTGTATGCTTGTGGACTAATTATGGGATGCCCTTTCACCTTTACACAGCTCCGGAGGCAGGGGGCGCAGGACAAACAATAATAATAATAATAAAGCACACAATCCAAAAAATATACAGTCCTCATATCCGCAACACTGCACCCTCCTCCTCTTAGGCACGTCCCGGGCCTACAACTTTTATTTAGTGTGACACGTAGGTGTAGTTCCCTCTACTTTTAACCTGACCCTGAGTGCGACAGTTTTAAAACATAAATAAATGTGTCCCGCTGCTCCATTGCACCCTGCCTAACAGACTTACGCCCACAGTTAACCGAATTGCGGAATGGTCTTCAAACTATACACTGACGGTGGGGAGCATTATTTACAATGACGCTATTTTTATTTACAAAACTAACCCAGGACCTGTGATTGTTCTTTCTGGGGGGGAGACAGTCTGCTCTGCATCGACGCACCATTAAAGCACCCAAAAACGCACCAATACAAGCACCCTCAAGCACCAATCGGTGCAGTCACCATAGTTCATCAGTGTTCAATGCATGTTCAATAAAAATAAAATCAACAACCCTTAACCCTGCAGGTGATCTCTTGCTCTTCGGCTCCCTCTGCTGGTTATTATTATTTGTTCTTCCAGATGTTGTCTTTCTTTCATTTTCTTACTGGCGGCCTATTTGCAATAAAGTGTGCCCAATGTGTCCTTTTTATTTTCTTTTATTTATGGCCCACAGGGCCGACTACGTGTGGTTCACCTGTGGGGCATCGGTGCCCTGTGGCCAAGGTCCGCCAGCAAGATTTCGGGCCCTCATGGCCGGTTCCAGCAGAGGGGCCATGCCCCAACCCATGGGGTCGATCAGTGGTGCTCGGCCACAGGCATGTGGTCCATAATGTGGTGCATCGATGCAGACAGCTGGTTCTGGGAATTTCGGGCGCACAATGGCCGACCCACGCACGCTCCCCTCGGCGCCCAATGGCGCACAGGTCATGTGGGAGACAAAAGGGGGACAAGAGAAATGAGCGAGGGGTAAGGTCACAAGGGTACACGTCAATAAGGCAATGCAAGGCGAAATGCGTACGGAGAGCGAAGGGAGAAAGCTCGTCCCTACCGTACGTCACCCCCCCTGTCACCTACACTACCCTTGCCCTTACCCCATATTTACAAAATCTACCCATTTACAAATTCGTCACTACTGTCACGTCTTCCCCATATTTCTCCTATACCAAATTCGTCTCCACAATCCCTCTACTTCAAAATTTGCCATCACCCAATTCGTCATCAATCCTCATAAGGAGGAAAAGATGGAACATCAAAGCACAATGTCACACCCACGTCATGATGCGTCTCACATTCCAAACATCTGCACAATAAAATAACAAAACATGGCATGGTGTGGAGGTACGTCATCTCAGGTGAGTGCATGTAGATGGTGCGAGGAGACTTCAATCCTAACTATCCTCTAAATGACATTAACACACTTTACACTACCCGGGGTCTTTCCCTGCCAATCCATTGGCCACTTACACTATGGGTTCTAAAAACCAATTCCCATTGACCAAACTGTGGTGCTTCTCAATTTGGGGTCTCACTCCCCCGATTCATCTCCCGGTGCCCTTGCACAATTTCTGGGCTGTGACGTGTAGCTTTCCCAGCAGGTCTACCCACCTGCACACCTCCACCACTGTAGTTGCCACCTGAGCTTACCTAGCTCCTCACCCTAACCTAACTAACTGGGGAAGACCCCTCCTGGCTCTGTCACCCCACTCGGTGCCCTCTGGCACTGGGCTACCCGGATCCGTCCTCCGGATCCTCGGGCCCCATCCACAACAACTACTACCGGCTCCCAGAGCCCACCTGCGGCCTCACCTGGCCGACATCCTCACAGTGGTGGAGTGCGCAAACCAACTACACACACTAACAGGCTACACGCCCAGCCATTTCCACAACACTAATGCACCCATCCAAAGACCATTCTTTCACCTGCACCACAGATGCCAATATCCAACCACAATTTACCTGTACCCTCTACCTAACACTTACACTACCCGCCCCGGGTATCCGTGATGGGGGTCCACTCTTCCCCCATTCACACCTTCGCACCATCCACTCCACTCCACAATTTCCACCATACTCACTCCACGACCATCCATTCCAATACTCCATACCATTTATCCCATACACCTGTCCTCCATTCACCTGTCGTTGCACACCTGTGCAATCATACCTGGTGCCACCTGCACCCTCCTCCTCTTCCTGGACCATTTGGTCAACACAACACGCAATCACCACTACTCCCTCATACACTGGTCCACACACCTGTTCAGTTGCACACCTGTGCAATCACACCTGTTCAATCCTCACACACACGGCATCATCTCATCTAACTACTCCCCTCTGAAACTTGCGCTTCCCAGTCGCCCCTTTAAACTATTGCGCTCCCACGTCATTATCATCCACTCTACTCTACCTGCGTCCCCACTACAGGTGTCATTGTCACTAACTAATCTTAACGTTACCTAATGTCATCTTCGCTAGATCCCTACACACAATATCCTAACCCACCCGGGCTAGTTTTCACTGCCATCAACCCCATAAACCTAGTGCTCCTTTGCCCCCCAACTGTGAGGGATGGTGGATTTGCCATCCCACCACATCGGGGACGTCCTACTATCAATTTCGCTTGTCCAAATCCAACAAATCAAAAATTTGTCATTTACTGCTAATCACCGTACCAATCATCAAATTTTGCCTTTTTCTAATTTTGGGTCCAAAACACTAACCTCATCACCCGTCTACTTATTAGATCCTCTCGGTGCGCCAATTCACGTCTACAGCCCGGCTTCGTACAGCCGAGCAATGAACGCGGGTTCTTTGGTGCCGGCGGCTGGATGCGTCCGGCACTCGGTGCAGGGACGGGGGCTTACCCGTGCCGAGATCCCACGCACCACCTCGGCGCGGAGCCATCCAATTTCCCGATCTCGACCTGCCGGAACGTCTCAATAGAAAGTGGTCGCCATGACGACCCTTCCTATCGGGCTGCCCGCTCCGCCTAGTGGAGCCCGGACGCGGCCGTTCCACGTGAGGCCCAGCGTGGATCGCGTACAGCGGTCCTTTCGAACCCGCCGTGGCTCGGATCCCCGCTGGTTCTCGCGGCACGCGAAGCCCGGCACGCACCGAGGGCCCGATTCGGCTAAAAGTCGCTCTAACCGCTAACCCGGTTACCGTCGATGCCTCACCTGCATGGTTACACGCATACGCTACCCCTTTCTTGCTCATACCTCCAGCTGTTCCCATGCTCCTCGTACCTTTCCTTACACACCTCGGTACACTCATTCCGCTCACCGACTTGGTCACACACCTGACCACCGAACACCTTGGCACACATTCGTCGCTCGCACACCTCACCAACACACCTCTTCGCGCCCCTTCCTCGGTCACCTCCTCTGTGACAATCACAGGTGTGCTTTCACTCGCACACCCAACCACGTGCCTCACTACCAATTCCAGGGTGCATTCCCACTCACGCTCTACCATTCCAGGTGTGCATCCTTCCATTACAGGTGTACATCCTCGCTCACCTGTCACATCTAACTCACTCTCACTACTCTCGACAGCGCACTCTTTCCTCATGCACCTGTCCGTTACACACCTTTCTCGCGCATCCTCTTGCGCACACTCTTTCGTTACATCCTCTGTAACTCTCACCACAGGCGTGCATTCTCCTTCACTCTTGACAGCGCACTCTTTCCCCATGCACCTGTCCGTTACACCCCTTTCCCACGCATCCTCTTGCGCACACTCTTTCGTTACTTCCTCCGTAACACTTACCACACCGCGCTTCCATGTACCCCCTCGCACACGCGCTACGACCGACTCACTCTCGACAGCACACTCACTGGTCGGCGCACACTTTTTCCTCACACACCCCATGGTCGGACATTCTCGCACACCTCTTTTTTCGCACACCTGACCTGTCACACACTTCACCAACGGCCTTTCACGAACACCCGGATCCAAACCAATCCCCAAGCCGACTGAAGCTTTCCTCACATCATATACATTGCCGAATATTTCGCCACTCACCTTGGCACCTCGTCTCCGCACCTCTTTTACCACCTGCAAACTTTTTATTTGGTTAGTGAGCACGACATCACGATTTGAGCACCGACCTTGGACATATTCCATCACCTCCTCCTGTATTTCTCTCTTAGTTTCTGTCCGTCTCTTCTTAATTTCACTCACCTCTTCTTCCACTTCCTCTAATTTTTGCTTCACCTCTTTTATTTCCCGGTGCGTCTCCTCAAGTTCGTCCTCTAAGGCTACCGTGACCGTCTCTATGTGCATCCTCACCTCTCGGTCCTTCGTCTCCATTATCTCTGTCACCTCGTCCACCCTCATTGTCAGTCCCTCACGTTCCATCTGACATTGCTTCTGTGTCGCTATTAAGTCATTTTTAATTTCTTTTTGTGTCGCCTTTAACCCTCCTAGTACCGCAGTGTTCTTTTGAACCTGCTCCACTAACTCCGTTTGTCCCTCTGTCAGCTGTTCCACTCCCTTCGTCAGACCCTCTATTCCCCCCTGTAACCTAGCCGTATTATTTCTCACCTCTTTCTCCATACGCTTCTCACCTCGCTTTACCTCCTCGCGTAGCCCCGAGACCTCCTCACTCACACCTCGTCGTATCCCCTCTTTCATCTCCTCCATCTCTTTTGTAGATGCCACCCTCATCTGTCCCAATTCATCCCTCTGAGCATCCAATTTGGTTTCTACCCCGATTTTTACCTCCTCTATCTGCTCTCCCATTTGTTTAATTTCTCGGGCGGATTGCTCCCCTATCTCCCGCAATTTGCCTTCCATCCTATTTTCTAGCCCCTCTAACCCATTTTTCACCTCCTCTATCCCATTGTCTAACCCCTCAAATTTCTTGTCTAACTTCCCAATTTGGGCATTGGTACCCCTCGCTTCGTCCCTCATTGCCCCCATTTGGCCCCCCATCCTATCCATTTTTGCATTCAGTTGGGTCAAGAATAATCTGAGGTCAAACCCAGTTTGCCCAGCGTCCCCAGCCGCCACCGCGGGCTCGCCCTCCACTGCGCCGCTATTTTGGGACTCTTCAACCACGTGCGCGAGCACGCCATTTTGTGCACCTGATACCCCCTCAACCACATTGCCAATGTTCTCCTCCTCTCTTTCATCCACATACATTTCCCCGAGGTCCTGGGTCGATTCTACCCCGTATATCTCTCCCACCGGCATCCCGTCACCTTGACCAGCCATGGCGCGATTTCAAAATTCGGGTTTTGTAAAACAAAAGCAATTTCACCGTTAATAATTTCGAGCGCGTGAATCGCGCTTAGGGTCCAATCCCACTTCCCGACACCAATTGTTACTGATCGCGGTTTAGGATGTTGTTTGCCGAGCGAAGGCTCTGCGACCGAACAGTTGTTCCCCGACTCACCCGATTCACCCAGTTCACCCAGAACTTTGGCCGTATCGCACCGCAGCTGCCCAATCTGGGAAAAGACTAAAACGACGAAATGCAAAGAGGAAAAGGAATAAGACGAGAAGACGGACAGAAGAGTAATTGGATTTATTATACACACAAGCAAAAAGAAAGCAGTCACGTTTATTTACAACACATAAGACGCAGGTGACACAGTGCAAATACTAGCTTATACAGACTTAATTAACCCAGGGACAGAACAAACAAAACAAACTCACGTACACAAGAAGGGTGGAAAGGCAGGAGGTGGATGGCTGGAGGGAGAGGAAGGTCCAAGGGGGTCCTGCAGCACGATCGGCGCGTTTAGCAGCCGCCGTTCCTTCACGGCCTTGCTCAAAACCGCCGTCCAGGCCCCAAGTGGCTGTTGGGTGTTGTTGCTGCTGTGGCCTCCACTGCTTTCCCAGGACTTGTCTGACTCGTCTGGTCCAAACCCTCAACTCAACAACACTCTTGCACGTCTCCCTGTCCAACCACTCTTTCTCTCTTGGTCCAACCACTCTTTCTCTTTCTTGGTCCAACCACTCTTTCTCTTTCTTGGTCCACTCACTCCTCACCACCGACTCCCCAACGCAACCAACGCAACCAACTGACCACCCCACGCTTCTTGCGCGCGCGCCTTTATAGCGCCTCCGGCGATCAAGCCGCCGGCCTTTTTGACACGCCCATCGGTGTGCTCACCTCGGCCCTGGTTGGTCACGCGACCCTCTGGCTCCGCCCTTGATGACGACGGGCGGGCACGCCCCTCTTCCCCGACCCGAGCACATGTTCAATGGTGGTTTTGGAGGGGAGGTAATTGGCAATCGAGGCTTGGCAATGACGAAAGGGGATGTGAAAGGAAATGGAGATTTTGGGGATGGGAATGAAAGGGGATCTATTCTCTTTCACTGGTGCAATGGAGTACTTCAATTAATGGGAGACACAGCCTTACCCTAAAACACAGAATAAGATATAACTATCAAACAGGGGTATTCTATTATTGGCTGACATGTATGCTTGTGGACTAATTATGGGATGCCCTTTCACCTTTACACAGCTCCGGAGGCAGGGGGCGCAGAACAAACAATAATAATAATAATAAAGCACACAATCAAAAATATATACAGTCCTCATATCCGCAACAATATATATATATATATATATATATATATATATATATATATATTGTTGCGGATATGGGATTTGGCCTCCATCCATATCCGCTTGTAAATATTCCCCTATTTCCCCAATACTCCCCAACTATCCCCAATCCCCCATTCCCTAGTCCCATTATCTGTAAACAACACTCTGTAGCCCCGACCTTCCCCTTTTTCCCCCATTAAATGTCGTACCCAGGTTCACCGCATCTCACGTAGACAACTATAGGACATCTTGCTAGTTATTCTTAGTCTATGTCAGTTAAGGACTCGTTTCCATTAATTCTGACTCTTCGTTGCACCAGAATGTGATTGTATGGCACCGTTAGAAAGTTTAGGACCTCCCAATACCTCCCCGCAGCTCTTCCTCATGCTACAACCACAACAACAACAACAGCGGCGGCGGCGCGGGGAGTGTGCGTCCTCACTCCGGCTTGGTTAGCCGCCATTGAACATGTGCTCCGACGGGGTTACCATGCAGGGGCTCACTGTCAGCTCCTCGTCAAGGGCGGAGCCCGGTAACCCCCCGCACCCAATAAGAAGCGGCGGACCGATTCCATCTGGGGCGGAGCTAACGAGCCGAGGGCGTGTCACTCCCCGCTGGGCATGCGCAGGAAGACGGAGGTGACGTCAGATGCGCCTCAGCTTGGAGAAGAAAGGACGCCACCTCCTAGCGCTGAGAAATACCTCCCCGCCTCTCTGGACCGGACCGGGTCGATTCTGCCCCTGAGCCAAGGTGCACCTTGAGCTATCGACTGCCTGCCCTCCCCTGCCATCAATCCCCGTGTAAGTCAGTCTTGTCCCGTTTGTCTGTGGTCTGTCGGGATTAAGATAAGACTGTGTCTAAGTGCCCATCTTGCTGTGCTTTACCTCTTGCCGTGTAATCTAACCGTTCTGTATAACCAATATTATATCCTCCTCCGGAGGTCTTGAGAACTGTACCCCTTGTGTCGTTGCCTTAATCCCAGCCGTTGTGTCCTTTCCTTCATTGATTTAGCGTAGCGCGATTCGGCCAACGTTCGAGTGTAATCGGGTAAACTGTGCGAACACGGCGGCCATTCCGCTCGGTCAAGCAACATCTAAGTCGTGTCCGTAACAATTGGTGTCAGGAAGTGGGATTGGACCCGAAGCGCGCTTCACGCGCTCGAAATTATTAACGGCGAAATTTGATTTTGTTTTACAAAAATAAAAACCCGAATTTTGAAAGTCGCGCTATGGCAGATCAAGACGGCTGGGTTCTGGTAGAGGAGAGTGAGGCAGGGTCGATCCAGGACCAAATTGAGGGACATGAGGAGAGCGAAGCAGTGAGGGTGGCAGGGTCGCAAAATGGCGTCCTCGCGCACGAGGTTGCGGGCGCGCAAAATGGCGCCTCGCACATAGCTACGGCGGCCGCACCCGCTGCACAAGTGGGAGGGATGGCCCAAATGCAGGCCCTCATGGAGCAATTTATGGCGCAAATGCAGGCGTCCCTCAACCTGCAGAAGGACGATATGAGGGCTAATAGTCAGCAATTGGGGAATCGGATGGATGCTCAGAGTGAGCAAATGAGGGCTGATAGTGAGCAAATGAGGGCTGATAGTGAGCGATTGGGTGAGCGATTGGAGTGCCAAATGGGGGTAATGAGGGACGAAGCGAGGGGTACCGGTGAGGGGTTAGAACAAAGGATGGGGGCCCAGATCGGAGGGTTAGGGAGTAGAATAGAGGGATTAGACAATAGATTAGGGGAAATACAGGAGGGGTTAATGGGGGTAGAAAACAGAATGGCCGCTCAAGAGAATCAAATGGAAGGGATGCAAAAGGGGTTAGAGGGGTTAGAAAACAGTATGGAAGGCAAATTGAGGGACATGAGGGACCAAGCGGAAAGGGAAGTTAAACAAATGGGGCAGCAGATAGAGGGGGTCAGAATGGGGGTAGAAACTAAACTGGATGCTTACAGGGAGGAAATGTAGCAGATGAGGGTGGCATCTGGGCAGGAGATGCAAGTGATGGGAGAAGAGATCAGAAGAGGGGTGAGTGAGGAGGTCGGAGGAGTGCGCGAGGAGGTGAGGCACTGTAAGGAGCGCATGGAGAAGGAGGTGAGAAAGGGGACTGTAAAATTGCAAGGTGGTATAGAGGAGTTGACGCTGGGAGTAGAACAACTGACAGTGGGACAAAAGGAGTTGGGGGACCAGGTAAAGAAGAACACAGCGGTAATAGAGGGTTTAAAATCGACACAGAAGGAGATGAAAAAGGACGTAGGGGTAATTAAAAAAGAGTGTCAGACGGTACATGAGGACCTGACGAGGAAAATGGACAAGGTGGTAGAGGTGATGGAGGTTAAAGAGCGGGAGGTGCGGGAGCACATAGAAAAAAATAAAGTGGAGTTAGAGGAAGAACTTAAAGGGGCGCACGAGGAGATGAAGGAGGTGAAGCAGAAATTAGAAGAAGTGGAAGAAGGGGTGAGCGAAATTAAGAAGCGACGGAGAGGGGATAAGAAAGAGATAAAGGAGGAAGTAAAAGAATTGGTCCAAAGTCTGTGTTCGGATCGTGATGATGTGCTCATTAACCGGATGAGGGATTCGCAGGTGATGGAGGAGAAGCGAAGAGAAAGAGGACCCGGTGTAAGTGGTGACCAATATGGTCGTGCGTATGATGCGCCAGGTGATTTAATAAGCTTGGGGGTCGAGATAGACCCGGATGTTCGTGAGAGGCCAAGAGTGAGGTGTATGGCTGGTCCGGAGGGTATGGAACGAGAGGTGCGAGGTGTGGGTGAGCAAGGTTGTGGTGGTATGGAATGGGTAGCGGGTTGCGGAAGTGTGACCCATGCATCGACACCAACAGGGGTAGTTGTTAGAGGGACAGGGGAGGCACGAGAGCCCCTTGGGGGTAATGTCCTGTGGGGGCCCGGCCGGTTCGGCCCCGCGCTGACCCCGCAAGGGGCGACGCACGGGGTCCGGCAGGCGGGCAACGACTCGCATACGAGGTGGTCCCACAAGGTCCCACTCGCGCCGTATGACGGCAAGAGTGATCTACGCGCGTACCTGGCGCAGTTTGACTGTGTGTGTAAGGGCAACGGTTGGGGTGAGGACGAAGGTGGAGTACACCTGGTGGCCGCATTGCGCGGCGCGGCGGCGGAGGTGCTGACGGCATTACCAGCGGGTGCTCTCACCCTGCCAGCCCTCCGCGACGCCCTAATTAATCGATTCGGCATTGAACAGCAGAGCGAGCTTGTTAAAGCTCAGCTCGCGCTGCGAAAACGCAAGCCCCAGGAAGCCATCGGGGAACTTGCCCACGACATTCGCCGCGCAGTGGGGATCGCACATGCTAGCATGGCAGCGGATTCCCGGGAAAGCCTGGCGCTGGACCATTTTATCCAGGCCCTCCCGGATATTGAGCTCCGGCAACAGCTCGCCATGTGGCGCCCGCAGACTCTGAGCCAGGCGGCTGACGCTGCGGCCCGTTGGGAAGCAGCGAGGCCCCTGGCCCGGGGGGGCGAGCGTCACGCAATGGCGGTCCGCCAGGTGGGACCTCCGATGGAGGGCGGATCCCTTAGGGGGCCCGCACCCGACGTGAGTCCTGACCTGGCGGGCATGGTCCGGAGGCTGGTGGACCAGCGCCTGGCGGGACCTGGACCATGGCAGGCGGCCCCGGAGGTGGCCCGCGGTGGACCACGAGCGGGTAATCCAATTCGGACCTACAGGGGGGGAAATTTGGAATTCCGGAGACAAGCACCTTATCAGGTGAGGTGCTATACTTGCAACCGTCTGGGTCACCTGGCGCGGCACTGTCGAGCCACGCGCCGGGATGATCCCCGGCGGTTGAGGTCCTCAACTCCGCCCAGGGGGGAGCGGGTTAGCCGACCCCAGACACCCCCCCCGCCAGACCCCGGGAAACTAGAAGGTGTCGGGCACGTAGGGCGGTGTTCGGCAGAAGAGGATGGAGGAGAGCCCTCATTGACGCGACAGGTCATTTATTGTGGCCAAATTGGAACCGGTAGCCTGACAATCAGATGCAAAATTGCCGGCGTGGGGGTAGACGCCGTAGTGGACACAGGAGCTAGCGCCACGATCATCAGCCCTGTGGTCCTTGATTCGAGCGCAGGTGGCTGGGATAAGATCCAGCGCCTGCAAAATTATAGTTTGCAACTTGCTACCGGGGTAACGGCCCCGATCATAGGGCGTGGTTCTGTGACCCTCAAGTTAGGGTCGGTAAGGAGGGAGATAGATGTTTGGGTGGCGGAGGTGTGCGACCCATGTTTAATAGGGTTGGATTTGTTGACTGCCAGCGGTTGTAAAATCGACTTGTGCCGGGGGATCCTGCAGGTGGGAGTAGAAGAGCTGCCGTTAGGGGGAGTGAGCACGGCCGAGAGATCGGAGCTGGAGGCTTCCGAGGCCGTGACCATCCCCCCAAGGGCCGAGGCGATAGTGCCGGCCCGGTGGGCAGCTCGCCCAACATGGCAGGAGTCCTGCGGCCTGGTCGAACCGGTGGCAGCGCAGTCCATACCGGGTTTAATCGTGGGCCGCACCCTTGTAAAAACGGACGGACCGGTAGTGGCCGTCCGAGTAATAAATATAAGTACAGAACCACGCACTATAGTAAGGGGCACGAGGGTAGCTGGCTGCACCCCAGTTGAGGAAGTCGCGACAGTGAGGGGCGAGAACGTCCAGCCGAGCCGGCCCCGGGGGGAGCCTTCAATAAGAAGTAGGAATTGGCCCGATCCCATTTGCGAGATGGTAAATCGTAGTAGCGTAGAGTTGGGAGGTACCCAGAGGGAGGCCTTACACAAACTGGTTGGGTCCCATTTGGACCTCTTCTCCCTGTCCACCGAGGATATTGGACGTACGGGCCTGGTGAAACATCAGATCCACACCGGTGAGGCCCGGCCTATTCGTCAGGCCGCCCGACGGCTCCCTTGGAGCAAGAGGGCGGAAGCTGACGAGCAGGTTGAAAAAATGCTCGACGCAGGCGTGATCGAGCCCTCGGGAAGTCCTTGGATGTCACCTGTTGTGCTGGTCAAAAAGAAGGATGGGACCACGCGGTTCTGCGTGGACTATCGCCAGCTAAACAACGTGACACTCAAGGACTCATATCCCCTGCCAAGGATTGATGACACCCTCGATGCCGTTGCGGGCTCAAATTGGTTCTCAACTTTGGACCTCAAGAGTGGGTATTGGCAGGTGGAGATGGATAGGGCAGGGAAGGAGAAAACGGCATTTTCCACAGGTAAGGGACTGTATCAGTTTACTGTGATGCCGTTTGGTTTGTGTAACGCCCCCGCCACCTTTGAAAGATTGATGGAGCATGTACGAGGCGGCATGCCATGGCAATCATGCCTGGTGTACCTGGATGTCGTCCTAGTACATGCCAAAACGTTCCCCCAGGCAGTAGCTAATTTGGACCAGGTGTTCGGGTGCCTCAGACAGGCAGGGTTGAAGCTGAACCCGAGTAAGTGCACCTTGTTTGCCAAGGAGGTGGCCTATTTAGGCCACGTCATCGGTTGCGAGGGGGTAAAAACGGACCCAGACAAAATTAAAGCGGTAGAGGAGTGGCCCGCACCACGTACCATCAAAGAGGTGCGGGGATTTTTGGGACTCTGCTCCTACTACCGGCGCTTTGTGGCGAAATTTGCGGAGTTGGCCCGTCCCCTCCACCGGCTTACGGAGAAGGGGACGCGATTTAATTGGACACGGGAGTGCCACGAGGCCTTCCAAAAATTGAAGGGGTGTCTAACATCCGCACCCCGTCTAGCTTACCCCACTAGCAACGGGGAATTTACCCTGGACACGGATGCGAGCCAGGAAGGATTGGGCGCAGTTTTGTCTCAGACACAGGAGGGCGTGGAGAGAGTGATTGGTTATTATCGTCGGGCCTTAAGGAGGCCCGAGCGAAATTATTGCGTCACTCGCAAAGAGTTATTGGCTATGCTGGCTGCCATGAACCATTTCCACCCGTACTTGTACGGGCGGAAATTTTTGGTTAGAACTGACCATTCCTCCTTGCAATGGCTCCTTCGGTTCAAGGAACCAGAGGGCCAAATTGCAAGGTGGTTGGAAAAGTTGCAGCAGTACGATTTTGATGTGGCCCATAGGGCCGGGAAGGCCCATGGTAATGCGGACGCACTCTCTCGGCGTCCTTGTCTGGGGGAAAACTGCAAATTTTGTGCGAGACACGAGGAGAGGGAACAATTGGGCGATTCGGACCCGACCCTCGTTGTCCGGGCAACCCGGGTGAGAGGGCCAATTTTGCCACTAACCGCAGATGAGGAATTCGGAACTTTGGCATGGAGCACGGCCCAGCAGGAGGATCCTGTCCTGGGGCCAGTGTTCAATTGGGTCAAATTGGGGCAAAGACCTAATGGGGAAGAGGTCACCCCCCTCGGGGCACAGACCAAGGCGTATTGGGCTCAGTGGAAAACCCTGGAATTGAAGGATAACATCTTGTATCGCAAGTGGGTGGAGGTTCCCTCTGATAAAACTTCCTGGCTGGTGGTAGTCCCAAATAAATTTAAGACCGATATATTGCAACAGGTGCATGGTACCCGCCCCGGCGGGCATTTGGGCAGGACAAAGACGACATCGCAGGTACGCCGGAGGTTTTATTGGGTGAATATGGGGCGCGACATACAGGACTGGTGTCGGAGATGCGACGCCTGTACTGCCAAAAAGGGACCAGCACGGAGGATGAGGGCCCCCCTTCAATTACACCAGGTGGGGGCCCCCCTAGAGCGGGTGGCCATGGATATCCTAGGCCCACTACCCCGCACCCGCCTAGGTAATAAGTACATCCTCGTTGTGATGGACTACTTCACCAAGTGGCCGGAGGCCTACGCCCTCCCCAACCAAGAAGCAGGGGTGGTAGCGCAGGCCTTCGTGGAAGGATTTGTGTGCCGGCATGGGATTCCACAGGAGTTGCACACCGACCAGGGACGAAATTTTGAGAGCAAATTGCTAAAAGATGTGTGCAGTCTCCTGTCAATTCGGAAAACAAGAACAACGCCTTTAAGACCTCAATCTGACGGGATGGTGGAGAGATTCAACCGAACTCTAATCCAACAACTGGCACTGTTCACCGCCACCCGTCGGGATGACTGGGACGAACATCTCCCTTATTTGCTCATGGCCTACCGAACCAGCCAGCACGGGGCCACCGCATGCAGTCCAGCGTTGCTTATGTATGGGCGGGAGTTACGGGCTCCCGCCGACTTGCTATGCGGTCCCGTGCCAGACACAGTGGTTAACCCGCCGAGGGAGGGGTACGCACGTCACCTAGAGGAAGGCATGGAGCTAGTCCATGCCTTCGCCCGCCGCCAACTCCATCTGGCGGGGGAAAAGATGAAGCGCAGGTACGACCACCGGAGCCAGGGGAGTCAGTACACTCCAGGGATGAAGATTTGGTTCTTCAATCCCCGGAGGAGGAAGGGTAGGTGCCCGAAACTCACCTCTCCCTGGCAAGGCCCGGGGGTCGTCCTGTCGCAAGTCTGTGACGTGGTAGTAAAAATCAAAATGGGGCCACGAGCCCTCCCTCGGATCGTCCACGCCGACCGGATAAGGCCTTACACCGGCGAGCAGGCGCCCCCGTGGATTGCCTCGGCTTTAGATGCCGAGGCGGGACCCAGTACCTCTGAATAAGGGGGGCTTATTAGTGCCAGAGGACTGGGGGATTGATGAGCGATGGGCCCGGTGGGTAAGGGTGGCATCCCTGCCACCCTTCCCATGTGGGGCAAATGCGCAATAGATTATGGGGTGTATGGCAGTGAAAACTAGCCCGGGTGGGTTAGGATATTGATAGGGCCCTAGAAGATGACATTAGGTGACGTTAAGGTTAGTTAGTGACAATGATACCTGTAGTGGGGACGCAGGTAGATTAGTGTGGATTATAATGATGAGGGAGCGCAATAGTTTAAAGGGACGACTGGGAAGCGCAAGTTTCAGAGGGGAGTAGTTAGATGAGATGATGCTGTGTGAGAGCTGGACAGGTGTGTGGAGCAGTGTATAAGTAGTGAGTGTTGTGGATCAGCGCGAATGCGCTTGGGGAGAGAAGGGTGCAGGTGGCACCAGGTGTGAGAGCACAGGTGTGCACGTGCAGGTGTGTGGAATACGTGGAGTGAGAATGGTGGAAATTGTGGAGTGGAGTGGATGGTGCGAAGGTGTGAATGGGGGAAGAGTGGACCCCCATCACGGATACCCGGGGCGGGTAGTGTAAGTGTTAGGTAGAGGGTATAGGTAAATTGTGGTTGGATATTGGCATTTGTGGTGCGGTTGCAGAATGGTATTGTGGATGGGTGCATTAGTGTTGTGGAAATGGCTGGGCGTGTAGCCTGTTAGTGTGTGTAGTTGGTTTGGGCACTCCACCACTGTGAGGATGTCGGCCAGGTGAGGCCGCAGGTGGGCTCTGGGAGCCGTTAGTGTCAGTGGGTGCCTGAGGATCCCGGGTGTGGATCGGGCAGCCCGTGCCAGAGAGGGCACTGAGGGGGTGAGAGGGCGAGAGGGCCTTCCCCAGTTAGTTAGGTTAGGGTGAGGAGCAGGTAAGCTCGGGTGGCAACTACAGTGGTGGAGGTGTGCAGGTGGGTAGACCTGCTGGGAGAGCTACACGTCACAGCCCGGAAATTGTGCGAGAGCACCGAGTGTTGAATCGGGGGAGTGAGACCCCAAATTGAGAGGCACCACAGTTTGGTCAATGGGAATTGGTTTTTAGAACCCATAGTGTAAGTTGGCCAATGGATTGGCAGGGAAAGACCCCGGGTAATGTAAAGTTGTTAAAGTCATTGAGGAAATAGTTAGGATTGATGAACCTGTCGCACCATACGCAGCCACTTACCTGTGGTGATGATGATGACTCCACACCTGTGTTTTCTTTGTTCTGTGTGCAGGAAATGAGAATTGCTGTGTGGATTGGTGAGACGCATCACGACGTGGATGAGACATTGGGGTGATTCCATCTCTCCCTCCTTAGGAGGGACTGATGATGAATTGGTGATGGCAAATTTTGCTGTTGAGTTGGAGATGGCAAATTGTGATGAGAGTTGGAAATGGCAAATTTGATTGGTTAGGAGGGAGAGAAGACGAATTTGGTTTATGGGAGGAACGGTGACGACAGTAGGGACGTTTGTTGATTTGTAAAGTAGATGTTTATGGGTAGTGTTGTGTTTTGTGGATACAGTAAGGGGTAAGGGAGGGGCAATGTAGGTTACCTGGTGGGGGGGGGGGGCGTACGGTAGGAACGTACCTGTCTCACCTGGTTCCCATGTGCCCCCAGTGTGCATTACCTTATATTGCGTGCACTTTTGCGCCCTTACCCCCTTACTCACTTGTCTTCTTTTTTTGTCTCCCACCTCCGAGGATCTGGCTTTGGGGCAGAGAGAGAGGAGAGAGAGGTGCTGGCTCCGCAGTTGTGGGCCTGTACTTTCGCTGCTTGCTGCCTGGATCGATACACCATATGGACCGCAATTTTTGTGGCCGCCCACCATGGACCGCAGTTCTCTTGCGGGCAAGCACCACCCGTTGATGGACCTATGGGTCAACGTGGCACCTATGCCATACAGGTGAACCACTTTTAGTTGGCCCCCTGACACCACAATACAGAAATGGACGCGGTTGGCGCCTTTCTTTATTTTTGAAAGAAGCCAGAAGGCCAAGTGCACTTCAGGAAGGCAAGACCAGCGGCAGAACATCGGCCGGCTGCGACACCACCGGTGACGTTGAACACTTTATTGGTGCACCGGATGGTGGTGACTGTACATGATGGGGTGGTGCTTTTGGTGCTTGGATGGGGTGCTCTGCACATTATTAAAGGCCGTAGGGCCACAGGGCACTCGTGGGTTGGTGTATCGAGGCTGGCATGCGTGCTCTCTCTATGCATAACATCTGCATGTGTTCCTCCAAAAACAGGTCCTGGATCGTAGTGTAAATATCAGTGTAGTCTTGTGTAAATAATGTTCCCTACCGGCTGTATGTTTAGTTTGAGGATTCTTTCCGCGATTCGGTTATCCTGTGGGTGTGTTTCTGTGAGGAGAAGGGTGCAACGTCGCAGGGGGACATATTTACTCATTTGTGAACATCTGTAAAACTGTCGCACTCAGGGTTGAGTTAATAGTAGAGGGAACTACATCTGAGTGCCACACTAACGTAGGTAAAAATTTATCGGGTCGGGACGCCCCGAAGTAGAGAAGGGTGCAATGTTGCGGATATGGGATTTGGCCTCCATCCATATCCGCTTGTAAATATTCCCCTATTTCCCCAATACTCCCCAACTATCCCCAATCCCCCATTCCCTAGTCCCATTATCTGTAAACAACACTCTGTAGCCCCGACCTTCCCCTTTTTCCCCCATTAAATGTCGTACCCAGGTTCACCGCATCTCACGTAGACAACTATAGGACATCTTGCTAGTTATTCTTAGTCTATGTCAGTTAAGGACTCGTTTCCATTAATTCTGACTCTTCGTTGCACCAGAATGTGATTGTATGGCACCGTTAGAAAGTTTAGGACCTCCCAATACCTCCCCGCAGCTCTTCCTCATGCTACAACCACAACAACAACAACAGCGGCGGCGGCGCGGGGAGTGTGCGTCCTCACTCCGGCTTGGTTAGCCGCCATTGAACATGTGCTCCGACGGGGTTACCACGCAGGGGCTCACTGTCAGCTCCTCGTCAAGGGCGGAGCCCGGTAACCCCCCGCACCCAATAAGAAGCGGCGGACCGATTCCATCTGGGGCGGAGCTAACGAGCCGAGGGCGTGTCACTCCCCGCTGGGCATGCGCAGGAAGACGGAGGTGACGTCAGATGCGCCTCAGCTTGGAGAAGAAAGGACGCCACCTCCTAGCGCTGAGAAATACCTCCCCGCCTCTCTGGACCGGACCGGGTCGATTCTGCCCCTGAGCCAAGGTGCACCTTGAGCTATCGACTGCCTGCCCTCCCCTGCCATCAATCCCCGTGTAAGTCAGTCTTGTCCGTTTGTCTGTGGTCTGTCGGGAATAAGATAAGACTGTGTCTAAGTGCCCATCTTGCTGTGCTTTACCTCTTGCCGTGTAATCTAACCGTTCTGCATAACCAATATTATATCCTCCTCCGGAGGTCTTGAGAACTGTACCCCTTGTGTCGTTGCCTTAATCCCAGCCGTTGTGTCCTTTCCTTCATTGATTTAGCGTAGCGCGATTCGGCCAACGTTCGAGTGTAATCGGGTAAACTGTGCGAACACGGCGGCCATTCCGCTCGGTCAAGCAACATCTAAGTCGTGTCCGTAACAATATATATATATATGTATATATATATATATATATATATATATATATATATATAT